>NW_027468837.1:33155549-33235549 GCF_046254945.1 Alosa pseudoharengus
GGTGGCCAGTGGTCTTGCACACAGCCACACAGTGACAGCACTCTCCTAATGACTTGCACGGTGTTTACTACTGCTTCACACGTGCTCCAGAGCAGTCTTAGAAGAGAGATGGCCCGGCGCTAGCTGGGTGGCATGCTAACTGGGTGGCATGCTAACTGGATGGCATGCTAGCTGGATGGCATGCTAACTGGGCATGGGCTATCAGGGCAACACAAAGCAAAGGCTTTTATGACATCACATCCAAAAGGTTGTTTCTTCACATTCTGTTGATAATTTTAGGTGAATTTTTAAACATTTCTAAACTAAAAAAAAAACAAAACACACACACACCACATAGCACCTGCTGATCTAGAATGGTGTGCAGAAAGGTATCCAGGTACTCTATATGGATCCCAGCAGAAATGGCTGCATGATTATCCAACTCATTCTGCAGCAGTGGGGCTGTAATACGTCACAGATGCTCTTCACTCTGTGTCTGCTCGTCCCTGTTCTCTCATCATGCAGGTGCTTTGTCACTGGCTGCCCCCCCAACAAGCCCCCCCCCCCCGTGTCAGCCATGCAGGGCCGGTGCGGTGACAAACTGTGTCCTCACAGGAAGTGATGCGCAGCACAGGGCTAGGTGCTGATTGGTTGTATCTGCAGGGTTTAGTGGAGTAGCCATGAACTCTGGTGACCTCTGGAGCTGTGTGTGTGTGTGTGTGTGTGTGTGTGTGTGTGTTGCTTCTCATTGGCAGAAATGCACTAGCACCAGCAGCAGCAGTTTCAGCAGCAGTGGCTCAATCACAGTGTAAGGTACAGAAACACGCACAAGCGCACACACACACACACACACACACACACACACACACAGACACACAGACACACACACACACACACACACACACACACACACACACACACACAGACACACACACACACACACACACACACACAGACACACACACACACACACACACACACAGACACACACACACACACACACACACACACACACACACACACACACACACACACACACACACACACACACACACACACACACACACACACACACACACAGGATGTTTTTTTAACTCCCACCCCACTGGGTGTCTGTTCTCTGCCTCCATTTATTTTAGTTGTTTGCTGTGCCTAATGGTTGCCATAGAAACTGTGAGTGATCAACCAGAAATCACAAGTTTTACAGGAATGTTGGGGAGATGCCTATTTAATTCTCTTGGAGACGTTATAAACATGCCTGTCTGATAAATGTTTTAATAGATTACTTACTTTGATCTCTCTATCAACTGATCAACATGTAATTTAAAGCATAATATCATCTGAAGTGTTTATTTTTTATTATTATAAACCATGAATTATAATTACCCTCTGATAAACCTTGTGAGCCTTAGATGAATCATCTCTTTCCTCTCAGACACACTCGTGCTTACCTTTTTACACTTTTTGAGAACTTTAATGGAAGGTCCCATAAAGCCCCATAAAGGCTTGATTTGTGTATAATGAGCCATATTGTTTGCCTTCTGCTTCCCTGGCCTCAGAGGAAATTAACCATTGGCATATTGGCCAGAGCTTTTTAATGATGCTGTTTCTCATCCTTACACTCTTCAGTGGGGGCATTCATCTCTATACTCCTGCTCCTATTCCTCTGTGGCCATTATGCCCAGTGAAGTATTTCTGCCAGAGAAAGACCTTGACGTAACACTCAGTAGGCAGCTGACTCTGGACCTAATCGGGGTCAGAATTGGACCACACATACATCCAGAAAAATAGAACCACCACTGACAGTCAGACCAAATCAGGAGTGTTGACAAGTGTAACCATTGGCTACTAAACCGCATGACCTCATCAGGCTCAGATCAGCTTCAGCGTCAGCTCAGATGCCATGTGGGTTGATGGCTTGAGTGACTTTTAGGACTCTAATAGAGGGGATTTGGCTCTGGTCACCAGCTAGCTAACACCAGCTAGCAACAGAGAACAGCTATAGTGACCGAGAGCAGGTAACATGACACACACAAACACTCGCCATGAGTGTGAGATCACGCCAGATCTGGGCCATCAGAAGTGGGCTCTTTTGAGTGCGTGTAGCCAGAGAGGGTTAAAGCGGAGCTAGTAATCAAAGATCTTTGATATAGCTCTGAACTGGTTGCTATAATGATGTGGATTTAACAGAATCACTGCATTGATAGCAGATAACTCTGATAGCAGGCCACAGTGGTGAATGCTTTCAGTCTGTAGGTTAGGAATGGGTGATCAGAAGAGCACAGAGAGGAGTGTGACAGGCTGGAGTGTGTGAACATGAGACCTGAGTGAGCTGCTGTGTGTGTGTGATGCGGCCAGGATCTCTGTGCGGGCAGTGCAGTGTAGCGTGGGACTGGCCCAGCTGTTGGGCTAATGTGTATCCTCTTTCAGTTCCACATGGACATGAGATGCATGAGATGCTGCTTGGGTTACACCATGCTTATATTCTGCTGCTCATGAATGGGATATATGATGAAATGTGGCTGTGTGTGTGTGTGTGTGTGTATCCCAGGCCGATTCAAGATCCTTCACTCAACTACACCTCAGCTTGGTTCAAATAATAAGTAATCCAGTTCCCAAGACAATAGTCAAACTTGCATTTTTATTATATATATATATATATATATATATATATAAAAGGTTTATACAGGAGCATGTTATATGATTTATATTTGTGGTATGTCTGGAGCTGTTGTTTGTTGCCTATGGGCTAGTGATCAGGAGAAACAGAAAAAAATATTCTATTCCGTTCTATTCTATAAGCCCTCTGTAGGCATCCTGTCTAAGTGTTCCCAAGGTTCTAAGTAAAGTGTTCCCAAGGTTCTCCTGAGTGTGTGACCCATCTGACTTCAGAGAAGTTTGTCCTGGGTTGAGTTTCAGGTCTAACCTCTTTCTTAGACAAGACGGAAAGTATATAGACAGTAGACGCCAGTGTGTGGGTGTGTGTGTGTGGGTGTGTGTGTGGGTGTATGTGTGATTAAAATATCCACGGTGTCATAAGCAGGTTTAAAATGGATGATGTTTTAGCATGTGTACTTATGTGTTTCTAATTGTTGCACGCAACCAGATTTATGCTCGTCCTCTCATGTGTTAAAGCTCATGTTGTGCTTGTAATTTATTAAGCTGCAGTGGGGTTGGGGACATGTGGTGAGGTGGGATTACACACCTGATCTTCTCTGACTCTCTGTCTCTCTCTCTCTGTGTGTGTGTGTGTGTGTGCGTGTGTGTGTGTGTGTGTGTGTGTGTGTGTGTGTGTGTGTGTCTGTGTGTGTGTGTGTGTGTGTGTGTGTGTGTGTGTGTGCGTGTGTGTGCGTGCGTGCGTGCGTGCGTGCGTGCGTGCGTGCGTGCGTGTGTGCGTGCGTGCGTGCATGCGTGTGTGTGTGTGTGTGTGTGTGTGTGTGTGTGTGTGTGTACGTGCGTGTGTGTGTGTTGCAGATGGGAGGAGGAGCTGTCTAGACGAGAGCAGATGGAGTCTATGGTGGAGACGCTGCAGGAGGTAAACTCACCTTCCCACACTCTCATCTCTCTAACCCAAAACATCAGGCACCTCACCTTCACACTCTATTCTACCTTACTCAGAACATCAGGCACCTCACCTCCACACTCTATTCTACCTTACTCAGAACATCAGGCACCTCACCTCCACACTATTCTACCTTACTCAGAACATCAGGCACCTCACCTCCACACTCTATTCTACCTTACTCAGAACATCAGGCACCTCACCTCCACACTCTATTCTACCTTACTCAGAACATCAGGCACCTCACCTCCACACTCTATTCTACCTTGCGCAAAACATCAGTCAGGAGGGGGATGGCCGCTTAGTGAATCTCAAGTACTTGATAATAACTTCAAATACCACATACAGACATGGCTGAAATTATTGGTGCACGCAATGATACCAAACTGCTACTTTTTTCTCAATTTAATACAAAGTCAAATACATACAGTGATAAGCATAAGTGAGTACATCCATGCTAAAGAGGAATAAAAAATCATATTTTGGAAATTGATCTTAATGCCTTAGTAAAAAATTAGGAAAAATCCAACCTTTAAGGACACCAATTTTCTTTGTGAATGAATAATGCATCATAAATAAATAAATGTTCTTCCTTAAAATACAGGGGTCATAATAAGTACACCATGTTAAATTCCCATAGAGGCAGGCAGATTTTTATTTTTAAAGACCAGTGATTTCATGGATCCAGGATACTATGCATCCTGATGAAGTTCCCTTGGCCTTTGGAATTAAAGTAGCCCCACATAATCACATACCCTTTACCATATGGGTTTATTTCAGTGAGCCTAATAGCTGGTTTGATTTGTATTGAGAGATGATCTTATGGAAAGTACCCCATGCCAATCTCTAGGTCCTAAATTCCTACATTTAGGACAGGAGGCTGCAGATGTAGTACTTTTTCCATTTATAATTGTATTATTTTCAGTTTAAGGACAGTAGCATGTAATTGGAGGTCACCATCAGCTTTTATTTGAGCTTTTTCTGTAATCCACTGTAGAGTTGAAGCAAAGAAGTGTTGCTGTTTTTTGAAATGATGTACATTTTGAATTATATAAATTTACTATAAATATAGTAATAAATAACTAAATGGTTTTGTAACCTGATAATTCGTGGGTTTGCAGAGTTCACATTCTCCAGTCTCTCAGACGTGGGCAAGACGAAGACAGGTTACACTTCGGTTATAACTTCTTTTATTCACACAACCAACCTAGACACACAACACAGCCTAACGCGCGCTCACTTCTCTCCAGCTTCACTCTCTACTAAAACTGTCCGGTGGGGAAACCACTCCCCCCGCAACCAAAACACCCAACTCTCAAATGTATGGGGAACTAAAATCCTAATATGTTAATCATTCACCATTACATTAACAGAGGAATGGATGAAGACTGAATTAAATAAAATGACATTAAACAAAATAATAATATAATAAAATTGTTTACAGTTTCATAATTAACGTTTGCCATTGAGACCAATCCAACTCAGATCTGTTCCAGTGCAGTAGCCTAGTTGGCTTCTTTATATCTCATCTCTGACCTGCATGCCAGTGCTCCTTGACAGTTGTCCTTTCATGTTGTCCTTTGATGTTGCATCATGGCAGCTGTGTGTGTGTGTGTGTGTGTGTGTGTGTGTGTGTGTGTGTGTGTGTGTGTGTGTATGTGTGTGTGTGTGTGTGTGTGTGTGTATGTGTGTGTGTGTGTGTGTGTGTGTGTCAATGCTCCTCTGTGAGGTGGGCGGAAATCGATAGATGGCGGCGTGTGTGTTTGTTGTGGATTAGGGGTCAGCAGAAGAGGTCAGTCCCTAGAGATGGCTGTGATGTATTCCACAGAAATGCTTACATTGAGCAGAAAAGCATGCATTTAACACTTACTGTTAACACTAAACCACATATGGAGGTCCTTTAACATTCACCATCAAGTTTGAAAGAGCATGGCAGTAGCGACAATTGCATCCACTTTTGACTGACAAATGTGTTTTGACAGTTAACTTGGTTACGGGTCACTTCCTGAATGTCTATTTTTGAATGTGATTTGAAATGCATAGGATCTATTGATCTGTTATTGATTAATCTTTTATGGTGATTGCTTTATCAATGTCTCAAAGGCAACATGAGAATTATCAGCAGAGGTATTGAACAGTGTTTGGTCAGAAACTGGTCATGTAGTCAATATTGTGAGATTTGTAGTGATCACCTGCAAACATGCTATGCATGCAAGAAAAGTAGGCTTGTAGGATAGGTCCAGTTCCTCATAGGAGCTGAATGTGGGTTTGAGCTGGCATTGGTCTGCCACAGATCTGTACCTTAATAGAACCTCATCTGTTCTAGACTGCCCACTTTATCAGGGGGGGGGGGGGCTTTTGGACTGCAGTGGGTAGCATAGCATCCATTGGTAAATATCATCATTCTGTGATGACATACAGTTTGTGTTTTGTTCATTAAAGAAAACAACTCATCTCTGTTTAAGTCCATGTACAGAAGTCCTTTGGTTTAAAACCTGTGCTTCATGTTTGTGTTGTCAGTGTTACTAAGGGATTGTTTGTGTCCTTGTGTTTCCATGACCTTTGTTCCTGCATGCTTGTGTTTATACATTTGTGTGTATAAGGCTGTGTGTATACAAGGCATTTGTCCATGTGTGTGTGTGTGTGTGTGTGAGAGTGAGAGAGAGAGAGAGAGAGAGAGAGAGGAGAGAGAGAGAGAGAAAGTGTCCTTGTGTCTGTCTCTATCCCTAGATCTGTATGACTTTGCGTTTCCAGCCTTCTGTTTCTACTGGTGTGTTTTGTCAGTGTTTCTAAATCATCATAGGCCAGTGTGTCCCTGACTGTGTAGGCCGATATCGTATCTTACGTTAGTGTAGATTAGCCTGAGTAAGACTGGAATATTCATTTGCAAGGAAATAGCTTACAGCACAGCCTTGAGGGCATATGCTCACTATGTTAAAGTAAATCAATTCAATGATTAGGCTCAAAATATCATTATACCTCTATGCTATTGTCGAGAGGGTCCCTGCAGACATACTTTTGTAAGTGTATAGAAAATGTATAAAGAAGGACAGGACTGTGCAGTTAGTACATTACTTATTCGCCACCATGTTGCTCACAAGATGCTCAAGTTTTGCATTTCTGATACATGTATTTAAAATAAGTATTTCAAATACAAAATAGTATTTTCTCATTTGTATTTTATTTTGTTGAAAATGGCTTCGTATTTTGTATCAGAATACTTTATAGGTATGTATTTTTGTAGTTATAAAAATACTGCCAAGTAGTTTTGGTAAAACCAATAGCCTACTTTTGGTGATGTGATAACAGATGAGTAACTTGTAGGTTGCTCACACATGCAATACACTTCATCTCATTCCTTCCAACCTCAAGTTTCTTGAGAACTTTAATGACCGGTTTTGAGAACTTTAATCATCGGATGTGGTTGCCCTGTAATGTTGCTCAATCTGGGCATGCATTGACAGTGTCAGAGACCTGTCTCCACTTTGTACTGCTTGACGAAGTTGAGTTGTGACTTGTGACTTTTTGAGTGCATCTCTGATACAGTATTTAGGCTTTAAGATGTAACAGGCAGGTCAGCATAGTTGGTCTGTTGACTGTTTGCCGGTTATGGCATGTCTTGTAGACAGAGAAAAGCTGTTGCTCTCAAACACTGTCCACTTAATCAACAGAGTCAGTGTACTGATGAAGGAATAGATCAAATAGACAGATATGGAAGGTCATGCTCAATTGAAAGTATTTTTAGTACTTTCAAAATACAAAATACAGTATTTTATTTTAATACATGGTTTGGCTAATGCATTTTGTAGTTTATTTTGATACACTTAAAATTAGGGTTTAAAATTATTTGATATGTTTTAAAATACATTTTGATGTATTTTTGCCCTGGGTAGCATCGATTGTTTTTTCTTTTTCTCATACTGACAGTACTCAGTGACTGAGAAACAGAGATCTATGTGAAAAATGGGCAGAGTTTTCCTTTTTAATGCATCAGGAGGGTGTATACATACATAGCCCTACTGTACAGCTATGTACCAGCTAGCTACCATTACACTCAACACCAACTAATCTACATCCAAGCTGGGTTTGAGGCTGCACACTGCGCAGATGCACAACAATTCTTGACTTTGTTTGGGTGGGCAAGAAACAATGCTTGGGTGGGCACACTGACCCCTGCCTAGAGCTGGCCCTGTCCAACAAGTTAGTAAGGATGAATAGGTAAAACACAGACTGCACAATCAGTCCTTTCTTATTCCCTTTCTTTACACTTCCAAAGGTAAAGGGTCTGTTTGGTCTGTTTTGTCTGACCGTAGGTTTCCTTATAAATGTATTTTAAGGCACATGTATCTATCTGTTTTAGGCACCTATCTGTATGTCTCAATGTCTGTGTTTGTGTGCATTTCAATGTAAATTAAAAGTGTGTGTGTGTGTGTGTGTGTGTGTGTGTGTGTGTGTGTCCAGAGTGCCCAGGAGTCTGAGGTGATCCAAGACGAGCTCAGTGAGAAGGTGGACAGACTGAAAGCTGAGCTGGTGGTCTTTAAAAGTCTTGTTAGTGACGTAAGTATCTCTGTAAGTAATTAATTCTGAATAAGTAAGTAAGTCATTCTGAAACAAAAGTATACATGCGTTTATACCCAAGGACCTCTTAAACTGACTGAAAAGGCTCCTTTGTCCGTAACCTTGAAAAACATGAATAAAACCTTTAAGTCCTTCTTTTCCCACTTTTTAACAACTTACTTTAGATTGTAGGCCACTGTGTTACAAATGCCAGGTCATGGTTCTAAGACGCAGAGCCGAATAAAGCTCACTTTACTGTGTGCACTGGGTGTGGTGGTGGATCCCTAGCGTGGCCCATGTGCATTAATAACTCTGATGCCTCTGTCTCGTTATCCCCCTCTGCACCACGCCAGGGCTCAGCCTTTGTTTGATATTTCTCTGAGCTGATGCGCCTGATGACATATGTGTTATATTCAGCCCTCTCGGTGTTGATGCGTTTGACACCAGTGTTGCACTCTGTCCTCTCACGTGTTGATGCTGACTCACAACAGATGATCTACGAGCTGTGTGTGGGCCACTCTGGCCACTCTGGGTCTGCTCCGGGTCTGCTCTGGGTCTGCTCCGGGTCTGCTCCGGGTCTGCTCCGGGTCTGCTCCGGGTCTGCTCCGGGTCTGACGGATCCCAGACGGAAACCTAATGACCGCCAGTCTGAGCTCTGACTCTGGTGATGCTGTTGGAAAGGCCCCTGTGTGTCAGCCATATTTGGGAATTTCTTTGTGTGTGTGTGTGAGTGTAGGTGTGTGTGTGTGTGTGTGTGTGTGTGTGTGTGTGTGTCTGTGTGTGTGTGTGTGTGTGTGTGTGTGTGTGTGTGTGTGTGTGTGTTTCAGAGGAACATCTCAGCACTCAGCCTGAGAACAGACAACAGTTTGTGCAGGCTGTTGGCCACATGCCTTCTACTCCTCTCTCCTCTCCCCTCCTTTTTAACATCTTTTCTCTGTCACCCTCTTCTCTCCAAACACCTCCTCTCTCCTCCTCCTCTTCCCTCAAGTGTCCTCCAATCTCCTTTACTTACACCTTCACTTCCTCTCCTACCTCTCCTATGCTCCTCTCTTCTCCTCTTCTCTTTTCTCTTCACTGCATTCCTCTCCTTCTGTTCCTTTCATCTCTCAATATCTCCTCTCTTCTCTCTTCTCCTTTTCCTCCTTTTTCCCTCTCTTCTCATCCTCTCTTCCTCCCTCTCTCCTCTCCTCTCCTCCCCCCTCCTCTCCTTGTTTTTAACGGCCAGTCAGAGGGGCTGCTGCAGCTACAGGCCTGTAATCGATCAGCACTGGCCCACTTTATGAGGAATGAATAAACCATCCGCCCAGTGTTTACGTTCCTGATTAATTCCTCTCCCTGTCACACACACACACACACACGCGCACGTGCAGAGTCAGACACACACAGACAACCCACCCCCCTCATACACACACATTCACTGACACATACATAAATAAGGACACACACTGAACAGAAGCAGACCATGTTTAGGATTCCAGTGAATTTCTCTGCCACACTAGCAGCACTCATATTCACACAGAGAACACACTCGCACAGAAGCCAGACCATTTCAAGATGTCAGATAGACGTATCATTCTGTAACACATTTGTAGACACACACACATACATGTACACACACACACACACACACACACACACACACACACACACACACACACACACACAAACAAACACACACACACACACACACACCCACACACACACACACACACACACACACACACACACACACACACACACAAACAAACAAACAAACAAACACCATGAGCATCATCCTCATCCTTCATATACAACCTAAACATTCCAATACTTACACACACGCACATGCACGCACTCACACAAATTTGTACGCACACACGCACACACACATGTTTTACATGTCATGTTTTATTCCCTCTGATGTTCCCACAGTGAGGCTGTATGGTGTGTGTCTCTCCTCTTAGCTCATGCTGGTGTAGGCTCAACTCTTAATCTCAGGTGGGATTTCATTTGCAATCTCAGGTGGAATATAAACTGTGATCTCAAGTCTAATCTCAGGTGGAATATAAACTGTGATCTCAAGTGTACTTGTCAGGAGGACCTCAGGGTCTAATCTCGACTCTACTCTCAAGTGTACTGTCATATACTCTCAAATGGAATCCCAGGTGGAATCTCACCTGTAAAGGTATAAATCCAGGTGTACCCTCAGTTTATCCTCAGATCCTGAGGCCTGTAGATTATTCCCCCGAGATCACACCACCTGTGCTTTGTCATCTTGCTCCCTTTAAAGGGTGTCAGTCGTCTGGGCTTGCAGCCCAAACCTGCCGAGTCGCGCTGGAAGCTGCTGGACCTTAAAGTAAGATGCTCTCTGCCTGTCCCTACGGCTAATGTCTAACAGTGTGTGACTAGTGTGGCTACTGGACACTTGTCTTACAGACGCCCAGCATGGTGTGGGGGTAGGGTAGGGTAGGAGGGGCTGAGCCTTTGGCCTGTGTACCCCTGCAGGGCCAGATTCCTGTGCATGGATTTGAAGTCTAGTCGGGACTAAATGAGAACTTAAATGCACATCTCCCTGAAAAGCCTTTGTAGTCTAGGACTAGGCTTAATCTATGTATGGAAAACTGATTCATAATGTCTAACTCACCTGGTAGTACACTTCCTGAAGGCATTGTTGTACAGCCACCATTGTTAAATGACAGAGACTATAGTTTTGAACACTTTCTGTCATATTTATTGTGGTGATTGTACAATGATGGAAATGCACTTCAGGGTGTGACTGCGAGGCAGTCAGTCAGACAAGACCGTCAGACAATCAAGACTAATACTATTGTGCTCTGCATAATATGGAGATGGTTTCAAGCAGGTTATTTCGGTGTTTCCTTACTGAAATGGTGTGACTGTGCAGTGTGATTAGCAACAGGCTTTTCTAATACCGCAGGGGAGACGACGTGGCCTGATTGCATTTCAGTCTGCTTTTTGATTGGTCTGGTTGATGTGGTGTCATATCCAGCCGTGGGGTGGCAACTCGGTGAAAACAAACAGCTACTGGAACTTAAGTCAACTAATCATAAAGCTACTGTAGGTTTTGCAACTTTTTGTCTTTTTTCGATTATTTAGCAAAGCCCTGCTACAAGGAAATGTCAGACACTGATTTTGACATCTGTTTCTTTTCACTGAGTGGCCTTGCAACGTGATCACGCCGTTCACCGAGCAGATGAATTGCCATGGTTTTTGGTGGAATTGTCTTTCAGTCAGAACCTGTTAAGTCTAACATGAAGTAGAAGTAGAAGAATGTTTTCCTAAAGTAATGTTAATCTAAACTACAGTGACCAAAGGTACATGGTGAAGTAGAGTCCCGACCCCACTGATCGTGATCGACTCCGTGCATGGTGTTACACTACGACCTCATGTCAGTACTACAATGACACATCAACATCTACAGATACATAGAGTGTCTACAAACACTCTTTCAACACTTTCTTTTTAAACAATAATATTTGTATTTTTCCAAATACATGTAAACCTCCAAATCTCTTGCAACTCCTTGCAGCAGTTTATAAACGGAGGCCCTAACTGCTAAAGTTAACAGGTCTTACCTCTGCTAACAGAAGCCCACTCTTCTCTCATGGTGTAGCAAATGTCAGAGCTGGACACGAAGATCCAGGAGAAAGCCATGAAGGTGGACATGGACATCTGCCGACGCATCGATATCACAGCCAAGCTGTGTGACGTGGCCCAGCAGAGGAACTCCGAGGACATGTCCCTCATGTTCAACGTCAGCCCGTCCAGAACGCTGCCAGACAGGGTGGGTGAAGCTCGCATCGTCTCTCTCTCTCTCTCTCTCTCTCTCTCTCTCTCTCTCTCTCTCTCTCTCTCTCTCTCTCTCTCTCTTTCTCTCTCTCTCTCTCTCTCTATCTTTCTGTCTCTCCCTCTCTCTCTCTATCTTTCTGTCTGTTTCGCTCTCTTTGTCTGTATGTCTGTGTGTGTGTGTGTCAGTCTGCTTCATTCTTTGTCCATGTATAGACACATGCACATACAGATAGTAGTATACATATATAAGGACTTTCTCTCCTCAACACACACACACATCTCTCAAGAAGAAGTAATTCAGAGGAATGCAAAACACATGCACATACACACACTCATACACACACACACACACACACACACACACACACACAGACAAGGGGTCATTTGTTTAATTCCGTTTAGCCAACCCAGAGATATTGGCCAAAATGTTAAAGCTATCCCCATCTCAGCAAAAAAACAAGTTACTTGTGAGGTAGCCTATAATGTTCGATCAACTTCTGAAGATGACAAGCACAACAATAGCCTAAATGCATAGCCTAGTGTTTTTGTTTTTAAATAGACCGCCATCTCCAAAACATATTGAATCGGACCAATCGGGTGCAATGTCCGTGAGGAATCTGGTCAGCAACAACTGTATGTTTAGGTTGCTGTTTCTCCTGAATCTCTTGGCTAAAATTTTCCTCAGAATAATTACGAGTGGATAGCCTATTTATGATGACTTCTTGAAGAGGCCAAAAGCCAAAACACGGAGTTATCAGACCAAAGAAAACGGAAACTTTCCTGTTCTCACACAGCAAGCGTCTGAACGAGGAAGAAAAACTTTAACTTTTTTATCCATATTTTATTTCTAGGTCGTTTTACAGTAAGATACGTCAATGAGTGGTAGATAAGAGGTTAAGGAATGTGTTTGTGGTGAAATTAGAAAATACATAATTTAGTAATTTTTCGAACCTCTCTGCATTCAAATCGATATCTCGAAATGGATTTCCTGACATAGGACTCATTTCGTCGTGGCATTCCCCATATGCATAAATCTACTGGTTAAGACACAATATGCCAATTTGTTGTTTGAAGAGGAACCAAGGGGTTATTCTAAATGGAGAATTAAATATTTAATCAAGCATTACGCATATACGATACCCACTGTGCTACCTAACCACAGTCAAACTATTACATAATATCAGACCTGTACAAATGTCTCTCTCCAGTGCCTCTTTCTCTCTTGCACATACTCTCAGATACACATCGGCACACAGACACACATGCACAATGCACATAGACAAAAACACACAAACACACACCTGAGTTACATACCCTGTTTCTTTCGGTGCTCTCCCTCATTCCCTCGTACACACACACACACACACACACACACACACACACACACACACACACACACACTCACCTACCACAGGGAGAAGTGCTGATCCGGTGACTTTGCTCAGCTTGCACACAAGGTTATCACATTGCAGTGATGGAGCTGGCCCGAGCCCAACTGCAGCCTGTCAGAAGCAGGCCACATCCAGAGCCCTCCAGCTTGGATCTGGCACCACCAGCAGCAGCACCAGCAGCAGCACTCTATCAGCTCCACAATTCTATCACACACACAGAAGCAGGCCAGAGTCCTCCAGCTTCGACTCAACGCCCCAGCCGCAATGGCAGCAGCTCTCTATCAGTCTGCCATAATAATATTACAGACACATTTAGATCAGGGTATCTGGACAGTAAAATGTAATTTATTAGGTGAAATAACCTGACTAGACGTTATGAACTTGATAGTACATGTACAGTGACTGCATATCATGCAAGAATAATATTTAGTGTGATACAGCCACAGTGAGTGTTGGCTATCAGAGCAGCATCTATGGCGGGATAGTAAAACTGGATCCTGCCTCAGAGTCTATCATAAGACACATAAACAGAATCCACTGTTGTGAATCATAGTAACAGTGCAGCCTATAGGCAGTGTATCACAGAGGTATCACATTAGTTACTGGACATCAGATCCAATCATCACCAGACATAATAATAATATTGCAGCCACAGCCATAACACCCAGGCCTGCACATCATAATGGTTTTCACAATGTTAGATCCGGCTTTCACAAGGTTGAGCTGAACTTGACAGTAAGATTGCCTATATGTCAGATTATCTGTATTTAGATATGCGTGTGTGTGTGTGTGTGTGTGTGTGTGTGTGTGTGTGTGTGTGTGTGTGTGTGTGTTTTGTAGGGGGCAGTAGCATGCAGAAGGAAGGAGCGTAAGGTGACGTCAGACGAGGAGAGTTCTGAGATGGACGCTGATCCTAGCACATCAGAGGAGGAGGTGCCCGGCTCCCTCAACATCACGGACGAGATGAAACGCATGCTCAACCAACTGTGAGTCACACCTCAACTCTTAACTTTAACCTTTAACCTCTACAGGCTCATCATGACTGAGGGTTAGTCAAGTTGGTTCCATTCAAGTACTGATAATACATTCCTGCCCAAATGCAATGTGGCAAAAACAAACAGCACTCTTTTCAAAACTAGATCTGAGCCGTCTAATTTTATCATTGGTGACCTTATGAAAACTAGCCATTAGTTGCCTATGGTGAGGAGCCATTACTGTACAACACATTCACTGCAGCTGTTTCCTAGAGCAGGCTGTTTGCAGAGTCTGATGTCATTCTGCTGTAGAGTTCCACCCACTGGTGATACGTGGTACTGCATTAATACTGAACATAAAAGCACTCTGCTGAGTTCACAGAGTTCACATTCATATATCAAGTCCAGCTAACAGTGAGACTAATGCTGTGGAGTAGGCATATTTAATATGGCTCTTTTTGTATGGATCTCATGAGAGGATGTACTCACGCCAGTGTAAGTGTCCAGCGTGTGACCTCTGGTGCTGTCCTTGCTGTGTGTGTGTGTGTAGCCTACAGTCTGCAGTGTGTCTCTACTGCTGCATACACTCTTCTCTTTCTTCTCTCTGTCTCTTTGCATGGACTTCTTCTGCCTGTGTGTCCGTGTTGTGTGTGTGTGTGTGTGTTGTGTTCACTTTCTCCTTCTCTTTTTTTTCTCCCCTCCTGTCCTCTCTTTTCCTCCTGTCCTCTCCTCCTCTCATCCTCCCGCCACACAGCCATTGCTCTGACACCTCCCTTATTGCCAGGAAAGAGACGTTCGACATCGACGACGACGACTGTGACAGTCTGACGTGGGAGGAGAACGAGGAGACCCTGCTGCTGTGGGAGGACTTCACCAACTACAACGTGCCGTATGCCTTCAACAACAACAACAACAACAACCCCGGCACAGTGGAGAGCCACGGAGAGGGCGGAGAGCCTGTAAGGCTTCACACCGCTCGACATATCAGCACACCTACACAGTTACTCAGTCACATGAGCTCCGACTATGTCTGAACTAGTACTACTAGCACTCCTTTAGAGTGGTATGTAGATAGAGCTCACAGTGGCAGTGTTTTTAGTTAAGTATTCAGATTTCAGTGATGTTAAATGGAATTTGTGAGCTGGTTTTATGAAGACATTCAGCCTAGTCCAGTAAAGCTCAAACGTTGTCCGTAGACATATAGGCCCACTAATGCCAAGACAGTACAGGCACTCATAACACTAAACGGTCAGCATCAATCAAATCAACTGTTACAGCAATAAATGGGGAATATACTGTTTTCAGTCCACAGGAGTGCTGCTAGAAATATTTGGCCCTGTGAATGAATATAATATTGGGCCTCCCCAGTAATAATGATGATGGTCATTAAATTCTATGGGGGCCCCTATCAGTGCAGGGCCCTTTGAATCTTAACCCTCCTCCCCTTACAACACCCCTATTGGTCAGTGTCTGGGCATCGCACCTGTGCTTGTGCTTAGTCTGGAGGGTATAGTCCAGAGTTCATGGAGGTCAGAGTTCATGGAGTCCATAAGTTGCTCCTTCGGCACAGTTTCCATAGGGGGCGCTAAAGAGTCTGCTGTGCTGCCTGTGTCCCCCAGGTGTCCCAGGAGGGGAGTTTGGGCAGCCTGATCGACGAGACCGAGACTCTGTTCAAGAACAGAGAGCAGGAGTACCAGAAGACCATTGGAGAGATTGAGGTGAGTCAGAAGACTTTGACATGTTCATATGGAATGAATAACTCAATAAATCAGTGAATCAGGGGAATCAATGAATAGACAAGTCAGTGAAGCATAATAAGTATTGAATAAATAAATTAACTTTCTCTGATTTTCCATATGTGACATCATTGCTGTGAAATGAAATGAAATTAAATGTATTCTCGGACACCTGCAGTAGAGAATTATGGAGAGTTTGATCTGGATTTGTTTGACTTTGTCCAGTTCCCTCGTGTCCTTGTGATAAGGCATCTGTCTTGATTGGTTGAGGTTTCTGAGTGACTCTGATTTGTTCTCTGCTGATGTTCTGTCCTGATTTGTGAGAAGTAATGCATCTAGCCAGAGCGCATACCTATCCCCAATACATCTTTTTCTGACCTGTCTTTGTCTCTTTCTTTCCATCTTTCTTTTTCTCTCTATCTCTCTCTCACTCTACTTGTCACTGTTCTGTACCACTCTTCAACTTCTCTCTCACCCCCCGCCCCCCTTTTTTTCCCCTTCCTCTTGCCTTGGTCCCTCCCTGTATAATGTTGCTCATGATGGGCAAATGGGCATAATGGACCAATGAAAGTGGAATGGTGGAAATAGGGGCGGTTTGATTGGGATTTCAGCACTGCATGTGTTTTATTGATGCAATCATGTAAGAAAGCGAGTCAGTGGTCTAATGAAGGAGCGCTAAACCTCTCCATCATTCTTTCTCTCTCCCTCTCTCTATCCCTGTACGCCTCTCCCTCCCTCTATCTCTCTCCCGCTCCCCCTCTCTCAGGAGGAGTTGGCCACGGCTAAGTCAGACATGAACAGACACCTGCATGAGTACATGGAGATGTGCAGCATGAAGAGAGGCCTGGACGTGCAGATGGAGACCTGCAGGAGGATGATCAAGGGGGGCAGGTAGGCCTACTACACTCATCTCACCTCATCTCATCTAAGGTTAAGGTTAAGGTTATAAATAAGGTTATAAATAGAATAGATTAAGGTTATAAATAATGTATTCTCCGTCTGCACTATCTGTACTGTTGCAGTTCAAACCAATAGATCTGAGGATTGCTGTTTATAGATCATTAGATAGGGTGCAACGTAAATCACTGTTGATGTCATGACTAATCGAATTTCATTTTAACATTTTTAAAAGACAAGGCCAAAGATGTTTTTTCTTTTTCCTCACCTCTCCCTCACACCTCTGCCTCTTCTTTTCTCTCTTCTGTTCTGTTTCTCTGTTCATCCTTTTCTGTGGGTCTTCTGTATTGCTCCGTCCCCTGTTTCTTTCTTATCATTCAACTCCTTCTCTCCCTCTATCCCTCCTTCTTCCCTCTCTCTCTCTCTCTCTCTCTCTCTCTCTCTCTCCCTCTCTCTGTCCTCCCATCCCTTCTGTATTGCTCTCTCTCCCTCCCTGGCAGAAACTCTCCTTCCATCAGCTCAGTGGCCAGCAGTGACTCAGGGAACACTGATGAGATCCAGGACGAGTTGGAAAAGGACGGCGAAGTGGAGGGACCAGTCAGCTGATTCCAGCTGCATCTGGCCCCGCCCACCCCTCCTCACACAAGGACAGACAGCCAATGAGCTTCTTTTTTTGGCTCCTGGGCAACCCAGCGTTCCGCTGGCGGCCTCTACCAATCCCAGGCCACGGCCATATGACGGACAGGTCTCGACCCGACCCACCACACAAAGAATTGGTGCTTAAAAAATCTCCACTCCAGCGGAGAGTGGTGGTGAGGAGGGGTGTGTTTTTTATGCCCCCTTTTGCTTCTCAAGTGTTTAAAGTAACAAAACGTAGAACCGTTTAAAGCTGCACGCGTCACGTCGTGTCACGCTGTGTCGTGACCATGTTTCCTGATCTGCCAGCCACCCCCACTGGGCTCCTCACTGACCTCACAGAGCCAACACACCCTCATATACCTGTCAATCAAAACCACCTGCCAATCAAAGCTAGTCCTCTTCAGACTTCATGATAAAAGTACCCTCTCCACTCTGAAATCACAGTACAGTGCTCAAACGCCCAGATAGCTACTAGGGTTGCTTTCACACCTACCTTGTTTCAGTTTGGTCTGGACCTTCAATAGCAGGTATGAAAGGGCCCTTGGCCATGGTACCGCGGTACACACCCAAATATCAAAATTTGGTTTGATCCTCTACTTTGACCCTCTAATGACAGAAAACTACTCATCAAGCACGACACTACTCAAGCAACAGGCACAGAACTTGCTAGCACAGTAAAAAGAACAGCTCTGCTTTCTGAACGGTGGTGCATGGGACAGATCAGCTCAGACATTGTTTCCACTTTCACCAAGAAAATGAAATGGCTGACACTGGTATGGCCCTAGTCTTGGTCTCCTGTTGATCCAGAGCAGAGCCAGGCCAGAGTGGTTTACTGTGTGCCCCCTCATGTTCCCCCTCTGTCAGGTCTCAATGGGAGCTGGGTGGTGTGTGTGTGTGTGTGTGTGTGTGTGTGTGTGTGTGTGTGTGTGTGTGTGTGTGTGTGTGTGTGTGTGTGTGTGTGTGTGTGTGTGTGTGTGTGTGTGTGTGCACAGAACAGTGTAGGTTCTGCCCAAGGAATGCTCTGTTCTAAAGTTCTATGCAATCGGATAGCCTTATTTCAGGACAGATGGTTTCGTTATTTGCCTTTGATTAGCTGGACAGATGTGTGTACCTGTTCAACATTGTGTGTCTGTGTGAGGACAGCAAGTATGGAACAGTGCCCCCCCCCCCCCAACACACACACACACACACATACAGAGACAATGTTAGAAATCCAGTAGCAATGATCTCCCAACTGAACCAAGTCATACATTTCCATATTTACAAGCCCATCAAATCTCAGCTACTCTGAGACAGGATCTGTGACAGGATCCTATGCATTGGAATTTAATAAATGGACTTACACTAATATTTAAAATACAGAATGTCTTACGTAGGTCTATTGTGGCTGTAAAGAGTTTACCTGTCTGAGTTCACATATTTGTTTCATTATACGTCAAATCAGTGTTAGCCTTACAACACTGTTAGTGGGCTAACATAATCATCCATTTAAGTTGTATCATTATGACCAGCAGGGGGCATTGTTTCATACTGATGACCGTCCTTTGAGGTGTTATACTGTTGAGTGCAGGGCGCTATTAAATGTATATAGAAGTCTTTGGCATGTCATACCTTAGTGGCCTTTCAGTTCATTCAGTATGATTTATCACTATGATAATCACTGTGTTCTGTGTTTGTTTGATTGCATTTAATCTCTTGGTTGTTTTTGGTTGCTTTAGAATTTTGATGCATAATTGACAGGTAAACTGGCAAAGCATGGGGTAACAAGGTATGTTTTAGCTTGATGTAAGATAACAGGATCTCCGTCAGAGATTGAGAGTCAATGATATATGTATAAAAAGGCTCTGAAATTCCCTCTTTTCATTTTCAAGATGCACAATATATTTACCCTATACACTTTTTTTTTAGTGAACTCTGGGCTCTACCCTAATCCACTCTGATTATTTGTCATATAAAGGGGTTTTATTTCATTTGTTTTTGATGTGTTTGTGTTTGTTTTGGAGCAGTGTGTAAAATGAAACTCTGCTCTCCAAATGTTTTCTCTGATGTGTTATCCTCTCTGAGAGTATTGTTGATTATGGATGAGCCGAGGGCACATGTAGGGCTATATGGAAGTGCTCTTGGAGAATTGTGTATAATGATTGATTTGCCTTTCAAGTCTTACATATGGATGTTAGTAAGATAATGCTATGATTTGTCATAGTATATACAGTTGTTCTCTACATGTCCATAGCAAGACATAATCTGGTAATCTGGTCACACACACACACACACACACACACACACTCCAAATAAAGGCAAAGCCAGCATTCAGTACTTTTGAGAAACATTCAGAAATTCAGTATTTCAGAAACCAAGATCAGCGAGTCCTCCTTAAAGGTTTTGTCCCAGAATTTGAGCTACCCAAAGATGTTCTTACTAAAGTTAGGTTAACTCAGAGATCTTGCTTTGTGGAACATCCCCCAATTTCATCACAAGCTTTTGGCATAGTGTTACAATAAGAGGCGTGTCGAGATTGAAGTTTGACTGAACTAAGTGTTTCTCCCATGAGACAGCGGCTGCAAGAACTCAGAGCACGAATTGTTCATAAATTACTATATATTTTTTGTGATAAAAGAAACCAAACTACAGCAAAGAGACAAATTGACAAGAAAGAATGTTTCCTAAAACATGATTGTAATTATGTGACATAATGTATTGAGAAAAGTGACAAATGAAAAATATAGAGTCCTCTGTAGGATGTGTTAACAAGTGCTATGTGTTCCACTGGACTATCAAGATCATGGATGGACGGATGTGTTTAGGGGCCTTTAGTGCTGGACATTCAGACCATTGCATAGCACAATTAAAGCAAGTGTGTAGAATGATAAACATTGTATCTGTTTAAGATTTGATTTGTTTGTGATGGGAAATGTAAGTCTTTGCAGGAGAGTAAACTGGATTCATGTTTTGTTGAAATACAGTAACTAGTGCTACAGAAGTCTGCAAAATCCTGTAGTAGGATATTTTCATACATGTTGCTGCTGGACAAAGAATAAACCCATATTGTCATTTCTCAATGTGGAAACTCCTAAAGCAAGTCACTCTTGTCGGTCATCCTGACTAGCCTGCATGAGTTGGCAAGGCAACCATCCCTATATTTTTTATCAAATATTTTTTTCTTTTCCCCATACTTTGTAAGACTTGTGAATCAGATTTTTTGTAAATGACTGCATGAGATCCGTGGTACAGAGAGACCAGATCTACCATGAATGAGAGAAGTGTATTCACAATGTGTACATCTTTCAGCTGAATGTAAATCCACACAAGAGGGTGTTTGGAAACACACACACACACACACACAGGCCCACTCACACATATGCTGCTCAGTGCATTTTCAGCACAGCTATTCTCTTAAGCCGCCATAGCACCCTGTCATGTGTCATGCTTTGAGAGTGAAGTTCCTGGAGTGGATCACCAGGGCTTCTCGTCCCCACTGATTGTCCTAAGTGACTACACAGTGTGCCATATCCAGAGGGGTGTGTGGGTAGAGACAGCTGAACGCCCACACACATCTTCTGCATAGAGTGGGCTTGGGATGTGCTAAAAACCAGGCAAGAGCATACAGATCTGGGTGACACTTTATTTGGATGGTTCCCAGACTTTCTAGCTTGCTGTTGAAACTCTGTTGACTACAATTTGTGAACAAAGTTCCGTTTTCTCAAGGTACTCAAGGTATATCCAGTGAACAATGAGAAAGAATGAACTTGAAATTCAACAAACCAGCTGTACAGTCTCTGCAGGCAAACTGTCCTAATAAATTAGGCTACCCAGATCTGACCTGCAGTCACCAGTTATCCGGCGTGTTTTTCTCCCACTGGTTTCCCATGCAAACTCCAGAAAGTGGTGGTGGTCTTTGCGTCACTTACTCAAATATTTTGGCTCAAAGAGTTTTGTCAGAAAATATGTATATGTATTTGGACAATTTCTTTGTAGAAACCATTGTACAAATTGTTTCTGAGACAAATGACTACCATTTGCATTTGTTTTATGTTGGGGAGAAGGGTATATAGAAGATGAATGTATCTGGTGTTTGGTTAAACAAAAAATAAATAAAACAGTTTACCTTAACGGACTGTGGTTTATGATCATATTATGACCAGCTATATCATTGGTTCTCAAAGTGTGGGGCGGGCCCCACTATAGAATACTAGTAGAATAGAGACATGTCAGGTGGGGGGCAATGAACAGGAGGAAATGTGTTTTTTTTTTGTTAATCTTTAATAATGGCTTTTTTTTTTTTTTACAAGATCATAGATTCAAAACAAAATAGCCTTACACAAACATACTGTAGGAGTCATGAACAGACCGACATATTAATTAAAAAATAGCATCTGATCCAGCGGACCAAGACAGGAACAATTTTTTTAACATTATCATTTTGCCGAGTTGATGGGGTCAGGTGCTTGAAAATGCCCTACTTCTAAAGTGGGGAATGACAGAAAAAGTTTGCGAACCACTGAGCTATATGGTCTTTCAGTGAACATATATCATAAAGATTCCTCTTCTTCCAAAAAAAAGAAAACAAATCAAATGCCTTTATTATCATGACAAGGTCCTATTAAACAGGCATGAAGCCAAAACTAAAACATATAGTCATTTTCATTATGGCCATAACACAAAGGCATTTTAATGTAAAACAGAGATAAGAGTGCTTTTGGCATTTCCTGGATTTGTTATGTCTATCCCACCCAAAGAGCAACTCAAACAATGCTGAATGCAGGAACATTTCTTGAACATATGAAATGCATTTATTTAAAGAAAATCAGCAAAATTGGTAAAGAAATGAACCATCACACACAATTTATCTGTGAATAAAGCAAGTGGGAAAAACTTTTCTATATTATCTTGTACTGTTACAGGATAGCCTACAGTTGTGTTTAAATATAGGCTATTGCAAGTAGAACTGATGGTAGGCCTATATAATGTTCAATACACACCAATAAATTGATCTATTTGTTGAATCACTAAACAGTGGGTAGAATTAAGCTTCATCAGGACTGAGGTTAGCTTTAAAATAATTTTAATAGACCTACCTATAGGCTATGGTGCATCACTTGTCTAGCCCTACTGCAAGCCCAGAACCTTAGCCAAATTGGGATTTTAAAAAATGAATCTAAAACTTTGCTGAGATATCTAAAATCCACTGCTATCCATTGCTTAAATCCATTCCTCCAAACTATAGGCTAAAATATATTTGAACTCTTCATCTAGGCTATGTAGGCTAGAGGCTAATGTCAGTGAATGCCATCGTGAATTATTTAACTGTCCTCAAAAACATTAACGCCTAGTAGGCGTAGGCTAAACCTGAACCCATGAGACTCTCTATACGGCTCTGGCCTCTGGGCTTTCTTCAATAGGTCAAGAATGTAGGCTACGTAATAATAACTTATTTGAAAGGCCTCAGCTTTGAAACGAAGCAGGATTCATTCACTCACAGACCTGCATAACATCGAAGAGGAGGCAGCTGCGCGTGGAGCTGGAGCGGCACTCATCATGCAGTGACCCCTACACTCCAGTCATATGTGCGTTAAAAAAACCAGATGTTGACTAGTCAAAGTCTTTATGGGTGTTTAATCTACGGCATATTCATCAGGTCTAAATTCATCAACGATGACCAATCGCACTTAGCGCATAGGCCTACTGCCCCTCTTTTTCATGAAAAGCTATAACAATTAGGCGTAGGTCTATAGAAAGACTGCTAAACGGAAATATTATGTATTAGGCTATTTTCCACCACTTTTTCTATGCTTTCTTAAAACCCTACTGTTGTGTTAGTTTCATATTTACTAGTTTTGTGTTCCCGGTCAAAAATGACGTGATAGACCTTTGTATCAACTTATGTTCTATTGGATATTAGCCTACTAGTTTTAAACTTCCACTCATGCAAGTCAGAAAGGGGAATACTAGGAAATGTTCTAGTAGAGGCTGTCATAGACAGGGGGGGGGGGGTGTTTTAATGTACAGAAACACACATACAGTTCCATCTGACCATAATGTTAAAGATTAATTGAATTGAATGTCTACACATGATTTTTATAAATAGACCATTTGAGCCAGGGAAGGCTGGAATCTAATTGGCTGAGGAGGTAGGACTTATCTTCCTCTGAATGGCCACTCACTGACTCGCCTCCTGTACGTTCCACTTTTTACCCGGAGGGGAACACATTAGGATAATTGTAGCCTACTGTTGTGTCAACGCGGTCTTTCAATAGATGTTACACTTTACATTTTATTTTAATCATGGTACTTCATTATCATTGACATAAATGAATTAATGTATTAAATGATTATCCTTTTCTAAGTAAGTTTGGCATACACTGTCACGTGTGCCCCCTCATTCAACCTTGGTACGTTCTGATCCGTGCGTTCGCTGTAGATAGCGACTCTGATATCCCTAGACTGGGGCTGTGTATTTTATCAGCGATTGACAGATAGCTGATAGGTCCACACATTTGAGTTCATTTCTCATTGACTTTCCAATTCCTCACAGAGATTTCCATCACTCACTTGTCACCATGCTGCGACTGAGATCCGGGCTTTGCCAGTCTTGGAGGGGGTATGTATCCTTCCCAGCTCACATGGGCAAGCACACGACCTTACTAAACAAGGCTACCTTTGACTTAATTAAGTGACATGTGCTTTCATTAAGGGCCATTAAGAGACAGACGTGGTGTCATTGGGGGTGATTGAGCACGCGCGGGGCGCATTCCCATATGTGAGATACCCGGAGATACCGAGCGAATATTTGAAAAAGAACTTACTGTTGTTACGTAATACTTGTAAGAATCGCGACAGGCGCTAGGCTACGTGAGGAATGTATCCCCACTCACGTTCACTTCACTTAATATGCAGACAAGCTGTACGTGACAGCTGTCTTGAATCTAAAGATCGTGGTGGCCGTCTCCCAGCAGCGTGCATGTCCCGCGGTTCAACTTCACGGAAGTTACGAGAAACAATGTTGCCTCCTACTCGTTCTTCGTTGTTACAGGTGTTACGTGTGTTTGCATAAGCGAAGTCATGCAGGGTCAATGCTGTCTCAAGCCCATGTCTCCAACTGGGATATCATTGAAAACAATTGAATGTTATATTCACAGTCTTCTACACAATACGATGTGTGTGAAATTCACACACATCGTATATTGTGTAGAAGTCAGGTGTCTATCAGATTTGGGCATGGCATTACAAATCCTGCAGAAATCAGCAAGACCGAACTGGCGAGAGCACCATGGGATAAGCGAATATGGGACACTGACCTTCAGTGCAGCAGAAGTTAATATGGAACCGGAGTGGACAGCAGCAGAAAGTTGCAGCTGTGTAACTTTCCATTCGTCTCTCTAAGTTTGAGGTGCACCTACCACCTATCCGTATAGAGAGCACATAGCAATCTGCTCACTAGGGTTAGAGCCAAAACTCATGTTAAACTTATGTTTAACATTATGTATATTTTGTAACTTGCCTATTTAAGGGTTCATCTCTCTTTTCTGTGTGTGGCAAATAGCAGGATCAAACCAGTGTAAGGGATACTAAGACCAAATCCATGCACAATTGACCCTGTAAACTTGTAAAGCGTCCAATTCTACTAAAGCTGTCTCATGACTGTGTGATAGGCTACTGCACTGTCCCCTCTGGCGTCCTGCCAGGTGTATCTTTTACTGTCTGGACTGGGATAAAGAGACCAGACCAAATTATACTCAACATTACACTTAGTGATTTTCCAGTGCTTTGCAGTGGTGTAAATACCACTGACGACATGCTCTCAGAAGGCAAGGAAGGGCCTGGAAGGCAAGCATGTTTGCTAGCTGGCTAACTTCTGCTAACAGCTGCTAGTGTCGGGTGCCTGCACGCCTCTTTTGGGAGAGGTTTACTTGCTGCACCACTCTGACGTTTGGCCAGTGTCACACAGCGTGTTCCATCTCAGTTGAGAGTCTAGTCTGTCCTCTCCTCCCGCAGGTTTAAGACCTTCCCCTGTGCTGCCGTGGAGGTGAAGAATGAGCCCATACTGGGCTTCGAGGCAGGCTCCAAGGAAAGGGCGGAACTGGAGAAGGTACACACACACACACACACACACACAGACACACACACACACAGACACACACAGACAGACAGACAGACAGACATAGTGCAATACTTGTACACTGTACTTTGCAAATGTGCATACATCTTTCAAGACTTGTGTGAGCATTTAGTCCGCTTGTGCTGTGTTGATTGACCTCTGTGTCTCTGTGGCTTGGCAGGCCCTTGCAAATCTAAAGGGGAAGACCGAGGAGATCCCTTGTGTGGTTGGAGATGAACATGTGTGGACCAAGGACATCAGATACCAGCTGTCTGTGAGTAGACCAGCAGTCAAAAAATCATAACAGCAGCATGTGGAAGTGGACATTATCAACCCCCTGCAGCCAACTCCATAACCTCCTACTCTTATCTTATCTTATCTTTCTGTGAGGGACATTACCTTCTGAATACAAACAGTAGCACATACCGTAACTGCTAAAACATGAGCAGTGGCAAATGTGTATTGCAGTGGTCTTTCATTCATATTATAAGCTGTGTGTTATCTTCCTTAGCTTGATAACTTAGGAACTTCTCTCCCTTGCTTTTGCATGAAGGACACCTGATAATTTATCTCCTGTACATTGCTAAGATATGCTTTCTTTTTTTGCCAGCCCTTCAACCATTCACATAAAGTGGCCAAGTTCTGCTATGCTGATAAGGTAAGGGATCCGTCTGTGGTCCAGACGCTATTTGGGGAATATCTTCTCTTCTTGTCAAAAGCAGTGGCCTAACCTGCAGCTTTCTAACCTTTCAGACACTGGCTATTTAAGACACTGACCTCCAATTGTGAAATAAAACTATTTTTTTTTTTTAAAAAGCAGGTGGTCAGGAAAAAAACCCAACAACAATTTGTCAGAAAAGAACACACAAACTGATACACTGGCAAGTCTGATGAAAAGCATTTTGGCATGAAACCACTCATTTGGTGTGAATAGCAGAGTTTTCTAAAAGAAGTGTGCCAATTTTTGTGTTCTTATTAGTTCATCCAGTGTTTTCTGGAACTACGTCTGAGATGTAGTGAAAACCTTGAGGACCTCTTGAATAAAGCCATCCGTTTGTTGTCATCACAGAATGTTGACTCGAGGTCACCGAGTACTGTCAGGAAATTGATAAAGCAGCCAGACAGCTACAGCGCTACACTCTGGGGGCATGGACATGAAGGCCCATGAACATGCCCCCAGAGTGTAGCACTGTAGCTGCCTGGAAGCCCTAACTGTTGGCTGCAACAACTCGAGTTTACGTTTTTTTTTTTTTTAAACATTACTTGTGACCTCAAGAATCGGACATCTATGAAAAATTGCCAGATTTCTCCTTTAAAAGTAGCTTACATAATGGCTTGTAGCTTAGCTCACTCCATTTTGCCCATCACTGGTCGTCAATACTTTTAGAAAACAAATTCTGAACTGGTCAGATGAAGTGACCTCACTATCCCCTTGTTTTTCTCCTTCTCCTTTCCAAATATGTTGGTTTATGGTTAGTTTAGTGTCTGTTTATGTCTGTGAAATGTTTATTATTTGACCAGATGCCTTTGGAACTGACTTCCCTGACCTTAAATGCTGAATTGTCTACGCAGGAGCTCTTGAACAAAGCCATCGTGGCGGCGGTGGCGGCGCGTAGAGACTGGGACCTGAAGCCGGTGGCTGACCGTGCACAGATCCTCTTCAAGGCCGCAGATGCCATCAGTGGACCCAGGAGGGCAGAGGTGCTGGCCAAGACCATGATAGGCCAGGTAAAAAGTGGGCCTTGTCCCCTTTAACCTCAGCTCTGTGGGTGAGCTTTGTGTAGTACAGGCCAGGACCAGCTAGTTTAATATGAAGTACAAGTGTTGAGTCTTTGTAACATGAACCAGCTACTTTTGGCACAGTGAATCACCTAATGCAACTAAGCATAGGTCAACATATAGGAAAACATACAACTTAATTTTTAGGTTTAGGGGCTTCAAGGCCTTTGAGGGCCTACGGACACTTTTAGTGCCCTATAGATTCCATATGACAGTTATTTAATATTTCCTGGGAGGGGCCTACAGGGTGGGTTGTCTTCTCAAGGGCCTCTATAACCTTAGGGCCCCTTGTTAAGGTCCTGGCCCATGGGCTAACATACACTATTTTGGTGCCAGTGTTTGGGAACAACTGGTATTCCAAGAACTTGGGCCTCGTTTCAGGGCAGGGGAGGTGTGGAATCACATGTGCCTCTCAAGCTCTCTGTGTCTCTCACAGCATGGGTCCCATGTTATTCAGGCAGCATGGGTCCCATGTTATTCAGGCAGCCTGGGAACCTGAAGTAAGCATAAATATGATACATTATATTAGTATTAATTGCATTGATTATGTATTGATGTATATGTACATGTATATATGTGGCCAGGTCCATCAAAAGGACTTCTATACGTGAGCATGGGTGACTGCAGTAAGGTTTAAAAACTCATGTGTTGTAACATTCAAGAGTCTGAACGTGTCTGTGCTGGCATGTCTCCTAGGGTAAAACAGTGTATCTCTGTGCTGGCATGTCTCCTAGGGTAAAACAGTGGTTCAAGCTGAGATTGACGCTGCTGCAGAACTTATTGACTTCTTCCGCTTCAACGCCAAGCATGCCATCGAGCTACAGTACCAGCAGCCTATGAACACAGATATCAGCACCAACACTATGCTATACCGTGGTCTGGAGGTAAGAGAGCCCCCCCTACAGGCCTGGAGGAAATGGATGTACCCAAAATGAATCTGCGTGCCAACCGTACATTGAAATACCCATTATCCCCCACTGGAATCATAATAACAATTTCAACATGGCACGGTAATATAATGTTTGTGTGAGGATGAGCACGTTCTCTTGCAGACTGTGATGGCATCTTAGGACCTGTCTTCAGTGATTTTAAAGGTATACTAACTGTTTTGTGTGTCTCATGTTGCACTGCCTGTTATGCGTACCTGCAGGGGTTCATTGCCGCTGTCGCCCCCTTTAACTTCACTGCGATTGGTGGAAATTTGGCAGGAACTCCCGCCCTTATGGTGAGTGACCGTGTACAGTTTTGGTGAATTTTAGTTTTGAACCTCCTACAGTGATCGTTGGATTTGAAATCATTGGGATTTTTGTCCTGGGATGACCGGCAGACAGAGACGGAACTGAACACCAGTGGCACCATCTGTAGTACCGGTAGTTTGTCATCACTGATCTGTCCCTTGTGTTTTTTCCAGGGTAATGTGGTGCTATGGAAACCCAGCGACACGGCAATGTCCGCCAGCTACGCCGTGTACAAGATCATGCGGGAGTCCGGCCTTCCCCCCAACATCGTCCAGTTTGTGCCTGCTGACGGACCTGTGTTTGGAGACACCATCACAGCCTCCGAGCACCTGGCCGGCATCAACTTCACCGGCAGCGTCCCGTAAGCCTCCGCTGTTTCCTTCAAGCTGCTTTTTTAAATAAATAAATATGGGTCAGACTTAAGGCCCATTCACACCAAGAACGATAACGATAACGATAACTATAAATAAATATCGTTCTCGTTATTATGAATGACTACGTTCACACATAAACTATAACGATAACGACATGAAGAACGATATCGTTGGGGATCACTTTTCAGAACGATAAAAAGCCAATAGCCAATCAGAACCCATCAAATTTTAACCGTCACATTCATTAACACAAGGAGAGACTTTGCTTATCGTTGTTCAGTCTGAACGCTTTTATCGTTATGGTTATAGTTATCGTTATCGTTCTTGGTGTGAATAGGCCTTTAGACAAGATTTCTTTCAAAAATATAGACCCTTTCAAGAGTTCCATTATCAGCATCATAGTTGGCCCCACAAGGCTTCCGTTTTAACATTCCATATGTTATCTTAATGCAGAGGAAGTAGATTGGGAACCAAATAGAACGTTCAAGCATTGTTTTTGTTTTTATTGTTGAAAGGGTCTATACAATGCTGTTTTGATTAAAGGGGATGGCTGGATCAATAGTATCACTGATCACAATCAGTAGAATTGGGTATGAGAAATTAACTGATGTTTGTAACTGTGAGATCAAGCCAATTATGCCAGTGTGTGCTATCGTGGGCCTTTGTATAAGAAATAAACCCATTCACTGTCTCTTGCTCTTACTTCAGGACCTTCAAGCGCTTGTGGAAGCAGGTGGCCCAAAATCTGGACATCTACAGGAACTTTCCTCGAGTAGGTGGAGGTAAGTGAACATGACCTGGCCTTGTGTCAGAGCCCTGCCAAAAGCCTTTAACAGCACTGTATTGTCCAGTCACTGACCAACTCACTCATTCTCTAAAGTCCCTCTCTCAACTCCTAAATTGTGTTGTATTCCTCTGCAGAGTGTGGCGGTAAGAACTTCCACTTTGTGCACTCATCTGCGGATGCCCACAGCGTGGCCATGGGAACGATCCGCTCTGCGTTTGAGTACGGAGGGCAGAAGTGCTCCGCCTGCTCCAGGATGTACGTGCCGGACAGCCTCTGGCCTCAGATCAAGAAGGAGCTGCTGGACATCCACAAGCAAATGAAAGTGGGAGACGTGAGTATGGAGTGCTCCCCGCACCCCACCCACCTGTTCCACTGGGCACCTCAAAACATCAACGGAACTAGGCCCATTACCAAACGCATCCCGTAACATGCCCAAATTTGGTCTGAAAACACCTGTGGGCATGACCGGAGTAGGCCTACCCGTCGAGGAAATGGACATTTTCTTTGTCTCACAGAAATAAATCAGATGTCAGTAAATGGTCAATATACTGATGTTAGATTGAGCTCAATTGTGTACAGAGGAAATGGGGCAGAGAAAGAAGACATTTTGAATGTTCCTTTCCTCTGGGTTGTCCCTCATGCAGCCCATTAACTCTTACTGTTATTGTTTTTAAAATGAAAAAAGCAACATCCTCTGTGGTCATGAAATGATGCAAGAGAAAATACAGTGCTCTGTCAAACATGTTTTTAAAAGTATTTAGACAGAGATAACACAACAGTGTACTGGAGTGCCTCCATTTGTCATCACACTTCTGATGTGACTTATTTCCTTGCAGCCTGTTGAGGACTTTGGGACTTTCTTCTCTGCTGTCATTGATGACAAGGTGGGATATGTTATACAAGCGAGTAAAGAGAAGTGTCTCTGAAGGCACTGCCGCTGCTCACTGATCTCTGATATGTGGTTATCTTTCTTTCTCAGTCATTTGCACGCATTAAGAAGTGGCTGGATCATGCAAAGTCCTCTCCTAACCTGACCGTGATTGCTGGAGGAAAGTGTGATGACAGCAAAGGTTACTTTGTGGAGCCTACCATCGTTGAGACCAAGGACCCAAAAGATGCCATTATGTGTGAGGTAAAGGAGCATACAATTATGTGTATTTGTTTAGAAGATGCTAGAGGGACTTAGCACAGTGTGTGGATATATTGATTCATCAGTATCTACAGTACACCCTGTTGGAAGTGAACCCATTGGCCTGGTTCAGTAACTTAAGCTAGAGGACAATTGATATGTCAAAGTGTAAGGGGTCTCATGACTTTAAAATCATATAGTTCTCAGTCTAGAGTTTATTCCTGAAATGTATAAAACCTATAACCAGAGGGTAACGATACCATTTAACCATCATGGTAATGACCCTGTTTTCTCTGTGAGTATAAAACAGGGATTTCATCCCTAGAAATTTGATGTTGATTTTGATGTGTGATAATTACTTTAAAATGAATATATTTTATAGTTAACTTTGTGGATCAATCAAATGGAGAGACCCATGTCCTGTTGCATCTGCAGTGCACATACAGTAGGCGATGCACTGGTACACGCAGTCTTCTGTCTTTAGGACCACATATCGCTAGTGCCCAGAGACCGTAAAATGGCTCTGATAACATGCTTGAGAGCTCAGGATCGCCCCCATCAACAGGCTGAGTGCTGGATTTGCCTTGTTTGCTCAAGTCAATCCTTTCTCTAAACCATGTTTAACGCATCAACTCTCAGACAGCCTGCCCTGTATACGGCACATTTCACTCAAACCCACATGGCAAGAATTTTATATTCAAAGACTTTTCAGTGAATCCCAAATTCACACCCATTGAATTGTGATGTTAAGTCTGGTGGTTCTAATTTCCTCTAATATAAACTTGGGTGTTGAGACCGTGTTCCCTTGTGGTTCTGAACTGTTGTGTTTGGCTGTTCTCTGTTCTCCAGGAGATCTTTGGGCCGGTTCTCTCTGTTTACGTGTACCCTGATAAGGATTACAAAAAGGTGCTCAACTTGATTGACAACACATCACCGTATGCACTGACTGGAGCTGTTTTTGCCAAGGACAAGTAAGTCGCCAACACAACCCTTATCGTCTGTAGCTGTGCCAGCGGGTGGGGGGTGCTAGCAAACATATAACATCCTCCTTGTGTGAGTTTTAATCCAAATGGTCACTGTCTGTGTCTTTCTTGACAATTGAGTCTGCGTGTGTGTAACTGTGAATATTTCTTTATTGTTATTTTCAGGAGTGTTGTAGAAGAAGCAGGGAAGGCTCTGAGGAACGCTGCAGGAAATTACTACATCAACGATAAATCTACAGGCTCCGTTGTGGCCCAACAGCCATTTGGTGGCGCTAGAGCATCAGGTGAGCTACCTGACAGACTGCTGATACCGATGCAGAAATGGCCATAATGGCATAGGCCACTAGGCTACACAACATGTTATAGTTGTTATGTTTAACTAGAAATCAACCTTAAAAATCTTTCTGTCACATAAAAATCTCCCTAGCAAATTGTCACAAAAGATAATTGATTTTAGTTATGGATGCTCTCCCACTAGGAGCTAACACATTCAAAACAAGTGCATCAATAGACGCACTGTAGATGTACAGATTGCACAGGACTAATGGCAAACATTTTATTGTCAGGATAGTATGGTTAGTCTTTCTCTTGACCCCTAAGTATTTTCTTTTCTGTCTAGGTACCAATGACAAGCCAGGTGGACCACACTACGTGTTGCGATGGACCTCTCCCCAGGTTGTCAAGGAGACACATGCCCCACTCTCGGAATGGAAGTACCCCTACATGGGTTGAAATGGACTTGCCACACACCCCTGCCAGCCTCGATCCCTCTCCCTCCCTCATGAACCTTTCCCCACAATCCCCTTCTCTTCCTCCCTCCCTTCCCTCCAATCAAGACTAAATAACAAATCCCGAATCCTCCTTTGACCCGAACTCCATCTTTGCCCCTAATGACCTGTTGAACCAGAAAGTCTGGCAGCGTCCATCCAGTTGTCTTAAACCAGAGTGCTGAAGCAGAGGTGGTCGCTACCTGGTACGGCGAATCAAAGCTCTAGTCAGACACTCTGCTGAGGTGAGAGACGAGCTCAGCAACCAATAGCAGAATGTCTTTGGGACTTTAGCCTTATCCTTCCGGCCTGTCTGCTGCATAAGTGACGACTCCCACCAACTACTCACCATCTGGGAGACTTTTAGGTGTAGCATACTGTAGCTGCTCCTGTTATGGCCTGAAAGAATGGCTGTCTTCTGAGGTCCGTTTCTTTCAAGATGCACTGGAGTTGTTGGTCTGTGCTTCTCTATCTGGTCTTGTTAGAAGGGATGGCAAATGATCTAAAGGTCTGGCATTGATCTAAAGGTGCAGTTTGTAATTTGTTATCAAAAAGTAACAATTTTCTTTAAACCTTTTGTGGTTTTGCGAATCTGAAGGCAAGACGGTTTCTCAATATTCCCCTATATTTTTGTATTGTTTTCTTTTAATGTGTATTACTATTATATTGTATATACTTATTTGTCATTGTCCTTCATAGGTCTACACTCATTGATATTTTTTATGACAAAATTGTAAATTAACTGCACCTTTAACTTTCTGCCATGGTAAAAGGAAGTAGAGATGACATGATTTTATATTTTTTAATAATGTTTCATTGTCTTCTGCTTCAAACATATGACCCCATGCTATTACATTTTGGTTTGGTTCTTGACTCTACAGATGTCCTGCAGAATACACTACTCAAAAAAAGTTAGGGATATCTGGCTTTCAGGTGAAATTTGTTTCAGTACAGAAAGTACTGAAACATTGAACTGTTGGACATGCACATTCAAAAGTTTAGAGAAGGTCACATTAAGTAAAGGTTATAGTGGATTTTAGGTTCATCCTGAAATTTCACCTGAAAGTCAAATATCCCTGACTTTTTGTGAGTAGTGTATATTCACCCCTGGATGTTGAACTAATTTTCTATATAGTACCAGACACTGAAATGGACCCAAATCTGATCTGGTGATTTGGCAGTGTAGTTCATCATGACCCTGACCAGTGCAGCTAGTGCAAGCTGAGTTCTCTCTGTTACATCCAACGCTGATCTGTTACAGCAGCCAGCCTGATGCTGATGCCATTTCGCTTTGACTAACTTCACACTGGACTTATGCATATCAGTCTTCATCCGCTGCATGCCTGAGGTTCGCAACTGTGAAATGTACACTAATAGGTGAAATGCAAATCATTTCTTACAAATCATGTTGACACAGAAGGAAAAAAAAACATCTGCTACTTGAAATATGCAATTAATGTAATGATGGACAGTCATTCATTTTAGCTAAGTTTAGAAATGAATTATTGATGTGTCTGTTTTTCTCCTCCAAGTAATTTTGGAGAATAGTGCCTATCTTGAAATGGTCTCTGTGGACCTCGGATCATGTTGTGCTTGCTGTACATCTGACAGAAAAAAATATGTGAATGTATGTGATTAAAATGGGAATTGAATTCACAGAATGTCTGCGTGTCTTCATGTGCATCCACTTAATAGTGTGTTAAGCAGACTTAATAATGTTTACAGAGGGAAGACCAACAATAGCCAGCTTGTTAGCCATCTCCTTATTCACATGTGTATGTGGTTTGATACACTGAAATATGTGTGTTGCTGATCCTTGGTTTGCTGCTCATTGTGAGTCTCGAGGATCATTTCACTTGTAGACACAACAGGATTTGAATGGGGAAAAATGAGACAAGGAGCAGGTAAAACATAGGAAGAAGTAATATTGGATGTGGTTTTAACTCCTCAGTTGAACAGTACAGTCATAACCAACTCCAAATTAAGTCAAGCACCATTTATTATTTGTGCTTCTGGAGCTGTTTGTGAGGTTCACAAGATATTTTTCTGTAATATCTGCCAGTTCAGTTGTATACATTTCAGAGTTGTTTGGTTTGAGTATAGGATACAAACAGTTATGTCTTTATTAAGTGTTATTGCATCAAAATGATTCTTGTTTTGCACCAGATAGTAGGTTACATTAATTCAATACAATATTATGCCCTCATTTTAGTGCATTCGTTTGACACAATTTACTAAGCGGGCCCACAATTTTGCAAAATGATGCATTATATAGTATATATATATATATAGCCTATATCTTCCAATACACACACACACACACACAAAGGGGCGCTGCTAGAAAATGTGGGCCCTATGATAAATAATTCTAGGTCCCCAAAAATGCAAGGGGGTCAAGGGGAAATTAATTATTGCACAGCCTATAAAAATACACTACACTGTTCCTAACACAATTTTAAGCAAGTCTGTTGGGAGTTTGATTTCTTCACATAGACAACATCAATACAGTAGCTCCGGAGCAACTACAGTCTAGCAGCTTTGCATAATGTAAAGGCATGACATTTACTGAAGGCCAAAAAATGTATATACACCCAAAGCTGAAAACCCATTACAGGATGGGACAGGAAACTAGCTGTAAGAGCTACGTGACTACATGCATAGACTATGTGACAGTATGCACAAAAATGAAAGCAGTTATAGAACCACAGCCTTCCTATTTGTGTGTGTGTGTGTGTGTGTGTGTGTGTGTGTGTGTGTGTGTGTGTGTGTGTGTGTGTGAAAGAGAGAGAGACAAAGAGACTGTATATCTTGTCACTAGTAATCTAACTCCTCTAACTTACAACTATGTGACAACAGAGACTGTGACCGCATGCACAAATTCAAATGAAAGTAGACAAAGAACCACAGCCTTTCTATTTGTGTGGTAATAAGTACATTACAACACATGCAAATAGACAAAAACGCTAGACAAAACGCAAGCAACTTAAGAAAATATCTCCATCAAAATGTGCATAGCCTACCTATCGTCCTGCAGACGGACTAATTTTGCTCTTTAGCAAGGGGTAAGTGTCACCTTAGACAGTCTTCACTATTTTTTCTATACAAAATTCAGTCAGTCAATCAACCAAGTTATGCAGCAAATACACGTTACAATTACAAATTAACTTTATATTTCGTCTTACATTCATTATGGCATTTAATTTGGAAATTAAAATAGATATTCCAGACTTTTCAAGGGCCCTCTTTCCACTTGGGGCCCTAGTAATCAGTCTCACTTTTCCCCCCCAGTCCAACACCCCTGCACACACACAGCCTATATCAATACGCCCCTCTACTAACTGAAGTCGGTAAGCCAGTGTACTGACTGAAGTGTAGCCCCCACGTTCCTTATTTTCATATCAGAAAGTTGGCAACTGGACTTGTCTTGGTCTCGACCATTGTGAATATTCTAGCTGGTCTTGTCTGAGTCTAGTGGGCTAAAAAAACAAACAAACAAAAAAAAAAACAATTGCATGCTTCAGAAAGCAGAGGGCAGAGCGAGGCAGCGACACTAATAAATTATGAAGGGTCTTCAGTATAAAGGTGCAATGTGACCTAGAGCTAGGGCTTTAAGGTTTATTGCAATTGACTGCAATGCCAAGACCCAGGCTCATTAGTATGGCCATCAGAGTGCATCATCTGGAGGCAGCCTTAAAACCACATAGCAAAATCCTAATTTGTCACATCTATGTAAGCCTACATGTAGGCTAATTTCTCAGACATACAAAGATCCCATTGTAATTCAATGCAATATAATTTACGTTAAATTAATTTTGAATTCTCAAGAATAGTATATCCTCTTCCTGAAGACCCACCCAATCCCCCACCCACCCACAACACACACACACACGCACGCACGCACGCACACATACACACACGCACGCACGCACACACCATAGGGCACACACACACACATACAATGTTCTTTCTTTATTTTTATCATTATGTCCTTTGCAGCAGACATGGGTCTTGATATTTTTTAGAAAATGTGAACAAAGCATAACATACCTATGTGAAAGACATTTTGGTAGACACGATAATCGGAACTTTTATTTTTTAAAGGAATGGCCAGGGTTTATACTTCCGGTTCCCGAAGCTATTCATTGTTTGGCTAGCTATCAAATCTAGACAAATGTATCACGCCTTCGATTGTATTGTGGACACGGCAAACTGCTGATTGACCAAGCCTTTATATTAGATTAACTTAAGGTCTCGTGGAATATAAATAAGACATCATTATCAATTTACTAAACATGGTGAGTATAACTGTAGTCAACGAGCTAAGATGTGCTAGCAAGCTAACGTTACATTTCAAAGCTAGCTAAACTCGAACTAGGAGTTTTTCCAACATTGATTTGCTGTATTTGACCATGGAATTTGTGATGGCTTTTGTTTGTCGTTAATAATGGTTTCAGACATGGCTTTGTTGTGAAAACATCAAGCTTGAGATGTGTGTTGTGTAACGGTAACGTTCACATAAGGGTTAGTTATCTATAACAACGTACATTATTAACGTTATGGATTTTTTTCATTAACACCTTTCTTTCATGAACTTTAACAAAACAAATCTAGTCGAAATGAAAGTAACGTTAATGTTACTCGCTGTTGAAGTAGCTGGCATCTGTGGGAAAATAAGTTGCAGTATATCTGCACAGTGCAGTTGCAGTCCATCTGCACAGTGTGATAACACTCCTATGCTAACGTTAACTCGGTGTGTCAGTTAATGTTAGAGACCGCCAATATCTGGTAACGTATCCGTGTACCAGTACCACCACCACCAGTTATATTATACATGTGTGCCATACAATCTGTTAGGTCCCCTTTGCAATGGCCATCGCTACCATTTGTCATACCAGTTTTATTATGGTATTAGACCATAATCAGTTGTGTCGAGACTTGCTCACCTGCGTTGCTGTAACCCCACAGGACAGTGAGATGTCTGACCTGGACCAAGGTCCGGGGATGGAGAACAGCAGTATGGAGGAGGAGAATGCACCTGTCTACTGCATCTGTCGCAAGGCGGATATAAACTGCTTCATGATGTAAGCTTGCAATCTCAACTTTAACATGACAAACAACACTATTTGAATTGATTTCTCAGTATTTAGTCAAACTGAACGGATCAGAATTGTTAAACACCATTTGATAACAATCATCATCTGATTAATGTTGCAGCTTGTACTTTTCTTCCAGTCATTTTCAAATTATTCTATATCCTTATCTGTGAATTTGATCTAGACTATTCAATGACCACAATAAACCTTGATAAAGATAAGTGATGTCTGACCAGAAGTCTCTGATTTCATAAGAGTAAATGTCTCTCCTGGTGTCTTGTGTCACCAGTGGCTGTGATAACTGTAACGAGTGGTTCCATGGCCACTGCATAAACGTGACGGAGAAGATGGCCAAGGGCATCAGGGAGTGGTACTGTATGCGCTGCCGAGGTGAGGCTTTCTCAAACTATACAACTTTTCATTCTGGATAGCTCCAGCTGATGCAATCAGATCTACAATAAAGTCGTTTATTGTTTAGTTTGACTCCAGTCACCTTCAGTAATCAATATAATCTATTCTCTACTGAAGACAAGAATCCATCTCTGGAGATCAAGTTTCGACCGAAGAAGAGCCACGAGGAGAGGGTGGAACAGCCGAGGAAGGAGAAACAGACGAGTCTTCCGGACTTCAAATTGGACAAGCGCCGAGGCTCACGGGTGAGAGATATTCTGGTAAAGACGCCATGTATGTAGATACAGACAGATAGAGGTGTGACAGAGAACATTTGACCTAAGTTATTGTCATTCCAGAGTGTTTATTGTGTTAAGTTGGTTTGGGTGCATGTAAAAAAATGAAATGTATGTGTAAGGTTTCGAAAAATTGTGTGTGTGTTTTGTGGGTCCTCAGGTGAAGCGCTCAGCTCGTATGTGTGGTGAGTGTGAGCCCTGCAAACGCACTGAAGACTGCGCACAGTGTGACTTCTGCAAGGACATGAAGAAGTTTGGAGGGCCTAACAAGATCAGGCAGAAGTGTCGTCTGAGGCAGTGTGAAGTGCGCGCCAGGGTGAGTGCTGACTTAGATAGATAGATAGATAAATAGATAGATAGATACCTAATTGATCCCCAAGGGGAAATTCAAGGCTTGGGTGAGCTTAAAGCTTTTGGAACAGACAGTGCTGTGTGAAGAATAAAGAGCAAAGGATTCATCTGAAACAAGTGACATGCTACACACATAGCAAACACACAGAGATTGTATAGAGGTAAAATGCTCTCTCTGAAGAGAATAATTGCTTTAATTGTGCTGTAGCTCCTCGGCATTAGTATTGTCTAAAGATGTGTTCACTGCAGCGGTGACATGTATTTTTGTGTTATTGTGATGTGTGACGTGCTTTGTGTTTGTATGTTTGTTGTTTGTTTATGTGTGTATTAGAAAATGCTGCGTGTGAAAGATGAAGAGTTTCTGCGTGAGCGACGGGACAACTCGATGCACAGCCGCTACTCAGACGACTTTGACGACGATGAGATGGAGCTCTACCATAGGTACAAAGCCTCACAGAAGAACCAGGTAACCATGCCAACAAATGCTGTATGCTTCACTTAGACATGTGTGCCAGAGGCTTCTACCTAGTCTGCGTGCCGTATAGGACATTCAAGATTCACTCATGGCTTCCTATTGAGTGGTGAAGATCCTCCATTATGCCAATTTTGCAAAACGCCCCTGTCAGTGAGACATATTTTGATCTGTTGCCCTGCCTTGAAAACCAAAAGACAACAATTTTATCATCAAAAATTCTATAGCTGATGTTTTTAGTAAGGTCCCACCTTTGAAGATTTTAGAATATCTTACTAGCATAGATTTAAAAAAAACATATTTAAGTTTCTATAACACACAATGCTCTGGCCACTAAATAGCCTTAGTTGCGGAAATGGCCTTAAATTAAACAAACAAACAAACCTGGTTTTAAGGGTAAATTTCAAATGCTAACAAAATCATATATCTATCTGAGGTTGTTATAAGAGCTTACTTGAGCTTTCTCATCTGATCTTATTGTTTAGAGGTGTACAGTACATGCACACACCAACTGACATTAATTAAATGTCATGATATACTTTAAATACAATGTAGTATGCACATTGCATGCTTTACAGGTGTATCTTTACTGGAGCATAAATGTCCACTGTGTCATTTGCTTTACTCTGTCTGTCTCTCCTCCCAGCCCTGGCTCAGCGATGATGAGGATGGGCCTGTGTACAACCAGGTGATGCGCAAGAAGGCTGTGAAGATCAAGCACATAAAAAGGCGAGAGAAGAAGTTTGACAAGAAGGTATCTAGTCTTTTTTAAGTCCCTCATATCATTTTCAACACAGCTCTCTGTCTGCTTCAACCCTGCTGCACATGGAGATGCAAACGGTAAAAGACGAGTCAGTGTACCTGTAATTACTTATCCACTGGTCCTCATTAATGGTTGACTGCATATGCCACAATGATGTTGCATCTGTAACAGCATAGGTTCTCAGGGCAATGTTTAAAACAAATTCGAGGTAGAAATTGATTGTGTACATGTTGTTGCTATGATTATATTCGTTCTATTTAGCTAAATCGCTAGTTCCCTGACTTAGCTAAGGCAAGGCTACCAGCTGACTGCTTCTTCTCTATATGGTGCGTGCATAATTTGGAGATGTGCTTTGGATCACTGTCCTCTTTTTTGGAGCAATCAAGCACCATCCACAGGATGTGGCATGGCATTGCAAACCAGAGGAATGGCCTTCCTTCTTTAAGATTCCTTTAACCCTGTACAGATTTGCCACTTTACAACCACCAAAGCACCCCCAGACCATCACCATCAAACACTCCTCCAGCATTTGGCCTGCATCTCACAAATGTTCTTTGTGATCTGAACACCTTAGAATTCTCTGTCCACGGTTCCAGGTGTTTAATGAGTTTGTCATACGGAAGGTCTTCAACTCGTTTAGCTGACTCCAGGCTGTGTGTTTGTGTTAATGCTCCTTTTGCTCCCAGCAGAAAGAGTCTCGGCGGCACAAGCAGAAACAGAAGCACAAGGACAAGGTCCGGCACAGTGACCGCGGAGACGGGCGGGTCGGGGGCGAGGTGCAGCAATGCCTGGGGCCCAACTGCGTGGAGCCGTCCCGACCCGGCTCCAAATACTGCTCTGAGGACTGCGGCATGAAGCTCGCTGCCAAGTAAGGACTGGCACATGGGTCTACAACTTACTCACTGTCTGGCACTGAGATCTGCATCAGATTATATGGGTCGTTCCATGTCAAATCAGACAGAATCCAGGAAAATGGTTGCCGCGCCGAGTTTACCTACTTAATGTTTAGGTCCCAAAATGAAGACCTGTAAAATATATTTGTTAAATTCCAATGTTTCAACCCTTGATTTTTTTAAAATAATTTTTACTCTCAGAAATTATCTTTAAGGCCATGTTTGGACACTAATATCTTAATAAATTATTATTCCTTGCTTGCCCAAACTTGAACACAAACATTTTTGTGTGTTTCTTTGGATGTGTTTCTGCAGTAGAGCATCTCAGTATTTTATTAATCCCCTGTGAAACTACCTGTGAGTGAGTTAGGCTATGTCATTGCTGACATGTGTTTGTTTTGGATATGTGTTTGTTTGCTTGTCATTCAGACACATCTTAGTTAGTTCCTACCTCAGTGCCTCTAGTTGTACTGATTGTTTGTTTGTTTGTTTGTTTGTTTGTTGTTCAGCCGCATCTATGAGATCCTGCCCCAGCGCATCCAGCAGTGGCAGCAGAGCCCGTGCATCGCGGAGGAGCTGGGCAAGAAGCAGCTGGAGCGCATCCGGCGCGAGCAGCAGCAGGCCCGCCTCCGCCTCACCGAGATGGAGCGCCGCTTCCACGAGCTGGAGGGCATCGTCGTCAAGGCCAAGCAGCAGACCGTGCAGGAGGACCAGGAGGTCAGGTCACAAACGCACGCACACTTGCGCACTTACAGACATAGCCAACACAGCAGGCCCTGCATGAGGACCAGGAGGTCAGGTCACAAACGCACGCACACTTGCGCACTTACAGACATAGCCAACACAGCAGGCCCTGCATGAGGACCAGGAGGTCAGGTCACAAACGCACGCACACTTGCGCACTTACAGACATAGCCAACACAGCAGGCCCTGCATGAGGACCAGGAGGTCAGGTCACAAACGCACGCACACTTGCGCACTTACAGACATAGCCAACACAGCAGGCCCTGCATGAGGACCAGGGGCCTCATTACAGAAAAATATCGAAACTGCTTGTCCTATCTTAACTTAAAGTTTCAAAGATAGGAAAAATCTTATCTTCCTATTACAGAAGCAGTTCCTAAACTCATGGCTGTGTCCTATCTTATCTCAGATCTCTTATCTTATCTTAAGAAATCCTAACTGTAACTGTCAATTACCGGTAGGTTTTTAAATTGGCAATTGTCCTGTCATGGCTGTTTTTATGCTTAGAATGTATGTAAGACTGCCTGTATCTATGATTAGAATGTCAGGTTGTTCTTAAGAATCTTTGACAGTTGGTTGCTCCAGATAGACATAGCTGCGCGTTGGGTTCCCGGCGCCCTGTCGGGACATATTTTCCCAATAATGACCGGCGTTCTATACATTATCCCGCTTATTACACGGCTACTTGCCAAAACAAAACAATAAACTCCCCACAATATGACTATTTAGCCTACATAGCTTAGGCTATAGCCTATTTGTTACCGTTCATCGTGGCTTTTGCTGAGAAAAAAATAGTTCGTAACAACACACACTGAACTTGAATCAAACATTCTTTAGAACAGAGGTGATCAACCGTCTGCTTTTCACTTTTGAATGAAGTTCCAGTAGTTGCGGAGTGATATGAAAGACCTGAATTAGAAGCACAAACTCCGTTGCCATTGACAGCGGTCATTATTTTTTTCAGAGGTCCTCTAGTCGAAAATAATGACTGCTAGAACTTTAGGAAATCTTATTCAAGTCAATGGATCGTTCTACTTGCATTGTGATGAGCTGTGTAATAAGTAAGGGATAATGGACGGTGGTCTGTTAACAGAAATGAATGCACGGTCGAGGTTGTAAAACAGCCCCGACGCGCAGAGGTTTAAACCTCGTAAGAGAGTGTCAATATTTATGAAAAAGATTATAAATAATAATAATAATAATAAATAATATATAAATAAAATAAATAAATAAATAATGATTAATATTTATTTGTTTTAGGCTATACATGTTTTAAAACACAGAGCTTATACTTGTTATATTGCTTGTCCAAGTTTTCACTTAATTAGCCTATTTAGTGAAATATGCTTTATGGTGTCCCTAACAGTCATGTTCTTCATCTTGTCATAGGCTAGGCAAGAACCCAACAAGACTGTTACAGTCAGTTTTGGCAGTTATTTTGAATTTAGGATGGCACAGACCCGGTTCTAAGTTAGGATTCCTAAGTTAGGACATATTTGAATTAGGATGGTTCTGTAATGGCCAAATTCCTATCTTATGTTAACTAAAGATAGGATTTTTTCCCTAAATGCAGTTAGAAAACATGCTAAACTGAGATAAGATAGGATTTCAGAGTTAGGAAGTTTCTGTAATGAGGCCCCTGGAGGTTAACAATCAGGTGGTAAAGAGCGAGGAAAATCAATGAGAAAAACGCTTGCGTTAGATAAGAGAAATCCAAATAGTATCAAATCAAAATAGCAGATTGTTCAGGGGGTGAGGACGTTGTTTGAGCTACAGAGTATGTGTATCGTACAGAGATGCTTACTCAAGTTCCTCTGCTTCCAGGTGAATGAGGGAGACAGTGAAGACACAGACCTGCAGATATTCTGTGTGTCCTGCAGTCACCCTGTCCACCCCAAGGTGGCGCTGAGGCACATGGAGAGATGCTATGCCAAGGTAAGCGTATGGCAACCATTCTATTTCTTGAGGGTTTCAAGACTATTCCCACCAAAAACTGATAGAACATGTGGGCTTTTTTAAAACGTCACATTCACATTAATGGAGTTTGTGTTGACTTGATCTCTCTCTGCAGTATGAAAGTCAAACGTCATTTGGGTCCATCTTTCCCACACGCATTGAGGGGTAAGAGGCATCGTTATTAGTAATAAGGGCTGAAAAGAAAAAGGTATGTTTTAACCCCCTTGGTCCTTGTTAATGTGTGTTTACTGTACATCCGTCTCCAGGGCAACACGACTCTTTTGTGACGTGTATAACCCTCAGAGCAAGACGTACTGCAAGAGGCTGCAGGTCCTCTGTCCAGAACATTCCAGAGATCCAAAGGTTAGTAGTAAACCCAGAGACTTTCTAATGAGGAGACACCGCACTCAAAAAATCCTTCATAGAAATGCATGGGGTTAGTTTGTATCACCAATATGTCGTTGACATGTGAATACATTGAGCCAATCGTGGTGTGATGTGAATACATTGAGCCAATCATATGGTGTGTTGTGAAGACATCGTGCCAATCATGTGTTGTGAATTTGCCGCTGGAGCAAGATTGGTGTCGTGAAGCCTTGCGCACGCACATTTCTGCCGAATAGGATGCCCGATGAGTGCAATATGGCCGCTGAGTGGAGGGACTTGCCTAAAAGGACTTTGGTGAAGCCTGCAATCAGACTCAACGCCCCTCTTTTGAACCAGGCTTCTTCCTTTAGAAAGGATGAGTTATTTTCTTCAATCGCCCAATCAGAGTCCTTCTCTGTGGTTTAGACAGCGAAATCACATTCTAATGCAAAATATAGTTTGTCACATTCAGCCAATATTTCTTCACCATGCTCTAGTTGTCTGGCTGTGTGATCTCCAAAATAGTGTGGAGGGCAGCAGGTTGGAATTGAATTGGCTTATGGCCAGAGTATACCACAAAGTTCAGGTGCACCTCCTTAGTGGGGTTCCCAATTTCAGACATACACAGGAAAGGTGTTGCATTCTTTGTGCTATAGGTAGGGGAGTTCCCACAGTAGCAAATCAACAACCAAGCTTATCTAAAATGAAATAATAGGACGCGAGATATGACAATTATGCAAACAATTGACCTGTCGCTAAGCCCCCATTGTTACCGTGTGAAACTCGGACAAACAAAGCAGACTTGATTAGAAATACATTATGGAAAATGGCAGCTGACAGTATATCAAAGCAGGCTTTGAAGACATTTTGGTCGAGGAAGGATTTAATTTCCTCCAGAAGCAATCAAATTTTAATTATGCTATGAAGAGGTATATTCAAAACTTTAAAATACATACAAGGTGACAAGCTTAAAGTGGAGGCAGATCACCGTGCAAAAACCACTGATGTTAATGCTAGCTAGCTAGTGGAAGATTGAGACTGAGATATGTTAGGCTATGTTAACATTCGATGTAGTAAGGATATAGTAGTTGGCTAATGAGCATTTTCATTTTGGGATTTAACAGGGAACCTGGTTACTGTGCCCACGTTGTTGGCTCAGTAGCCTACATTACGTCCTGTAGGCTACTGTTAATGAAATATACCCCGTTTTCTAGCCTCTCGGGGGTACCGGCTATCACACTGGGTATTACACGTCCCCCATGCACAACGTTTGACCACAGTTATCCGTCTGGGTTTTTTGAGGAAATAAACTCCATAAATAACCATTAATTTGTAATTGTATTCATCCTCCCTGTTGTTTCCTATGGAGTTGTTTGAGCTGATGTCCGAGTCAGTTGAGGCTGGACTGTCATTGGCTCATCTGCGTTCTAAGGGTGGCGCTTAGCGACAGGTCAGTTGAGGCTTGACTGTCATTGGCTCATCTGCGTTCTAAGGGTGGCGCTTAGCGACAGGTCAGTTGAGGCTGGACTGTCATTGGCTCATCTGCGTTCTAAGGGTGGCGCTTAGCGACAGGTCAGTTGGCTGGCGGCAGTCACAAATGTACCTGGCATCCATGAAGGCCATCAGCCTGTATGCCCAAGCAGAGAACCATAGCATCAAGGTCCTCATCAAAAAACCAGCCTTCATGAGCAACATCTCCACAAACAGAGCAGCCTTTGTGAGCATGTCACTGGGGTTGTCAAGCAGGTACCCTCCTTAGTGTTTTGTTCCCATAATCAATTACATATAAGAATAAACAATTGAGCTGCAAGCTCATCCACACATACCTCGCAACACCCAGACATGCATCATGTACTTATATTCATTGCATACAATGCATGACATGCATACATTCATTGAATAATATTACATGAAAATATTTAGTATTTGCTGAGTGAAGTGTCATATATTAATACGTGTTTGCATATGTGTTTGCGTGCAGGTTGCGGTGGATGAAGTGTGTGGTTGTCCGCTGGTGCGTAACGTGTTTGAGCCGACGGGCGAGTACTGCCGCGTGTCCAAACGCAAGTGCAACAAACACTACTGTTGGGAGAAACTGCGGCGGGCAGAGGTGGACCTGGAGAGAGTCCGAGTGGTCAGTTCAAAAGCCTTATGTATAGACCCTTTCAAGAGAGTTCCATTATCAGCATCATAGTTGGCCCCTCAAGGCTTCCGTTTTAACATTCCATATTTTATCTTAATGCAGAGGAAGTAGATTGGGAACCAAATAGAACGTTCAAGCATTGTTTTTGTTTTTATTGTTGAAAGGGTATATAACTTTACCCTTGCAGTTTCTTACACTGTTTAGCACTTTCTACAATATCCATGGCTTTGCACAGGCATCTATTCCCTGGCTTATCACTCTACTGTTACTACCAGCTCCGTAAAGCTTTTCAGTAATATTCAGGGTCTCCGTTTTATCTGACTGTATTAAATTAACTTTGTTATGAAGATGTTATATTGATGGGGAAAGTAGTTTAGGTGCAAGGTCATTTTTAGTGGAAGACAGTGTAATGGCATTATGCAGGTACACTTCAGCCATGGTATATTGTCACTGATGTGTTTTGAAAATCCATTGGTGAACGTGTGAATGAACAGACCTCTCCTCTCCTCTCCTCTCCTCTCCTCTCCTCTCCTCTCCTCTCCTCTCGTCTCGTCTCGTCTCGTCTCGTCTCGTCTCGTCTCGTCTCGTCTCGTCTCGTCTCGTCTCGTCTCGTCTCGTCTCGTCTCGTCTCGTCTCGTCTCGTCTCGTCTCGTCTCGTCTCCTCTCCTCTCCTCTCCTCTCCTCTCGTAGTGGTACAAACTGGACGAGCTGTTTGAGCAGGAGAGGAACGTGAGGATGGCCATGACGAACCGGGCAGGACTCCTGGCACTTATGCTGCATCAGACGATCCAGCACGACCCTCTTACCACTGATCTCCGGAGCAACAAGGACAGATAACCTTTGACCTCACGTGTTACATTCTTAATCCCTTGGACACAAACCCAAAAGCCTAACTTGTCAGTTGGGGTATCAGGCTCACCTTTTGTATTGTGCGTCAGTGGAACGGACCTAAGATTCCAATAGAAGATTTACTCCATTGTTGTCTTTACATAAAGTTATTTGTTGCTTTTTCTTTACTCCCCTGTCTTTTGATGGCCAAAAATAAAAATGTCCTTATTTATCTAGCCTCCATTGAGTGGAAAAGCAGAAAGGTAGATTTATGTGTTACCAGTTTTCCAAACTGAAGCTGCCTGTTTTAGTACATTATTATGACGTTGAGCTGGTGGTTAACTCAAAGCTTTCACTCTTTAACTCAGATAAAATATATATGTATATATGATATAGCAAATATTTATTTGTGATACACCTGTATAACATGCCATATAATGCCATACATGTAATTCAAATATATGTCAGACTCATACTTTAAATAACCTCCTTGATATGGAAAGCTTTTCCAGCTGTGCATAAATAATTTTCCTGTTTTCAGTCTAACTCTCCAGTACAGGTCATAATACTTTGGTACATTTCCAACCTTTACAACTAGCCTTTGGTAATACTGAAGGAAAATGGAATTGAGCGGAAGTGCGTAGACGGGTGGAGTCAGGCCATTTAACGACAGCCTTGCACATCATTGTTAAAAGCAGGTGCTGGCACCAGTTTCGAGCCGGTTGTCATTTTGCATTTTTTTTTTTCCTTGAGCTGAGCCCTGCATTCAGTGCAGGTCTCCCTAAGTTTCGATTCCACTTTAAAAGGTGCATGGTTTCGCCACTAGATGGCAGTGCTGATCGCATTTCCTAGTTGACGCTGAAGCATCAGTCAGTCAAGCAGTAGAACTTGTGCAAGCACACTTCTTGAGCCTCCTTTACAGTTATATTTTTGAACCTCTACCCTTGTCATTTTGTTAATGAAGTTTCTTTGATAAATGACAATGACTGAAAATATGAGTACATCCTAAACCTGTGTTGAGTGCCTCAAAAGCCTTGAAATTCAAGGCTACAAAATGTAGGCTGGTAGGCTATTTAATCTCAGCCTTTTCTTAAAAAAAAAGAAAGAAACTTAGTGAACTTGTGTATTCAATAGTGCACTATTTACTCATTTACAACCTGCCTCACATTTCTCTGTCACATGCCATGGAGATTGACACAACAAGCAGACAAGACATCCCTGTGCAAATCCATCAGGGGGAAATGGAACAGAGTTAGACAGAGAAATGTCTAACATGTTGGATGATTTCAAAGTCCCCCTTATTGGCCAATCTTGAATTGCCATTCAGTTTGACAACAGATATGGAAAGTAGGCCATATTCACCATATATTCGGCCTTTCCATTCACACCCCCATTAAAATAATCCATCGTGGAAAATCGGAGAATTTTTGAATGAGAAGTTGCTCAACATTCATGCATTTTGCCATTTTTGGATTCAAAGTGCCCCCTATTGGTCAATCTTACATTGCTATTGAGTTTGACAATATAAAGAACCTTAAAAAGTGCATTTTTTAGCCGCTAGATGGCAGTGTTGGCCGCAGAAGCATTCGTCAGCCAAACCGTATAACTCCTGCAGTGATCACTGCAGCCCTTTTTGAACCTCTACAGTTATTTTATGAATGTCTACCCTTATGCTATTTGTATATTAAGCTTCTTTGATAAATGACAATGACTGGAAAGATGAATAGGCCTACAGCCTAAATAGCTTTTACGCTGTCAGTGTATATCAATTGGGCTTATAGAGGTCCATAGGCCATTCAGTTGATTGGCAGTGTACATGCAGCTGACAATTCCTCACGTTTTATTTAGGGATGTTGTTCTACACCTACTGAAGAGATCTGACCCCTATATTGAGGGTGTACTATTTTAAGTTTTCTCAGCCTACCAACTTTCATGCTGACAGTGTAGTCTGTTTCAGTTGGGCCTACAGAGATCAGTTAGATCCATTTGATCTACAGGTTGAGGATGCCACAATTCCCCACTTTTTATATGAGAATGTTATTAGTTTTCCTAGCTAAACAACGTTTGCATTATAAATGTATTTCAATTAGGCCTACAGAGTTCAGAGAGTTGAGTTGCGCTTCAAAGGGGTGGTAGGTTGCTTCATGCTTGTGGAGGGTTGCTTCGTGTTTTTGGAGCTGGTTGACTGTGCTCACAGACAACCCCCTGGCATGAGAGTGGGGGGAGTCTCTTCCTGATCTTCCTGAGCGGCTTCGTGCCGGGTCCGTTCGAAGCATGGCAATGCCCTGACTGAAGGGACCTTGGCGCTCAGGCGAGAGGGAGGGGAGGTCAGAGAGGTGCTGGCACAGGTGTCTCAGGCAATGAAGGACATGGCAACGTCCCCAAGGTTAGGTGGGTCTGGTAGTCAGGTGCCTCTCAAAGGATGCCTCAACTCTCAGATGAGGGTGCAACAGTGGAGCATCTGGGCGTCCATAGCAGCACGGTGGCTGCAAAAGGCTGGCATGCAGAGCGCTTCCTGGGCATGGTCTATTTTGTTAGTGGGGATCGGAGGCAATTCACTCTGATTTGACATTAATTTACGGCACATTTATTTGCATGTGGATCTTAAATATCCATATCCATGGCTTTGCAAAGGGCATCTATTCCCTGGCTTATCACTCTACTGTTACTACCAGCTCCGTAAAGCTTTACAGTAATATTCAGGGTCTCCGTTTTATCTAAAATGCATTACATAGAGTTAGTATCAAGTATACCTGTATGACTGTTCTCCTCCATGCCTTAACTGTCTGTTTTTTTCTGAATATCCCAGGCCTGAAGGGAGCATACAGTAGTCTCGTAGAGTTCACATGATGGCCAGCTGGTTTGTGGCAGTCGACGGACGGGCTCACATCCAGTCCTTTTTGCCTCATTCCCATGGGGGAACAGTTGCTCCACTCTACTGGGTTGAATGTGATGGTATTGCAGCAACACAGACTTGCAGAGGTGGCATTTCGACACCGATCAGTTCTTAGATAGGAACAGCTTGAGTTCACCCGGGGCAACGCAAGCTTATCATCCTTGTCATTATTTTGTAGCCCTCTGCAATAGTTGAACTTTGCTGTACTAAGCAGTCCAATCTGCACTGGCTTGTTCATAATATCATATCCAAAATGATGAAAAGTGACAAATACACTGCAAGCTTTGAGATCCTTTATTGACATTATTGCATAATAAAAATATAAATAATATTGGACATGGTGGTAAGGATAGAATTTAAGAAAGTAGACCTTCAAAGAAATTGCACATATCCTTTATCAGACCAAAACTGTACAAGATGTGACATGTAATCATATTTGAGTTTACTTAATATGTAGAATTACAATCCTTTTTCAAAAAAGGTTGGGATGCAGTGTAAACTGTAAATAAAAACGAAATCATGTTAATAATCAAAATCATCTTAATCATGTTTTTCATCCCATGATGCACCAAATGCGACCATATGTGCAGAATGCAGTTTGACATTGTTTTTCTGAAGTATATGTTCTATAGTATTATGTTCTAGATGATAAAATACCAAAAAGCCTTGCAATTTTACGTTGAGGAACATTATTCTTACATTATTGCAATATTTGAGTTCTTCACAGAGTGTTGATCTTTAGTTATGATGCTCATGGCAGGTAACTCAATTTAGTTGTGAAATGTTTGTTACCATTACACAGCTTTTCCGGTCTTCTGCTGCCCACATCCCAACTTTTGCTTCAACCTTTGACATGTTGCTTCTTTTTTTTTATAAAATTACATGATTTGTCAGTTTCAACATTCTATGTACCTTTTGCAACTAAATATGGGTTTATGTGATTTGCAGATGATCACATTCTGTTTATATGTGCATTTCATGCAGCGTAACAACTTTTTTTGGAAATGGAGTTGTAATTAATAAGTCAAAAGACTTACTGTCACCAACGATACCACATGCATCTACTAATTAATTTTTGGTCTTGCAACTTCAGAGCAGTGCAGTTTGACCAGAATTAACATGTGGTAAACTGTAATTATGAAACCATCCAATTTCAGCCGCCCTCGCCCATCAAACATCTGTGCCAACTGCATAAGTGTACTCTGGCGACGAGTGACGCAAGTCGATGTTCTGGCATTGAAGAAGATGTTATGTCTGCCAGTGAATGTCCATGTTCCCAAACCTTGCTAAACATTAAACCAGACGCGTTCAGATGTTATCATCTAAATAATTTGCTCAGTAAACATGGCAGGCAGGAGAAGCAGAGTGGTAAACATGCTTTTATGAGGGTCCAACTTCCACCCAGATGAATGAGAAGAAGAGAGGAAATCTTTTCTTTTTTTACGCCTCTTAAATGTTCCGTTAGCTGAAATCGACGTGTGGTTCACATCTGTTCCTATTTAGTTCATTCATTCGTCTGCAGTGAGATTATACATACAAGAGTATTATCAAAATAATCTGTTATGTCCTGTTTTCATTCATATTCTGAACATTTAAAGAGTGATTTTAACACAGTAGTTCACAGTAGTTAACACACTTAGTTCACATACTATTATTACAACTAGTTAGAGACTATTTAAATACACAAGCACCACTGTTCATATCATCATGCACTGCAGCAGATATTTCCAACATATTCAATGCTGAATCAGCCCGGGGACTGCCATTCAGTAGTTGCAGATGGTTACTCATTACAATGATTCATTTGAACAGAAACAGAAAGTTGTTGGTGGATATGGAGTCTGTTGTGGGCTGTCAAAGGCCCCCATTTAAGGTTAGAAAGTTAATGTGGGCTAATTATTGTAATTTTGTTTACTTGTGAGGTTTTTATAGGCTTTAAAGAAGTTATCTGCTTGCTGCATTTAACCTCCAGAGGCAATTTTACCTAAAAATGTTGTTATAATAACTTGACCCATTTAACCATTGGCCCAATTGTAAAAGTTATTTGCAGGACTTTTGTCCAGGTTTTACTGCACTTCTTCTCTAAGTTAAGACATTCCAAATCTGTTGCTTAAGGGAAATATCTGGTTGTAAAACAAATGGGTTAAAAGTAAACTTTTTTAGATAAGAGAGGTAGCTCACAGGCAGATGTTATACCACCAGCATAACTGTGTTGACCTTGAAATGAGCTTTCCACCTGAATGGAATGAGTCATACGATTCGTGGTTGTTCATCAGCAGAGGCACGCCATTGTGTGCCATGGTAGGGATGGCAGTGCCTGCTGTTAGGACAAAGTGCCATCATTTCTTATGTGGGAGTTTTATCCTAGGTATTAAGTATCATAAATAGCATGTGTCTTGGACTGAGAATATCCTCTGGCTCTGCACTGCTTGGCTGCAACTTTCCAAAAATGTACAGTACAAATGTACAGTACAAATGTACACATCTGATGATCAGCTGTAATGTTTTATTTTTTTCAGTGATGGATATGCTCCACCAAGGCTTCTCTACCCTGCATCCGCCAGAACCCAACCCAACCCCTGCTTCACCCACCAACCTCTCTCTCTCCCTCTCTCTCGCTCTTTCTCTCTCTCTCTCTCTCTCCCTCTCTCTCACTCTCTCTCTCTCTCTCTCTCTCTCTCCCTCTCTACTTCCTCTCACTGCCTGTCTGTGTCTCCCTCTCAGATTAGTGCCTCAGCCGCTCTCCTCACTTCAGCTTCCATTAACTGGGTACAAATGTGAGCGCTTGTCCTGCGAGACGGAGCAGGAACTAGGGCAAAGGCGAGTCTCTCTAATCCAGGGATAGACGGGCCCTCCCTCGCCTCCAATCTCAGCACGTCAGGGACCGGAGGTCCCCCTGCTAGTAGCTGTTCTAGTGCTAGCCTAATCCCGGCATGAGCGGGAGCCTTCGTCTAGAACAACACGCCTTACAGCTGTTTGATCTCTGGGATTAGCAAGGTCAGCTCAGGTCCAGGGAAAGGTCCGTGTTGGACAACATGGTATTAGCCTCCACTGTGTGTGTGTGTGTGTGTGTGTGTGTGTGTGTGTGTGTGTGTGTGTGTGTGTGTGTGTGTGTGTGTGTGTGTGTGTGTGTGTGTGTGTGTGTGTGTGTGTGTGTGTGTGTGTGTGTGTGTGTGTGTGTGTGTGTGTGTGTGTGTGCGTGCATGTGTGCGTGCGTATGTGTGTGTGTGCGTGCGCGCGTGTATGCGTGTGTGCGTGTGTCTGATGGCCCGTAGACTCTTGGTGAGAGTTGGCGACGTTTTAACAGGGACATCCAGGAAAAGCTGCGACAGCTGTGCGATGTGCACATCAGATCCTAATACTACTGCTCACAGTAGGTCTGCTCACAGTGGGTCTGTCTGTACATTTACTTCGGTTTCAAAAGCTTGGGAAGCCCTGTGCACAAGACATGGTTACTGTTTAAAATTCTCTGTTTTTTTGTTCATGAAGGAAAACCATATATGTATATGCATTACTGTAATATGTGTGTTGTACTTATACTATTCACTTTTTCACTTTCAAAAAGTGTTTTGTTGATTTGCCCAGAGGTGATCACACTCTTGCATAAAGCTGGCGCATAATTTCTGAGTTGTGTTGTCTGTACATTTTTGAGTGTGGGCCATTTGTGTGTCAACAGAGACAGTGTGCTGTCATTACTGGGGAATATAAAATATTTTGACATCATGCAGTCGATGAGTGATAATTCTGTGTATGTTTTGGTGGTATTTCCCAGACAACACACTCATTTGGATGTGCCCTGCTGAGATCCCTGTGGGAATGTGCAAGGCTAGATTGACTACCTCCTTGTCTCATCATGACAGGGTGTTTCTGTGTATCTCTCAAGGCGTGGAGAAGGAAACAGAAAGCACAAACACACACTAACTCCACAGCCTCCTCGACAATTATGTGGACATGCCTAATTGCTGCTCTCTCCCAGAATAACTGATGCCATATTTTGCATCTGTGAGTGGCAAAACAAACACCCTGTTCAAAAAGCACTTCACCAGATGTGTTTTCCTGTTCCTCAGCGTCTGACAATGGCATGTGGCAGAGTTAACTGTGCAAGTGTAAAACGGTGCCAAATCATGCCAAGGTTATCTCTTGATAAAAATAGTACACTAAACATACTACTGATCTTATACATAGGCTACAGTTATGTTATGTTATGTTATGTTATGTTATGTTATGTTATGTTATGTTATGTTATGTTATGTTATGTTATGTTATGTTATGTTTTATGTTATGTTATGTTATGTTATGTTATGTTATGTTATGCTATGTTATGAAGGACTGTACTCTTATACTTCATCTGTCTACAGTTTTTGTGCTGTTCTTTTCTGTGATGTTAATCCTTGTGTTTCATTCTTGAATCGCAAGTGAGAGTGGAATTGCTGGTTTATGGGTCAGTGGCTGAGAGATCCACTGGCTCCTTTATTGGGGGTGGGGTAAAACCAGTAACTTTGATTAATCTCTCTGCCTCACACACAACTCACGCTTGTTTTACTGATACTGTACACAGACTGGCTTATGCCACTGAGGCTGTGTTATGGCAAAGTGTAGCCTAACCCCCAGAATCCTACCCCAACCCACATCATGTGAGTCTTGCTTTTATGAAACAGTGTCAGAAGACTGCACCACGGGGACAGGCAGAAAAGAACGGGAAGGAAAGCCTGGAAATGGTATTTTTCCTCAGTCTAACATCCCCTCACACACATCCCCACATGTGAGGGCACTCCAGTTTACGACAGATTTCAAGACCAGCCCTCTGCCGCTCCCGACCAATCCCGTGGTTTAGCAGGGACGAGCCTTCAGACTCTACCTCGCATTTCTACTCTTGTAACCCACTCTCACAGTCATGTGACGCTAATATAGTACAACTACAGTACTGAGCAACGCGGCAGACAGAAGCAGCGCCACACGGCGTGTCTCAAGGGCAAATAACGCATTAGGAAAAAAACAGCACCACGCGTAAGGGACTAAAAGTAACAAGATCGGAACTAAATCATTGGAATTGTATATGGTTTCCTATTTTGAAGGTGAGCGAGATTTCCAAAGCTTCCATTTTGTTGCTGGATTCTTTGAATTTTCTTGCTTGCAGTCTTGCACGAGGTCTTGGGCGTGCGTCGCTTCTACGGTAGCCTACCATATGCTGCTGCAGCATGCGGAGCTCTGGACGAAAACATGTTTACGTTGAAGAGGCTGAGCGCCGCCGCGCTTACTCATGCGTCTAGATGTGTCTGTGTGGTAGTGGGAAATGGGAAAAGATGGGCAATTAGCTTCATTGTTGGAACAGAACTTTAGTTTTATTTATTTGTATTTCATTGATATTGCTGTTTGCATTACAGTGTATGCTTGACGCGTAATAACGCCAAAACGCCTCTCCAGTACTGCAAATGCATATATTTGCATTGCAAATAGAGCTGAACACTGTTTGGAAAATTAATTCTGCTTTTGCATTTCATGAAATGTTTTTAGCTCTGTCATATAGGAAGGCGGATTTGGCTACCAACGAAAATGTAATTAATCGGTAATTAATTATCAAGCGTGATGATAATTATTTATTAAACCTAACTAGTGTGTGTCTTATTGCAGTCTATTTATCAAGCCATTAACAACTGATATCAGTCGAATAATTTGTAATTGTTTGGAACATTGTTGCTTTTTGTACGGTCAGAAATGGTGTTGGAAGTTAATTTAATGCTACTTAGACCGATCTATGTTGCACGCATCTGATTTATGCGCTATTAAAAGCGCTCAGTTGCTGCTCTCTTCTGCCCCACGCGGCGTTTCATGTTAATCATGTTGACGGTTTTTTTCCCCTTCTCAAGGGTTATTGTCGGTCGCTCGGTGAGGGGGGTTGTTGTAGACGACAATGCGAAGCGCTCTTACAGCAGATTATGGTCAAAGATTATTTTTGTTCAACCATGTATCAACATTGTATTTTTTTTATCCAAGTGGACCTGATGGTCTTTATTTAATATACCCTAATTTAATCGACAGTCCAATAAGATAACACCCATCCTTCTATATATTTTAACGGGTTTATGTGAGATCTCGAATATCTGCGGATTACACATTGGAACAGTCTCACATCCACACGGGTCTCATTCAGTGTGACAGCTTGAGTTTTAAATGTCATTTGTAGTGACAGAGGAGAGAAGAGACGATTGCCATGTTCTTGAGTTAAGTTGTCCAAAGCATATACATGAGTATGCTTGGTGTTAGTAAAGAACGCTGATATCACTGCAGCGATTCAAAGTTATTTTTAATCTTGTCTACTCTTTGAAATATAATACCTGTTGAAGCGATCATCTTATATTCTGCCCCTGGGAAGCGGTCCCAGATCGCGTCCAGCTTGCACGCAACTGCGTGGCGCTCTTGAAATGGAAATGCACAGGATTCCATATTTCGCATACGTCAGGACGGAACGCAGCTCAGAGAGAGAGAGAGAGAGAGAGAGAGAGAGAGAGAGAAAGTAAGACCAGTATTATAATGTATGGTGGAATCATTAGAACGATAAATGAAAAGGTTACCTCTTTTAATCTATTCCAGTTATCCAAAGAACCTCAGTTATTATAATAGATACAACTGATTAAAACACTTGTTGATGAACTGACTTTGTCCACCATCATAACTTTATATTCCATTTGTCTTTCCAATTCTGTTTCTGTATAGGAATGCTGTGGATATACAAACTCTAAAGTATATCTGTACTCTAAGGGAAAACAACAGTCTCTCCATTCATTTTCTATTTTTCCAGTGTCTTTGTAGTGGCAACACTCTTTTTGAACTCACCCTAGTGGTGTGGCACCACTTACAGGGTGCACCAGAGGAAGGATCTACTTTTCTCATATAAAGAAAGAAAACAGGGGGATTACAAGTGTAAAGACTTTTGGGCTAAGCCCCTGGGATGGTGGATCACTTTGTGTGTAGCGCGGAGCACTTCCTGTCTTACGGTGGCCTCCATTCGCCCTCGCCGGTGCCATTTCGCCTGTCGGACATGGTAACAGACTCCGCAAACTACCAGGTGATGCCCTCGCCCTTCTCCGAGGATGACCTAAGCGACTCGTCCAGCCTGCGCTCCTGCTCGTCGCCGGACTCGCAGGTCCTCAGCTCCAGCTGCGGGAGCTCCTCGAGCGCCGAGAGCTCGGACAGCATCCTGGACTTCCTGCTGTCGCAGACCTCCCTGGGCGGAGGCGGCGGAGGGGCGGTGGGCGACGCTGTGCCCAGTGTGATGCCCATGTCCCTCTCCAGCCTGCTGTGGGACTCGCGGCGGGAGCCGGTCAAGGAGGAGAGCTTTGACCTGCCCATCTGGTCACCGTCGGACATGGAGGAGTCACCGGTGGAGCCCTTCCATCCCACGCTGGAGGAGATCGAGGAGTTTCTGGAGGAGAACATGGACGCGGTGAGCATGAAGTACGAGCCCAGGGAAGGGGCCACCGCTCTGGGCCTGAGCTTCGAGCTGGATCTGGGCTTCGGCCTCGGGGTGGAGGTGGACAGCGATGAAGTCCTGCCCGGATCTCTGGCGGTGGACGCTGCCAAGTCTCAGCACGACTCAGACCAAACTGTGCCCACCACAGACGCCATGGTGACCAACGCCACCAGCACAGAGACCAAAAGCCCGCAGGATGGCCAGCTTCAGTCAGCAGACGCTAGCACACCAACGCAGGACGTGGTAAAGAAGGAGGTCCAGGGCAGGCCTGTGTCGGAGACAGGAGGCAACGGCAGCATGCCGGTCATCCTGCAGATCCAGCCTATCCAGATCAAACAGGAGAGCCAAACCGCAGCCAGCAGCCCCCTGACCACCACCACTGCCCAGACCGCTGCTCCTTCCCCAGCCTCCGACATCAAAATCGCCCAGCTGCTGGTCAACATCCAGGGCCAGACCTTCGCTCTCGTGCCTCACCTCCTGCCGTCCTCCCCCACCTCCTCCACCGCTCCCGCCACCCCCGCCACCTCCGTCACCTCCATCACCTCCATCACCGGCCCCGCTCTCAACTCCTCCTCCAAGTTCGTCCGCATCGCACCCGTCCCCATCGCCGCCAAGCCCATGGGCATCGGCGAGGGCGGATCGGGCGTCGCCGGCATCAACGGCGGGCTCCTGGTTGGAGGTGCCCAGAAGTACCAGAAGAACCCCATGGCAGACCTCATCAAAATGCACAAGTGCTCTTTCCCCGGCTGCGGCAAGATGTACACCAAGAGCAGCCACCTGAAGGCCCACCTCCGCCGACACACGGGAGAGAAGCCTTTCGCCTGCACCTGGCCCGGCTGTGGATGGAGGTGAGAGAGGACTCCTGACAGCAGGCTCATTAACGTGTAGCAATTGATGGATCTTTAGTCATATTTGTTCAAGTCATAACCTGTCAAATCCGGGTAGTCATTTGACCTAAGTGCTAAAGGGCTAAAGTAATGACTTATTTGCGTCTGATCCAAGAGGCCAACACAATTAGGCCATTGATTGAGCGTGACTAATGCGCTCGCACTGGCCAGGCCTGATCCCCAGTGCTTTGTGGGAACACCATTTCAACAGGTCATTAAACAGCTATGTCAGATTTACCTAGAACACAAACACTCTTTTGATCAGAGAGACTGCATATGAAATTATGTATGTTGTGTTAGTAGCACTTTATACAAAAGCTCCTTTGACATATTCTTCCAGTTTGTGTGTGTGTGTGTGTGTGTGTGTGTGTGTGTGTGTGTATGTGTGTGTGTGTGTGTGTGCGTGCGTGTGCGTGTGTGTATGTGTGTGTCGTGGCACCATGATATCATGATTTTGGATGACTCAGCCTGCCCCGGCCACAAGTGCTTCTTGGTGTGACGTGTGGGAGGAACATTCCCTTCCAGGTCAATAGAACTGTCCAAGACAGTGTGGCTTTGTAAATGAAACATTTGTTCTCCTGAAGGTCTACCGTGTGGAAGGGAGGACCATCACTGGCTCTATGGCTCCCTCTTCATCGGTTAAGCAAGCACTTGCTAAACTGTAGCCAATGTCAGAATAGTCTGCAGGAGTGTGATTTGAATGCTGAATAACTAACATTGTGTTGGTCAGCGAAATGTATGTGTGTGTATGTGTGTGTGTGTGTGTGTGTGTGTGTGTGTGTGTGTGTGTGTGTGTAAGGTTAGTGTAAAGTATCTGACACCATGTTGCCAGAGAATCAGTGTTGTTTTTAATAGTGTTCTTCCAGGTGGAAGGAAGCTTTTTTTATAGCTTCTGGAAGTTGTAGGCTAACGTAAATAGGGCCCTATAAAAAGAGAAGTTACAGCGATAGTTGTCATGGCAAGACTAGCAGAGCTGATCCTGCTACTGTTTTTTCACTCTAAGTGTAAATGAGTGTGCTAAATGAAGAACAGCGCATGCATTTAGAAACGTGCTTCGCACTATTTGCAGGGCGAATATCTACACTCAACCTCTTTCTTCTCCTTTTAACCTTGTGTGCCTGAGTCTTTCAGTGGGAGTGAAAAAGAAGGATCATGCATATCAGTGGGAAATGACACAGGAATCAAGAGACAAAGACAGTGAGTGAGAGAGAGAGAGAAATAGTGAGAGACATGGTTTTATAGTGTAAGTGGATAGTAAATAGAGGTAGCTGGCCAGAGTCTTGAGGGATGTGAAGTTGGCAGGTGTCATTTTTCAGTGGGTAAAAAGAGACGCACTAGCATGTGGTCTGAGGTCACATGTGTGTGTGTGTGAGTGTGTGTGTGTGTGTGTGTGTGTGTGTGTGTGTGTGTGTGTGAGTGTGTGTGTGTTTGTGTGTGTGTGTGTGTGTGTGTGTATATATGTCAGTGTGTGGGATTTCTGATGTGACACCTGTGTGCAACACTCTTCTGACATGCGAGTGTGTGTGTGTGTGTGTATGTGTGTGTGTGTGTGTGTGTGTGTGTGTGTGTGTGTGTGTGTGTGTGTGTGTGTGTGTGTGTGTGTGTGTGTGTGTGTATGTGACTATGTATATATGTGAGTGTCTGTGTATGTGAGCTGTGTTGATGTGTAATTAATGTGTAGTAGTAGTTGGGTCGTCAGGTTCATCTGTCACAGAGGTTAGGAAGTTGAGTAGTCAGGGTCAAGTGGTGTGATAAAATAGAATTACTATCTTCTCACTTGCACATGAGGAATGTGTGTGTGTGTGTGTGTGTGTGTGTGTGTGTGTGTGTGTGTGTGTGTGTGTGTGTGTGTGTGTGTGTGTGTGTGTGTGTGTGTGTGTGTGAATGAGAGAGAGTGTCATGTTTAGCAGGCAGATGTGTGTTTCCTGAGGATCAAGGACATGCTCAGACAGCTTTCATATCTGTGTGAATGGAACAGCACTTGTGTAAAATGTGTGTGTGTGTTTTTGTAAGAGTGAGAGAAAGAAAGCGAGAGGGAGGGAGAGATAGAGAGAGAGACAGAGAATCACTTGCACCTGGATCTGTTCAAACCATGTTAGGCTTATGACCTGGGAGCCTTGCCTGTGATTGAGCCTATGACATGAGCTGGATGAAAATGAAAACATTCCTCTTTTAGATGCTCTAGTGCTACTCAACAACAAGTTACTTGTTACAACTTACTGCAATAGGCTATTTCACAAGTCTGCTTATTTCAAACTCTCGAACCCTTCAAATGAGACAGCAAAACCAGTGTTGTTGAATATGTTAGTTATGTGTGTGTGTGTGTGTGTGTGTGTGTGTGTATGTATGTGTGTGTGTGTGTGTGTGTGTGTGTGTGTGTGTGTGTGTGTGTGTGTGTGTGTGTGTGTGTGTGTGTGTGTGTGTCTGTCTGTGTGTGTGTGTGTGTGTGTGTGAGTGGTGGAGAAATATTGTTGCAGAGTTGCATCAGTGAAGATGAGTGTATAGGTCATGGATGAATCAACTAGTGGCCTAAAGAGTGGAGTTGGAGTGCAGAACAGAGAGAACAGTATAGGGTGAAATTGACACACACACACACACACACACACACACACACACACACACACACACACACACACACACACACACACACACACACACACAGACAGACACACACACACACACACAGACACACACACACACACACACACACACACACACACACACACACACACACACACACACACACACACACACACACACACACTACCACTAACATATGCCTCCCCACTGATCACAGGAGCGGAAGAGAGAAAACAGTAGGGTGAAATTGAGTTAGCTCGAGTGCCGACTGGACAGAGTTAAGAGCCATCACAGAGGGCAGAGCAGCAATATGGGTGAGTGAGTGAGTGAGTGTGTGTGTGTGGTTGAGAAAGAAAGAAAGTGTAATGGAGTCATTTGGAAATGAAGCATCCATTTAAAAAGAGTACCAGAAGGAAATAGGTTGAAAAGAGAGAAAGAAAGAGAGAGAGACAGAGCTCTCCAGTGAGAGACTCCCGTAGTGATGGAGTGAACAAAGAGTCTGTGTTGAATAGTTACCATGACGGTGTGACAGGAACGTCTGCGCAGCTCTTTCTCTCTCTCACACACACACACACACATTACCACTAAGATATGCCTCCCCACTGATCACAGGAACGAAATCAGTTTTTCGAGCTAACACACACATAATGTTAGAGCTGCAGCCCTAACCTGGAAGCCCACGGCACGGATCCCTCAGAAACAGTCCCAACAGAAGGCCCCTGATCCCCATGCTGCTGTTTCCACCAGCTGCCCCAGTGAGTGCTGGGCTGGGGGAATGGGCTGGGAGATTGAGTTAGGCAGGAGAGGCCCCAGGCTCGCTCTGTTGCTGCATGTTTCTGTCCCGGAGTCATGAAACTGAAGCCAGCTCTTTCCCAGGGGCGCCGTCTATGGCCCCTTCATGCACAGAGCACACACTGTAGGTGCACATGCCAGTGTGTGTGTGTGTGTGTGTGTGTGTGTGTGTGTGTGTGTGTGTGTGTGCAGGAGAGAGAAAGAGAGAGAGAGATTATGTGTGGTCCTGTGTGATCTAAAATCAAAGCAGTCAGTTTGCTTGAATATTCTACCTGGTTTCGTTGAATTTGGATACTCTAATTAACCTCGCAAACCTATCCGCCTTCCACATGGAACCCCCCCCCCACACACACACACACACACCACCACCACCACCACACACACACACACACACACACACACACACACACACACACACACACACACACACACACACACAAACATTGCTGCTATGCAACATACCACTAAGATCGCCAAAAGAGGGCCTCTTGGCTTTGGGCCAAAAGGAGGACTCTTCTGAGAACTTCAGCATTAACATTATTCTTTATGCTTTTGAGGAAACAGCACACAGACTAACATGGACATATACTGAGAGAGAGAGAGTGAGAGAGAGAGAGAGAGAGAGAGAGAGAGAGAGAGAGAGAGAGAGAGAGAACACACATAAAACATACTTATACAGACAAATCCACCAGGGGATGGATTTTGAACATTCCTCTTGTGAATGGACTGAAATATGACTGAGCAACAGAGTAGTGCACTTAAATGTAAACATTCTCACTGCTGTAGAAGAACACATTTCCTGTGTAAAGAGGAAAAAGGAAATCAACAAATAAATATTATTTTTTTATGATCAACAACACATATGGTGTGTGTGGCCTCTGCCTGCTGAGCAGGAGCGGGATTTAGACTGTCAGCACAGTGTTTCTCTGTCAGAACTTTGTGTCTACTCATTCATCCGATTAGTATGGTTAGTATGCATCTGTTTCCCACAGGGCAACTAAACAGAAAACTCTGTTTAGACTAGCTAGAACCCCATTCTCTCTGTTTAGACTAGCTAGAACCCCATTCTCTCTATATAGTATATGAGGAGGTTTGTCAAACGGAGGTCCTACAGACTTCAGGAGTTAGGGGAGGGAATGGATCTATAGAGTGGAAACACGGGCAGGGTCTGTATCAGAATCAGATGCAAATGAAGTTTGCAAAGGCACAGCAGTTATGTCCAAGAATCAACTTGGCTTTCACGACATTCATTCATTGTGGTTGTTTCTACCCAACATTATATGAAATCAGACATTACTGATAGTAGTTAGACTCTGAATAAATGGGTTTCATCAGTGCTATCTTGGGCTAATGTATAAACCAATAAGGTATTTGTAATTGGGGTTGCTCTGGGGGAAAGTGTGTGTGTGTGTGTCTGTGTGTGTGTGTGTGTGTGTGTGTGTGTGTGTGTATGTGTGTGTGTGAGTGTGTGTGTGTGTGTGTGTGTGTGTGTGTGTGTGTGAGTATATATGTCAGTGTGTGGGATTTCTGATGTGACACCTGTGTGCAACACATGCGAGTGAGTGTGTGTGTGTGTGTGTGTGTGTGTGTGTGTGTGTGTGTGTGTGTGTGTGTGCTGAAAACATCCCATCTCACTGGACAGTAGAGAGCTCTCTGAGGGCGCAGAGATGGATAGTGGAGTCTTCCTGTAGCCTGCTGTCATCATTGTCTTTGACATGTTTGTCCATTAGGAGCTACACTGCGTGTCAGCTGAATTAATCCACCTCTCTCTTTTTTTCTTTCTCTCCCTCAGGTTCTCTCGTTCAGATGAGCTCTCTCGGCACCGACGATCACACTCGGGAGTAAAGCCGTATCAGTGTCCCGTGTGCGAGAAGAAGTTTGCCCGCAGTGACCACCTGTCAAAGCATATCAAAGTGCACCGATTTCCACGAAGTAGCCGGACAGTCCGCTCCACAAACTAACCCCTGATACCCTCCCAATGGACAGAGGCCAGGGAGCAGAGAGAGCACACAGTGTTTCTCCTGTGTGTGTGTATGTGTGTGTGTGTGTGTGTGTGTGTGTGTGTGTGTGTGTGTGTGTGTGTGTGTGTGTGTGTGTGTGTGTGTGATGATCTTGTTCCAAGTTGAAAGGATACTGGAAAAACAAGCAAACACACAAATACACTTACATACACAAGTCATGGCGATTAATGTTGCTTAATGTCCATGTTGGTCTAATTTTACTTTGGAATCTCTTTCGAATCATACAATCATAGCTAGTAAAATAATATTTTTACAAGAAAATATGGGGAAAAGCTTTTTGTAAGATTCAAGCTTATATGTACAACAGCTTTTTAAAGAAAAAAAAAGTTAGATCACTTTCTTGAAAACTGCCTTGGTATCATCAAACAGAGTTGCCGACAGCCTTCCTCATTGATTCATTTGAGTGATAGTTTTTTTATTCATATTTGTCAAATCTGGCTGAGGGCCACAGAGACTAGCTGAACACTTATCCCACTCAGCACAATGACTTCCGCCATTGGAGCAGTTCAGCACCGCTATTGTTACATAAGCTACTGATGAAACATTAACACTCAAGGTGCTCTGCCGTGGAAGGTGAACGCAGACGTTTTCCAAAACACGTTCACATGCTCCTTGGTACATAACATTTTACTGTAAGCAGGACTGAACAGCCATAATGTCATGTTCGTTTTGACGGTGCTCCTTTTGAAGTGGTATATAGCACATTGGAGGTGTTCAACGTTATCAGGCAGTTTTTCTTCAGATAACAGGGGGGAAGTGTTCATAAGCTATGGGGAGCTACGGAAGTTTCCAGTTATCAGGCACAGCAACAATCAGCTCATCGCATAGGGCGGGTTAGAAACTGATGCAGGATGAATATTAGAATTATCAAATGCATCAAAAGAGCTCAATGCGCACAGATAAGGATTGTACCTATTTAAATGTGGAAACAGGCCTTTAAATCAGTAGGCTATTGGATTGATGATATTTCTGTTTTGTTTTGAAAGCGATGGTGTCGTAATGTACTTGTAAGCATCTCCTGAAACCCATCTACAGTGTATGTTTTCATGTACTCTCTGGCCTTACTGAACCAGTATGTCCTTACTGGAGGTTGATCCTTGGTCCTGGAGGACCAAGATCAGGTTTTTTATTGTTTTTCTTTTAAAACTTGGCACTAAACCAGCAGAATTGTACTGGTCTTGTTGGGACCATTAAGGTTTCTCACCCAAGTTTGCAGGACCACGTTCTGGTTTTTCTAACGGGTCTCAGTCTTTCAACATGAGATGTTTTGAGGGTATGGACACCCAGGTCTCCATGAAGGACCATGGAGGAAGGATTCAGAGAGTGTAAAACTGAAAAAAAAATCGTAACACTGACAGAAATGACAGCCCCCTTGAATTGTGTAAATTCGCTGCATACATGGCCATAGACTTGAATGTCATATTTTTTTGGTTGTTTTTGTTATTTTGTCTCGATATTTTGTCTCGAACAAAGCTTAAATCTGATTCAGCCTGTTACTGGAATGTCCACAAGCCTTTGGAGAAGGCTAATTGTGTGGACCTCGCTGCACATCTGCAAAAGGGAAGAAAAATCCACCTGCCTAGCTGAGCCTTAGGCAGATTCTTGCCCTTGCCTGATAAAAACACACAGTCCTGTTTTGGCCTTGTCAGATTTGGTTGGCAGCCCTAAATGAGAGGCATCGCTCAAGCATATGCAGTGTATGTTGTGAAGAGACATATCAAACCAGGGGACATACACCAGATTTAATGTTCATCAGGCATTCCTTCCAGTCATGTATTGAATTTAATAAATGCTTGTTAGAATACAGGTGTTTGTTTGAAATCACATCCTATGAATGTATGTATATATGTGGGGGACTGTACCTAGCTGCAGCAGTCAGAGACAGGAAAGATCTTTCTTTGAGACTAAATGTGCATCTTCAGTCTGTGGTGAAGACTTGTAGTGTATACCCCAAATGTGTACATAACGTAACGTTTCAGTAATATGAATATATTATATATTTTTTCTTTGTTCTACACAAAATGCATTTACAAATAAAACCTTGAAAACTATCCATTTTGTATGAGTTTTTGTCTGTAGTTAATCAACATACAGTGTTTATTATATATTTTTAGTGTAAGACTAAGGGTAGGAATACTCTTTACACATTATTGGAAGATATGAATAATAATTGTAATTAGGGTAAGGCTATTTGAACCCCGGTACAATTAGCAGTGTATGCTATTCGTACCCTGGTGCAATTAGAAGTGAATTCTATTCGTACCCCGGTGCACACAGCAATGTGTCCTATTAGTACCCCGTCTGGTACAAATATCAATGTATGCTATTCGTACCCCGGTGCACACAGCAATGTGTTCTACAGTATTAATACCCCGTCTGGTACAAATATCAGTGTATGCTATTTGCACTCCTGTGCATTTATTCTGGCATATTGATGACACAATGTAATAATAATTATAAAAAAAACAAGCAACATGTTTTTGTTGTTGTTACGTAACGGGTGTGAATAGCTCAGCTGTGTGGCCAAGGCTATTCGTACCAGGGGTGTAAGTAGACACTCAGTTAGTTATATTGCTGATTTAAAAGCAACAGGTATTCATACGCTAAGCAAATAATGACACTAATTAATAAAAAGGAAAGCATAGAGTGGTAACTGTTTAGGAAGGCTATCACAGTTTTCTGACATTAGGAGCCCTAATTTAGATTCTGGGCAAAGTGCAAAGTCAGTCCATGAGCAAAGCTCTCATGCATGAACTAACAGCATCATGTGGTGTGAGACACCTTTTAGCTGACACACTGCTGTTTGTGCTTATCTTTCTCATGGTGTTACATTTGTAAATGGATTTTACACTGTTATTAAGTAAGCTTTAGTTATACTTTAGACTTTGCATTTGCCTTGCATTTAAATGTAGGGCCTATATGTTATTGTCAGATTGTTAATGAGCACAAAAAACATATATGAAGTTATGAGACGAGACTGGAAATAGAACATGAGTAACAGAAACAAATGAATTGCAGCCTTGTGGTCGAGAAAAAGCCCAGTCATCATGAGAGCTGCTGCTAAGTTGAAGCAGTTGCATCACCTGTATTGATAAATATTTGTAAAAAATATTTTCACACTTTTCACAAATGAACAGGAGAACATAGTCAGAATAGCCAGTTGCTAAAACAACCATTGCAATACCTGTGAATGTTACACTTGAACTGACACTTGAGCATCACTAAGTGTTCTGTTATAGTTTCAGAATAGTTAAAAGAAATAAAAGCAATGGCTTTCTGGTAAGGCAGTGTTTTGCCTTGATGATACAGTATATACATAAAACGCACATGACATAGGGATATAAGATCTAGCTAGATCTAGATCTATCTACTGTCTGAACTGGTCTGGTCTTGTTGGATTGTTGTTTTTCTCAAAAGCCAAAGACAGATGCTAGAGCACAGTGTGTTCTTTTGCGTCTCGAGTGGGGCTTCTGCCAAGCCATATGTACACATATGGACAGCATCTCGTGTTGATGGCATCTTCATCTTTACACGTGCCCCGCTTCATTCAGAGCAGTGCTGAGCTTGAGCCCATGAACGTCAGAGCCTTCCGCCGCCTCTTCGTTTCCAAGGGAAGATCGCTGAGTCATCCAGCATAAGGAAAAGGAGAGATGTTGTTGTGGTGAGATGTATGTGCTATGTGATAGGCCGGGGGTGGAGCTTGGGGGCGGGGATGATTTATGGCAGCAGTATACATATTGGCACAAGTGCTGAGCTTTTGTGTTTAATGTTGCGGGGGTCATAGGCAGGGGTGGGTCGGTGGCTATGGAGCGATTTTAGGGGGTGCTGTGGTGGGAGATGGTTGTGGTGGGAGATGGCAGGGGCTGGGGCCTGGGGGTGGGGTGGGGTGGGGTGGGAGGCGGGTGGAGAGGCGGGCGAGTGGTATGAGGGCTGATGCAGTCTGAGGAACAGGAACATGGAATTCAAACCATGTGTGCAACACAGAGGCAGCCTCAGGTAGCGCCTATAGTCGTGGAGGTGCTGACTCACACAGCACAGGACGTGCTGGTAAGATGTTTTGGTGACGTCTCTGTTAGCGTGTGGCATGACGGGTAGCCGATATGAGGAACCTGAACTGCAATGGAGTTACTTTGGTTAGTCTATAAGTCAATTAAGTACCTTAATTGAAGTCATTCAAGATTGTTGGAGGCTTGTTTACCCAGTCTTTTTCAAAATTTCCATTGCACCTGAGGCCTCATTTATAAAACTTTGTCACGCACAGATTTGATCTTAGACCGTGCGTACGCTCAAATTTATGCCAACGCTCAGATTTATAAAAAAGTTCTTTGATGCAGAAAAGTCTTAAGTCATGTTCCAACCTGACGTACGACCATTTTCTTAATGTCTTGGTAGTGCAAGTTATCTGGGGTCCAAGAGCGATCAGAATTTTCAAAATTCCAAGACCAATGATCTCATGTCTTTCTTTGCCATTTGCATGATCAATATCAGCAGAAGTTTTTTGAAGTTTTTTTTAAAAGACTGGACACAGCTTAAAGGAGAAGTTCGGAGTGATATTGACCTAAAGTGTGTTGAAACATGATACCAATTGTGAACGTTTGTTTCATAGCTCATCTCGGCTTGTCCCCTGCACTCCGAAATCTGGCATCGGGCTAGCCATGCAAATAAATCACTGTTCACTGCCACTTGTGGAATCTCTCTTAAGAGACATTCTATGGTTCTTTTGAAAAATGGCTGGAGCAGACACAACGCCAAATGGGTGTCTATTGTATGTGAACATCCCTCTGTGTGTATTAACTACCAAGTATTTCTTGGACTCTTCATCCATGGGTATTTGTTGGTATGCGTCATATCTAATTTAGAGAATTGTTTTCCAATTCAATTGACAGCACAGTGAAAAGATCTTCCACCCGGGATATTAGATATTGTTCTAGCGATGAAACCCAGCTTGTAGTCCCCACACAGTCTTACAACAGGTGCATTCTGCCCATTTCACCTGCGTGATTATTTCTTCTTCCAACAGCCTGTCTATTTCTTCGTCAGCCTTAGCCCGCATGGCCTATGGGACTAACTGAGGGCGGAGGAAACGAGGAGCTGCGTTAGTCTTAACGTGAATAATGACCTTGGTGCCTTTCAGTGTGCCCAATTAATCTTTAAACACATTCTCATGTTGGCTTGTAGCTGTTTTCATATGTAGTAATTCACAGGCTTTGCTTTTTTCCAATTTATTTTCATTTTCTCCAACCAGCTACGCCATAGTAACCTGGGGCCATTCCCTTCAACCACCACAAGGGGCAGTGTGCAGCTTTGCTTCTTGTGTTTAACGCTACGCTAGTCTGCTACATATTCCATTACAGATTCTTCAAGTTTCTGAGTGCTTGAATCAAATTTGTATTGTTGAACAATTTCGCTAGGCTTTGGATGAAAGTGATTTTTTAACAGTGCCACTAGTTGCTGGTAAGTTTTGTCCTTTGGCTTATCTAGGTTCTGTGTGGCTCTTTGCCAATCTCGGTCGCTAATCTGATTAAACTTTTCCCATTATTTCACAGTATTCCTCCATTTTTATCAAACGCTGCTACAATGCAGCACTCACGTCTGGTTTGCATTTCAATCCTAAGGCATCCACCTCAGCGGTTAAATCCTCGTCGCCAAAAGATGTAGTATATTCATAAAAACAGACTGTGAACAACGTAGACTTTTAAGTACAGTAGTTTAATCTACGTCTTTGATATACATGTGAACACACTATGGTGAACACACCGGACTCTGCACTGCTTACAAACTCTGCAGAAGGAAGCAGAAGGAAGGAAAGCAAGCAGAGGACAATGCACATGGATGCACAAGACCTTTTTCCAGAAAGCACTGCTTGGAAAAACATAATTATTTAAGCTATTCGAACTGACGCATAAACATAGGCTAGCTAACATCAGATGGCATAGGCTAGGCCTATAAAATGTTTTCAATATATATATTTTTAGATGCTTAGTTAGGCCATTGATTTCAAAAGTATATGGTAATGATATTGATGATGAAGAGGTGTTTACAAGGCGGAGACCTAAAACCATCTGGCTGCGTTCATTGACGTTAACGTTCATTTATAATGGCCACATCTGGAAGAGTGGAGTACACACGTTTTTTTGTGCATACGTTCGTTTTCTCTGAATCACACTTACGAAGAAATTATCTAAGATCAAATGAAAAATGGCTTCTACACAACATTTTTATAAATGAGGCCTCTGGTTTCCAGGATAGAAGTGATATTGCAAATCCATTATGTGACCTGTCAGAGTCAGAATTCAGTCAGGATTCAGAATCGAAATCAAGACTGTTGACATACTGTACATAGGGAAAATGGCTCTCGTGACTCTAGTTTTACTCACTATAGGACAATCACATGAAAGCTCAGGTAACGATCTCATCAGGCCCTCCCTGGCCACTCGAGAGGAAGTGCAGAGCTGGATTTTCCAGATATCACTGTACTCCATACAGCTTTGCGGTTATGAAAATGGCCAAAATGATAGTCACATTACAATGCCTAGATCACTGGCTGTAAATTACCAGCAAAAGCTGCTCGATGTCATCTTTACTCAGCAGCTTTGAGCAAAGGCTTTTTTTTCCACATGTGGACGACACACATGGGATAAAGAGGTGACATATTAGTCCCCCCATTGTCAAAGGATTACTGATGTGGACGTGTTTGGTGGCATGATGCCGTGCATGAGTGAAAGCTCTGTTCAAAACAGAGATCTCTATCTCGTTGTTTGTGGCCCATGTCAGTTTGGAAAAAGCTGCAATATGTTTTCTTTTCTGTGGTGTGTGTATGGGTGTGTATACTGTATGTATGGGTGTGTGTGTGTATGCTTTAGGGTGGAGTTGAGTTTGTACTTGCACAAAGGCTCCGTGGTTAACTGAAACAGAAGGCAGCTTTACAGTGCTTCCACCACACACAGATAAAGGTGCTTTCATATAGCCGTCACACCCAGCCTATCTTGCCAATCAAACCAATATCAGCATGTTGTAACTGGATCACAAAACCTGATGGGTTTGATGAATGCCTTTAATTTCAGCACTTACAGTCCCTGCAGGAGTTATAGGACATCATTCACATTCCTGTACATTAAGTACACTTATGCAACCAGCAAAAGTAAGCTTGAAGCTCAACTTTACAGTATTACATAGGATTCAGCACTGTGAGGATAGATACAGAGTATCTATAGTTGTGGGTTTTGTGTCTGTTCTAGCTGTTCTGAGGACAGTTCTGTTTTGCAGTTGGCCAGAGAACTGATGACTCTTGTCCTGGGCTCAGACAAGACAAAGAGAGGGGTCAGCGGATCGAACATTAACCAACTGTAGTCCTTGTTTGCCACTGAATATCTCACAAGTAGTTTGTCTGCCTCACAGTTAGGCTTTGGACTCCTGCCGCTCAGAACCCACACAGGACAACGAACATGTGTGTCCCCGATAACACAAGGGACACGAGAGAAGGACCATAAAACAGAGAGCGCGCGCGCGCGCGAGAGAGTGTGTGTGTGTGTGTGTGTGTGTGTGTGGGGGGGGGGGGTGTACCTTTTTAGGTACTTCAGTTTTACCCATTACATTCTTCCTCAAGCGTTTCAGGGAGGAAAACAGTGAAGGTTCTGCATAAAAGCACTCTGATGAAAGCACTCTGATGAAAGGTTCTTTGCAGAGCCTTTTAGGAGGGCATGACTTCTCTACAGTATAATGAGACTGTCCCAATATGTATAGCTATCATGCATATCTGTCTGACAGTCTTAAATATATATATATATATATACATATATACATATATATAATAATATAATATATATATATATATATATATGCAGACTAACAGAGAACAGACATTTTTGTGGTTTTATGTGTGTGGTCATGGAACTCAGGAATCCCCATTTCTTTTTGAAGGGCAGACATTTGGTGGGCAGTCTGCACATAACCTTTGGTTTTAGTCCTGTATCTGGTTCTGTAATCATGCTAACAGCTTGTTGGATTTCAGAAACAATGTGCTTGATAAACAGAGCTATTCCACCCCATGGATGGCTTTGACTCCCTGTCTTGCTGATCTGATGAAATTGTCTCACAAAGACATTCAGACACGCAAGCATACTGATGCACATAAACATGTGTGCACTTACACACCCATGTGCACAGACTTACATAAAGCACCACACACACACACACACACACACACACACACACACACACACACACACACACACACACACACACTGAACTGCACACAGTTACCCATAGCCATCTATATGGTGAAAGCTATTCTTCAGCCATATTAAAGTGTCATGGTGCATTTTTCCTATGATGGTTTACAATGGCACATGTGCCGTGTTATGCTATGACCCAAGTGTTTACCGCTGTGTTGTCTGTTCAAAAATGGGTTGCATTTCTCTTTTGGCCTGAGGTTTTTTAAAAAGCTCAAGTCAAAAGGTTTGAATCGGGAGGGATTTGTCATCCACTGGGGGCCATGTTGTTAATAAACATTTAGCAATGCTCTGTGAATATCTGGCTAATGATAGTGGAGGGCTCATCAGAATAATTGTGCTTTTCTTGTCAAAATATCCTGACACACACATCTGTAAGCTATTACAGCACAAGGAAAACTTTTCCTTTATTAAATCTCTCTCTCTCTTTCTTTCTCTCTCTCTCACCTCTACACACACACACACACACAGACACACACACACACACACACTGTTAGTCTACCTACATATACCTGTATATTTGGTATCTGTCTCCAAAATTAAGTAGTAAATCAAATGTTGAGTGTAAGATTTGCGCTTTTAAAGAAAATAACTGCACATGGTGACATTACAAATTGTCTTGTTTCCTGTTGAAAGTGTGTCTGTTGGCCATAACTGATTTTGAGCATGAGCCCCATATTGCAGTATCAATACAGACATTGTCCAGTGTAAATTTAGAAATTGGCAGGGAGGGCCATTGTCCGACAATAAATTACACACTCCAGCAAAGCCTATTGGAAAAACACATGGACATTCCGGTTCAGTTTTCTTCGAATTATGAAATATCTGGATCCAAGAGGGGGAAATTATGGGGTTTTCGGAGCGATTTTGGCAAATACTCTTGGTCTGAACACGCACAGAGAATATCCCTATAGGTTTACTGGCACGCCACAGAAAATGACCCAGCTTATTTATCATGCAACTCTCTGTACTGTGCTGCTCGAACATAAATGTGTAGTGACGTGAGATGCATTACAAAAACAATGGAACAATAAAAGAATGTATATGGAAAAAGCTTGTCGGTTTCTACTTGTTCTAGCTACTCAGAAATAGGATCTGCTCTCCTAGGTTCACTGTTAAAGTTCCGTCTTTTGCCTTTCAGCTCTTGTGTAGGAGAAAGAATCCCATTCTCCTGTCCTGTGGGCCTCAGCACTCTTTGATTTCTGAAATGAAAAAGATCATCGCCTTAACAGATGGAATTGGATGTTATAATCTCAGAAACAGATGGAGAGGCCGACAGAATCATGTGCAGTCAAAATTCTCCCAGGTGGTATCCTCACAGTGTCTGGAAAAGTCTCTGTAGACTTGGATACTACACCACGAGGAGACATTTTGTCCCTCCATGTACCCCCAAGGGGGTATGTCTCCTTGAGACATTTTTTGGCAATCCTGTCAGAATGAAAAGCGGCACATTACATGATTGATAGCACTGTGACCTTGATTACACTGGACCTGGCTCTGTAGCTAAGGTCAAGTTCATGTGGTCAACTAGGGAGTCATGTGTTGATTGGGCCACTTTGCCGAATCGGACCACCGAAGTTATGCAAGCGAAGCAGTGTTGCACCCCGTCTGTGAGATTGCACAACTGCGTGTCATCACACACTGCATTTAGCGTACCGTGAAATGTCAGTGCTGCGTCAGCCAGGGGGGATAGACATTTATCACAAGGAGGTTGGGGAGAGAGAGAGGACAGTGTGTGTGTGAATCTGCATAAGTGATTAAATATGTGGGAGAATGTGTCTGGGTGTATGTGGGTATGTTGAAATGCTTGTCAGGAGTAGATTTTTTCTGTGGTGTAGTGTGTGTCTGTGTGTGTCTGTGTGTGTGTGTGTGTGTGTGTGTGTACCCTGTATAGCACTGTGTGTGTTTGTCACCAACACTATGCATTGAGTAGCATTATACATTTGACTCATTTCTTCAGGCCCGCTGTGTGAATTGATGAATGTTGATGACTTGGACACTTGGAGCTGCCACCTCCTTCAATCCCCATCACATCCTGAAGGCCTGCAAGCCTCACCTTCAACACCCAACCACCCTCCCTCCCACCTCTGCTTAGAGGACAAGCTCCATGATCCTCTCTGGAAATCCATAGAGGCATCAGATCTGATGGTGTGGCAGAATGTTAAAAGATCAGATCTGATAGTGTAGCAGAATGTTAAAAGATCAGATCTGCTAGTGTGGCAGAATGTTAAAAGATCAGATCTGCTAGTTTGGCAGAATGTTAAAAGATCAGGCAAGAGGAAAGAGTAGGGAACAAGAGGGAAAGAAAAGAAGTAAAGTGCTTTCACCTGTCCGGGATAATTCAGAATATTCACCTGTCCAGGATGAGCCCGAATATTCACCTGTCCGTGATGAGCCCGAATATTCACCTGTCAGGATGAGCCCGAATATTCACCTGTCAGGATGAGCCCGAATATTCACCTGTCCAGATGAGCCCGAATATTCACCTGTCCGGGATGAGTCAGAATATTCACCTGTCCGAGATAAGTCAGAATTTTCACCTGTACGGGATGACTCCAAATATTCACCTGTGCTGGGTGAGTCAGTATCTAGAGCTGAGTTGGAGCGAGCCTGGTGTTTCAGTGGCTCAAAGAATGGCATATTTAAAAGCACATTCGATTCACAGTGATGCATTGTGCAGTGTCAGTGTGCTGCTGTGCTCACTTTTTTCCCTGCTCGCTGAGTGTAATTGATCATTAAAGTATAGATTTCAGCTTCTTCTGGATGCTGTGTCTCTTGTGAAATCCTCAGAAAGCAACAAGTTCCCTCAGGCGTGTATAAGCGTTTTACAGAGAGCGGCAAAGGGAAAAGTCTGAATTAAAATGCCAATTTCACATAAAATGTTGAGTGTGTGTGTGTGTGTGTGTGTGTTTGGAGGGGGTGTGGGGGGATGGGGTACATGGGGACCCTGATACATATGGTTTTGATAGACATTCCATAACTTTAAATGAGCCTTCTATATAACCCATGAACCACATACAGTTTATGTCTTTCATTAAGCTCTGAAGAATTGAGGGGAAAAAAACAAATAAATAAATAAAATAAAATAAAGGGGGAAAAAAATATTTCCATATGTGAAATATGCACCCTGGCAGTAATAGTTCCTTCCAGCATTGAACACATTCAAAAACGTGCTTGGTAACATGCCAGACTTCCTGGACCCGAACAAAAAAAGTGTATGCAAGGATAGCCTGTGGATTATCATGAACGTTTCTATGATAATGGTGTGGTGATGATAGATGTTTAATGTGGACCATAATGTGGATTGCAGCACAAGGGTTCTTTGAAGAGGCTGTTGTTTTGCTGGCTCTGAGCTGATGGCTGTTTGCGCTGATTGGTAATTGTACATAATGTACTATGAACTTGTTGTGGGGTGAGAGAAAATGGTTTTGGCCCGTAACATTGTATAGAACAGTGGAATAGCACATCTTTATCATGCAACGTGCTTTGGGGTTCAACCAGGCCAAAAGGTGAAATGCAATCCAACCAGAAGGCCTCGTAATGAGAATCCTGGATTGTATGTTAATGGCCTGTCTTGACAGCATTTCAATGCAGTGTTCTTTATAAACACTTTGCAGAATACCAGGACAGCCAGGTAGCATCCTCCATTTGGTTTGCACAAGAGGTTGTTGATATTTTAGCTCAATAGCCAATCATGTTCCACCACTCCCTCCTGTGCTTCTAAAAGAACGTGTTGACTGATTGCGATTGTTTATGGCTTAGTGTAAGCCACCATGTTTGTTTCCCATTTACAGAGCCAGCACTTGGTGTGAACACTGCCATTCTTATTGGGCTGCAAAACACAGAGATGGTGCTTTTCAATGGATGAAGTTTTAACATGCAAAGTTGAAGTTAGAGATCATGTGCTTCCCCCAGTGAATCAGTACATCATGGCCACCTCTCTCTCTCTCTCTCTCTCTCTCTCTTCTGTCTCTCTTTTTCTCTGTCCCTCACCTGAGCCAGCTATCAAGGTCTGTATCGCGGTGATGGCGCAACACCCCATCTGCACTACGCCCTGTGACAGATTTTTCTCAATGAACCCAGAGTCAGCAACCCCTTCCCCTCATGAATGACGACAATAAGCCAAGGCTTTAGTTAATATTTGAGCGCTACAACACTAGCCAGTTGGTTGCAGTGCCATGCAGCGTCCCCTGGTTGTTTGGACGTAGGACATGAAAGGCAAAAGGCCAAAGAAATCCATGCTGTGACGCTAGCGCTGGGCTTTTCATCTACGTGTCTGTTTTGTCATCATTGTAAGCTTATTACAGCGTTAGTGCTGTTAGGACACACACAGTCCATTTTGAAGAGATGCTGACACTATTGACCTTGTCCCCTTTGCATTAATACGTTTAAAGGGATATTCCACCATCTCTCCTATGAGCTAACGGTCTAATCTGATTCAATGAGCTGGAGCTAAAAGTGTTACTGTCAGACTCAGAGAATGGGTGGGATGAACTGGGGAAAGGTAAAACTCAACAGTTTAACTCAAGGGAAGGTGAAAAAACGAGTGTACTGTATTTCCCCAAATGGTGGAATATCCCTTTAACTACTCAGCAGCCCACAGGGCAGGTATGGAGAGGAGAGGTGAGAGGTGTTTTCAGCTGTGTGGTGCCAGTGAGCAGCTCAGCATGCTCCACTGCTAAACTGACATTAGGCCATAGAAAATAGAAACTGCTATTTTACAAATGTTATGAGGACTACATGTTACTGGAATTAGAGGGAAGCTTTAGTGAGTATCAAATGACTTTGGTAGATTTTGTAAATTTTTGTCAGATTTGTCAGATTATTGTTTCAGATTGTACGATCACAAATCCATGACCTGGCTGCAGGTCTGTGTCATGCCTTGGAATGGGGCCAAAAAATACAAACCAGCAGGCCACTGTTTAGCTTGAGGCTTTTTATCCGATTGTCAAACAATCAAACAGTCAGGTGGAACTGGGAAGGGATAGTTTATTCCTGTCCCACTATGGTCAGCAGTTCACTTCAGGTTATAGACATGATGCATTAGAGAACAGGATGGATGATACAGTAGGTGTAGTGGAATTAATTCCAGTGAAGAAACTTAACCACATTGCTCTCCAGAATGAACTGGGTGCCACTTACATGTCATTAATCAAAACGGCCAAAGGTAAATGATACCTTTGTGGTGAGACTGATGTGTGTTTTCCCGAGACTGAACACAGTGTCATCAGCCCCAGGTCAGGGTCTGAGTGACGTTAACCAGTGCATCAGGTCTGGCGGTAGTGGAACCTTTTAAAAATAAACTCTGAATCAGAGACACCATGAAGGTGACCTGCAGCTCACACGCACACGCACACACACACAAATACACACACACACTCCACACTCACTCTTACAAACCACTTCCACCATGTATTTCTCTCAAGCCTCCAAAATGATACACAATTTTCTAATTTCAACCAACCATTATAATGGCATCAACATCAGCCTTGATTGCCTATATTTCAGGGTGACTATTTACTGATCCTTATCATTCCTCTGGGCCTGGGTCACCCAGACACCACTCACCTACTTGGTCACCCAGAAGGACAATGACAGTTGTATCCCTATCACAACTGAATGGTTCAAGAGTCCAGTGGGCTTTTTGAATGACTTCAGTCTTTTTTTAATTCTCTCTCTCCATTAGTTTTCTTTATCCCCCTCTTTCTTTCATAGTTTTCACATTTTCAGTATTTCTGTATTGTTGCAGCATGTGCAGTGTGGGTTGATACATCTTACTGTAAAGGCTTGCACTGACAAGCATGGCTAGGCCTGGGTGCCATGAGCTCTTGACTAGCTGAGAGTCACATGTGTGTGTGTGTGTGAGAGTGTGTGTGTGAGAGACAGAGAGAGAGAGGGAGAGAGAGAGAGGGAGAGAGAGAGTATGTGTGCAAGAGAGTATGTACTGTGTGTGTGTGTGTGTGTGTGTGTGTGTGTGTGTGTGTGTGTGTGTGTGTGTGTGTGGAGGAAGAGTGTGTCCGATATGAGCCCAAGGGCATGTGGGAGCAGAACACACTGGAGCAGCCTTACTGGCCGGAGCTGTCCAGATGTTCCAAGGGTGTGGGGCTACCTGGAGGATGAGGCTCTTTCGAAGGTATCTCTCCCGCCTCTACTGATCTCCAGGAAGGTCTTTCATCTCTTTCTCTCTCTCTCTCTCTCTCCTCTCTCTGTCTAACATTTATCCCACTCTCCCCTTTCTTCTATACAGAGCTGGAGACATCTTACAAAAGTAGTCCATGAAATGCAAAGTGGTGGAATTATACAAATCATTACTCAATTATCTTCATTAAAAGTTAATTTGCTATTTTCTGCTCGGCTATTTCCCCTTTTAATCAGAGTCTTGAGGTAATGAAGAAGAAAATCTGTTTCCTGTTAGCTACCAGTGTGTGTTTGTGTGTGTGTGTGCCAACATGCATATGTGTATATTAGTGAACTAGGTAGTAATAAATGTGTATGTAGAAGTCTGTGTTTGTGCACTTAAGAGTGTGGGGGCATTCATATGTGTGTTGTACGTAAGTTTTTCCCTTGTAACTGCTGATGGCCCTCGAGGGTTTTCTCCTAGAACCTGGTTTCTTTCATAGAGCACACACACACACACACACACACACACACACACACACACATCTGCACATAAAATAGAACAGAGCACAGCAAAGCAGGGGCAGCGGCTGGAGATGGGCTGTGGTGGAAAATTACCCCGTTACATAACAGTGGGTGGGCCGCCCGTACAGTACGTACACACACACACACACACACGCTCGTGCGACTTAAACATTCACACAAGCAGGATGAACAGGATGAATCCAGAGAGTGTCTGCAATGGCACATGCCCCCCCCCACCCACCCACCACTACCACCCCTGGGCCAGGCGTGCATCTGATACCCCCCCCCCCCTCACCACTACCACCCCTGGGTCAGATGTGCATCTGATACCCCCCCCCCCCTCCACCACTACCACCCCTGGGCCAGACGTGCATCTGATACACAAGCGGAAGGCCGATCTGACAGAAACGCTGAAACCCGCCGAGGAAAACATACAGTATCTTTATGTGTTTATTAGATATGAGATAAGCAGCAGATAACCACCACCATCTGCTTTTGAGGTGCAGCGTCAATAACATGTGTATGGGTTACCAAGAGTACAGCTAATAAACTATATGTTGCACAAAGGCCATTGTTGTTGTTGAGTTGCAAAAAGGACATCAATTATTATTTTGCCCAGGAGGTACTTGGAATAGACTCACAAAATATAGTATTTTTGCTGTAGGTTTTGTTTTGTGGTCTGTTGCTGATTGTGATGTTGTTTCAGGAAAATGAATGAACACAGCACCACAATGGGCTTCCTCAGCGACAGATATGCTATCTACTCTTTTTCTCTTTCACACTCACACAAACATACGCACACACACACACACACACACACACACACACACACACACACACACACACACACACACACAGAAAGAGAAGAGCATAGGCCCGCACCATGGAACCCAGACAACAGACACAAAGCCCCATCCCACTGCAACCCCCCTTTTGATTTTTGGTGCGACCTATTTTCCTGCTAACCCAGTTAGCACAGCAGGCCAGGCTGCAGACAGTAGCTGGGAGAGAGGGGGGATGAACGAGGGAGGGAGGAGAGAAAAAGAGATACGGAACAAATGAGAGGGAAAGCAATAGAGAAAGACGGAGAGAGAGGAGGAGGGAGAGAGAGAGAGAGGAGGAGAGGGAGAGAAAGAGAGAGGAGGAGGGAGAGAGAGAGAGAGGAGGAGGGAGAGAGAAAGAGAGAGGAGGAGAGGGAGAGAAAGAGAGAGGAGGAGGGAGAGAGAGAGAGAGGAGGAGAGGGAGAGAAAGAGAGAGGAGGAGGGAGAGAAAGAGAGAGGAGGAGAGGGAGAGAAAGAGAGAGGAGGAGAGGGAGAGAAAGAGAGAGGAGGAGGGAGAGAGAGAGTGGAGCGGGCCGGAGGTGCCAGATTCCCAGGCTCGGCAGCTGACCCGCCGCTCTCCAGACGAGCGTGTTGTGACAGCACCTCTCTGAAGGAATGGACATCAGCTCTAATTGGAGCTCTAACTGCCGCACTGGCTGGATGGGTGGATGGGTGGGTGGATGGATGG
>NW_027468837.1:33238049-33283049 GCF_046254945.1 Alosa pseudoharengus
TGGTTTTTGCAAAGTTGTGAAATTCACAATAATTGTATTGTAATGTATAAATATTATGACCGCCGCGCAGCGAAGCGGCGGTCATATAGGTTTAGTCAGAATTTTTTTTTTTTTCTTTTTTTCTTTTTCGCATGCCCAAATTTCCGTCAATCAGTCCCGGGACACTGAAAGACCGGGGTACACGAAACTTGGTGGGCATGTAACCCCACATGGATAGCATGGAACCATCATTTTTCGTTTTGATCTGTAGCCCCCCCGATTGACTGGACCCCCCGAAAGGAGGGTAGGGCAGACACAGTTTTCTGTGAATATCTCGAAAACCGTAGGGTTTAGGAGGACCATTTTTTTTTGTATGTTGATCTCAAGGGGCCATGTCAACCCATTCCATAACCACTCATTTCATGTATAGCGCCACCTAGTTAAACACAAAAAAGTAAAAATGAGGTGTTGTAATTGAAGGTATCTGTGACCTAACATAGTCAAAACTGCACGAAATTGGAAGTGTAGGATCATTATGACACCCTCTGTATGCTCGCCAAATTTTGTGGAATTCCGTTCATGGGGGGCCACACAATAAATTAATTTATGTTACTATACACCAACTGGCCTGTAGGTGGCCGGAGACAGTTTTCTGTGAATATCTCGAGAACCGTAGGGCCTAGGAGGTCCACCTTTTTTATGTATGTTGGTCTTAAGGGGGCATGTCAACCCATCCCATTACCACTTATTTCATGTATAGCGCCACCTAGTTAAAAATTAAAAAGCAAAACATTAGGTGTTTTCATCACAATATCTCTGGCTGACAAGGTCAAAACTGCACAAAATTAAAAGTGTAGGATCATTATGACACCCTCCGAATGCATGCCAAGTTTTGTGTACTTTCGTTCATGGGGGGCCTTACAATAAAATAATTTATGTGTACATTTAATGACGTACACCAACAAGGATTCCCGGGACACTGAAAGGCCGAGGTACACAAAACTTGGTGGGCATGTACCCCCACATGGATAGCATGGAACCGTCATTTTTCGTTTTGATCTGTAGCCCCCCCGATTGACTGGACCCCCCGAAAGGAGGGTAGGGCAGACACAGTTTTCTGTGAATATCTCGAAAACCGTAGGGTTTAGGAGGACCATTTTTTTTTGTATGTTGATCTCAAGGGGCCATGTCAACCCATTCCATAACCACTCATTTAATGTATAGCGCCACCTAGTTAAACACAAAAAAGTAAAAATGAGGGTCATGTTAACCCATTTCATGTGCACACATGTGCACAAACAGATACACACACACACACATACATTCACAGTAATCATACGTATGACACATACTCACACAGTAGACATATGTACGCTTGCATGCACAGGCACATACGCAGGCACACACACAAGCACGCACACACACACTCACACACACACACACCCACACACATAACATAAACATAACACAAACAATCAAGAATTTCTCAGAATTATGAACAGGCAAGATGGAGGTGGGGTTGTATAAAATGAATTTTACATGTGAAATCTATGAACTAATCATGTTTTGGTACTTGTTGTCTAGCAGATACCAGTGAGAATTGAGTGTGGATAATGCAATTTAGTGAGACAGTTAGAATCATATAGGTCTTTCAGCGTGATTTCTTTTTGTGGAAAAAATGTGCTGGACTGGGCGGCGGTCATATTTTGTACCGCTCTGCGGTACATCTAGTTATACATATAACATCATTGTTCCTTTGTTCTAAGACTGCCACAGCTGATGTAGACAGACATGATGTGACAGATCCTTCTGTCTTGTCTCTCAAGCCATGGAGACTTGGTGAACATCTGTCACACTGAACATCTGCTGTTCCCATTATGACATCACGAGTATAGAAAATCTTCAGAACGCATCCAAGAAATGCAGCTCCCAAAGTTCCATTCATCAGCCAAAGTTAGTCACAGTTACGTAAGCTCACCACGTGTGAAGTGTACATTCAGGAGGGTTTAAACTTAGACTAATGGTTTATGCAGTCTTTCTCTCTTGCCCAGGTTGTTTTTTTTCTGTTTCATAAACACATACTGTACACACCATCTCATGGGCCTTAAATGGATGGAGAAGTGTGTATGCTCACAACAGTAGCGCTTTGTTCTGCTTCTCAGAAATGCTTTACAGCCACACATTCTCACATGCTCTTAATTAGTATAAAAATAGAAGCTTTATAGTCCATCAATTTAAGAGTTAATTTGCTTTTAAGGGGATGTTCATTCGCACATACTCTCTTTCTGTGCTCTCTCTCCCTCTCTATTTCTTTCTGGCACTCTCTTCCTCTCTCTCTCTTGCTAAAACACATGACCAAGATTATGGGTATGTTACATGGGCATGGATTGCCGCGGATCCCCAAAATGCTTTGCATTCACCAATGGGAAAATGCCATGATTACGACACATTCTCAATCTCTATACTCTGTCGAGACACATATTGTGTTACTGTCTTACTTTTTCCTGAACTCATTTATACCACCCTATCACCCTACACACCTTTATCGTGGCACTTTCTAGACTGACAAAGGCAAAATGGGAAGTCGGTGCGCCCCCCAAATATGCCAGCTGCAAAGCTAGTCTTAAAGGTGGGATCATGTCAATGTAAATGGTGCAGCCGAATATGAATGACTAGCTACCTCAGAAGCTGTGCTGAATGAAGCCTGCTATTGACATGATAGCATTAACATACTATATAATTTCACGGTGACCGTGATTTGTTCAAGTAAGAGTTGTTCCTGGACCAACATTCTAAAGACGGTCCTGGACCAACAACTCTTTAACCAATCACAGCCTTGTTATGTCATCAATGTGAGTCTTCTGCTTCTCCCATTGCCATTTTGAAATTTCCCTCCAGAAACAACCAGTGGATCACCAACTTGTATCTCAATAAAGGTAGGTCCTTGAATATTTGTGTGTAAAATAGTTTTAAAATAAAGTAATTCCGAGTGGAATCTGAATATATTCACCTTAGATTTTTTTTATTTTCGTTTTAGTTGACTTGGTTCCATGTTTGTCTAATGTTAGCTGCCAGGCTAGGGACCATACATTTACTGTAATACATTAGCTTCCAAATAGGTAATTCAGTGGCTATGCAACTTTTAAATAACTTATTTAGAAGGGATACAGTAGTTGAAGTAGCTTTGAAGCTCATTTCGCAATCTTGGTGCCGCTGTTATTATGTTAGAGGCTAGGCTAGGGAACATAAATGTATGCTACCAAATTAGCTACCAAATTAGCTTGCTAATAGGTAGGTGCAGCATGCAACTATGTGAAGTGCCAAGCCGGTGTTATGTTAGTTCACTTGCTAAGGAGCACACTTTTGGACTACTAATGTAGCTTGGTAATAGGCTAAAGCAGTAGCTTTTGTTTGTACATGGTCCTGGAGCGACATTGCCATGTTGGTCTTGGACCGTCTTTACAATGTTGGTCCAGGACCCACGTTGTCATGTTTGTCCAGGACCGTCTTTACAATGTTGGTCCAGGACTCACATTGTCATGTTTGTCCAGGACCGTCTTTACAATGTTGGTCCAGGACCGACATTGTCATGTTTGTCCAGGACCGTCATTACAATGTTGGTCCAGGACCGACTTTACAATGTTGTTATTACAATGTTGGTCCAGGACTGTCTTACAATGTTGGTCAGGGACCGTCTTTAGAATTTTGGTCCAGCACCGTTTTTACAATATTAATCCTGGACCAACATCGCCATGTTGATCCTGGACCAACATTGTAAAGACGGTCCTGGACCAAAATGGTGGTCACTCCTGGAAGATGTACAACAAACAAAAGTGACTGCTTTAGCCTATTACCAAGAAGAGACCCAATAGTTGATATAGCTTTGAAGCTCATTTAGCAATCTTAGGCCATGAGGTTGCCTGCCCATGCAGGTTGCTAGGTAGCTAAACAAGCAAAGCTAAGTATAGCTAGAGACTTTCTAATGAGCAGACACGACACAGCACTCAAAAATCATGGAGAGGGGTTGGCTGTTTCCTAAAGTCGAGCATGCTTCCTTGATAGAATGCTTCCTTGTGAGTCGGGTTCTACGAAGATGAGGTTAGAGGCCTCCCTAGCGTTTTCGGACACTACTTTGGAACAGACAAGCTAGTGTGAACGTACAGTATACGTCACTGCGGTTCCGCCTGAGTGCTTCCGTAGTGGAGCTGCTCCGATGCATGTCAACGCAGGATTATGGGTATTTTTGCTCATCTGAGGATCCTCAGGTGCATCCTTGACAATTCTCAGAATGAAGGGCGCGAACTTCGGAGTATTCTTGACATTGGAACAGTGATCGGCGGAGTTCGATGACATGGCGTCCTTAAAAAAGCGGCCGTTGAGTATGCCTCCTTGACTTTGGGACACGGCTGTTGAGTAGGGATGGCACATTTTTTGTTGACCATATCGCATCGTATCGTATTGTATCGCAGTGAATCGCAAACATTGACAGAAACACAGCGCACTTTACATCTGGCCTTGCCCTTGCCTGATTTGCTGGACAATCAGACGATCGACACCCATCAGTCGATATGGCAAGTTCAAGTGCACCAGATGCTTCTGCTTCACAAAAACAGGTAGCCTACTAGTGCTATTGATGTTAAGTTGAGTTATACTGTATATTATTAAATGAATTATCATTTGCAGTCACATTAGTAGTTTCAGTTAGCAGTTCAATCGACATACAGGGCAATCATTTGGAAGAAGTTTCAAAGGGAGAGGGAGTCGAAGACAGTGCCGCTAAGCGGCCCGATGCCAACATCATTACCGTGCTCTCGATCATAACTGTTACACTTGTGATAAAAGTTTTATTCACCGCAAGATTATTTTTCACCCCTCAGTTTCTGTATTTATGCACGATTCCTGTATCTGCACTCATTTTCATTATTTATGCGCTTAATTAAGTCAGCTAAATAACCCCATAACACACACACACACACACTAAAGTAGTTCTGGCTGTGATCGGGTCTGGTCTCCGTTACCAGCCATAGATCACACCACATGGCTCCTGGTTCCTTTGGAAAGGCGCTGTGGAATGCGGCAGCCTGGTTGCCGTCCCGGTTACCGGAATTCAGATTAGGGTTCCCCAAGGACGAGCATGTCCTTGCATTGAGAGGGACGGATCGAGCGGGACCACCAGCCGCATGAAGCCGGCTCCAGAATATAAAACACATGCTCATCGTCAGTCACACACATAAAGAGCGAATGACAACTGCAGACTGCAGAGCATGGAGTTTGTGGTCATAGCGCTCTGCTCGGTCAGTCCCTGCTCAGTTTCGCTCCCTCCGGTCTCCTCCTAATAACCTTACTGGGGATGAGACTGGAGATGCTTGTCTTTGGATCTGGGGGAATAAAGTGTTGGCTGCCCGCAAAGACCTCATGCTGGTTTATATTGGTCTTGCTTTCTCAATGTCAGTGAGGGCTTTTGTTCAGTCTCTCTGTTATTCTCTCTCTCTCTCTCTCTTCTCTCATCATGTGTGAAAGTGTGTGAAGTGTACACTGTGTACTGTCTATGTTGAGTCCAAATCGTGGGGCGAATGATTGAATCTTTGTTTTACAAGTATACTTGGTAGGTCTGTGCTTTTGTGTCTGCTTTGCACAGTGGACATGTAAATGTTGCTCTGAGATATATGCTGTGGTTTATAACAATAGCAGTCAGGGTATTTGCAGTGCAACTAAGTTTACTGGGATGTTGAAACAGCAGGGGTTTACCATGCGTGACAGTCGCTTTAAATGCGGCTAGGCCTCTTTCATGCTAGTCAACGTGTGTGTGTGTGTGTGCATTTGGTCACAGACAATTTACTCAACACAAAGCACCTGACCTAAGGTGCCCGTTCCTGTTAATCTATAGTGGTTAAATAGTGAAAACAGACCATAATAGAGTATGTTTATACAGTACCTTACAGTCATTTTACAAACCATGTTTTTTGATTGATTAATTATGTTTAAATATGCCTTCTACTGTAAGTAAGCCTATTGGTATGTGGTTAGGAATGTTTTCCTCTAAGCCTGATGTACCGCTCAACTCACAGTTTGTGTCATCAGTGTTCCTGAATGTTGAATGTTTTGGTACGTTTCCATTGACACTGAGTGGATTTTGTTTTGTTGTTTTTTGTGGGAAACTTTAATCATCAGTAGGCAAATTGTCATGATCATCCAATCAAAGCACATGTTGCCACATGTATCATCACCATCACCAATTTGCACTATTATCCTGCAAGACTATAAGCTGAGGAAAGTTCATGGTTATAAGGGTGTTAGGTAACACTTTATTTTGCGGAACCATTAATTAGCCATTAATACATAAGTCATATGTGTATTAGTGTTCAATAAGGTCTGTATTAAGTGTCATCACACATTTATTAGGTCTTTATTCAGCAATGCTTATTCTTACTCAATAGGTGATTTATTCTACCCTGGAAATCCAGAGTTCTCGCGAGAGCACAATGGAATTGTCTCTGCGAGACACTCTGGCAATGAGCAATGATGCACATTACTTTTACCCCACATTCCTGGGAACCAGCTAAACTGATGAAGACAGCGCTGCAACGTTGGAGGACAGTACACATTGGTCGTAGTGTTATCCGATTGCGTCGAAGTCCGAAATCATTCAGTGTAAACATGGTCTAGTGTTATCCAATTGCGTGCAGTGAGATTTTTAAATGCATGCTTGTTGCCGCCCCTCGAGTTGGGCCATTACATTGTTCGTGGCCAGACCTTTAATCTTTCTAGATTACCAGGGTCTGGATTTTCCAGGCTAGATTTATTCTGGGTAAATCCTTAATAAGCGACTAGTTGGTCTTGCTTTAAGGTATATGATAGTATGGGTAAAAATAGAGACGGTAGCCTATAGCCTTCTAATACATTGTTATGATATGTTACTATTGTCACATTCAGACAGTGTATTATGAGTCTATAAACTCTGTAACACTTTAGATAGAATGATATTACAGGACAGAGGAGATAGAATGATATTACAGGACAGAGGAGTGACTGAAGGACAGTAAGGACAAACATGAAAGAGATGGCGAGGAGAGGAGTAGCCCACACGTAAAAGTTTTTACTGGCTGTGTACATTGCATGTGTGTATGATATGAGTAATAAATATATATAGAAATAATATATGAATGTGTGTGTGTGTGTGTGTGTGTGTGTGTAGCATATCTGGCCAAGGTGAGATTCCTGTGGTTGTGGCGTGACAGAGAACACAGCTGGTCTGGTGATCACTCAGCGGGAATGCCACGCTGCCGGAACATTCTTCTTCCCTCATGGACCGATATGGCTGCTAACATGTAACTTACCGCATGCACAAGCACAACTCTAATCACTTATAGAAATCATTTCCTTAATGTATACTCTGACAGAGGCACTATTAAACTCAATCTCAGTATGTGTATCAAGTACAATGTCCACACTGAAAATGTCTACAATATGTTTCATAGAAGAGTTTGTTTTTTTTATAGCATTTTATTCCCATTTGTAGATGTTGTAGTATACTCAGTTAAGTTCAGTAACACCTACTGATCACTGATCAGCTGCTAATGACGTCATTTAGAAGTATTTCTAGCTGATGGTGTCCAGTCTGGTTCAGCTCCAGACTGATTTGCTGACTTTCAGTACCCCAGTTGTAAGACACATGGTCACCCCTTGACACTTGACCCTGGGGGAAAATGCTTTGAAGATGAACTCAGAGAACCCTATCATACCCAGACCCCAAAAACCGTCAACCCCCTCCCACTCACTCACACACACACACACACACACACACACACAATCCATGTTTATACCCACCAGGCAACTGAAAGCTGCTAATCCTTCCACTCAGTGCTCTGTTCCCCCTTCTGGCAGCTTTCAATGAACAAGCTCACTGCCAGCCACCCACACACACACACACACACACACACACACACACACACACACTGACTCAAATTACTCTAGAATCTTGGTCTTAGAGGGCCACCACAGGGCCACACTGGACTCCTTAGAGGTGCACCTGCAGGGGCTGGATGATTTTTTTAATCACTAATCATAATCATCAAACCTCCCTTTGATCCCATGAGCCACATTTTCCTGCAGTCCTCAACACGCATGTCTTTCTGAAGCCTTTGAGAGGGCCGTGTTTACAGTGGCCATTGTCCGATCACACCACCGCTGTTGTTCACTTCCCCCGGCCTGCCCTACTTTCCTCTGACTGGGAATGACCCCCCCCCCCCCACACACACACACACACACACCCCACAATAACAAACACACAGCGAGCAGGTCACGAGTACAGTGGTGGGGGGACACTGAGAAGGAGATTTCTCTCTCTCTCTCTCCCCTTCTCTCTCTCTCTCTCTCGCTTTTCTCTCTCACTTTCTCAGTAAAGCTATGCTACGTGGCGCAGGCGTCTTCTCATCAGGTGTCCGCCGCCACAGCCAACAACACGCCGCTATGACCCGCCCCGGCGAGGCAAGTTTCCACACGGATCGGGTTACCGTGCACTCTGACGCTTTTTTATTTTATTTCCAGCGCTTTGGTGTCATCCGAGTCACGTAACTTGTTGGCACATCATAAAACTTTAAATAGACTCACGTAGATGTGCTCCATACTCTGGAGCTTGGATGAGGTGAGAGAAGAGGAGAGAGAGAGAGAGAGAGAGGGAGGGAGAGAGAGAGAGGGAGGGAAGACCTAAACAGTAGCCGTGGGTTTTGCTGTTATAATGTTGTTGTTTTTCTTCTCTTTCGTCTCTCCCTCATGCACTCGTTCCCTTACCTCTCTCACTCCAAGGACGTTGGCCTCGTGCTTTTGTTTCCGTCAAACAAAAACAATGTCACATGACGTGTTTGCAGAGCTGATCTGGAATTCCGGGGCCAAATGAAGGAGGCAGGGCTGTGTAAAGGCCTGTGTGTGTGTGTGTGTGTGTCGACAGCAGCTCCTTTCACGCTGTGACAAATAATATCCCTTCATGTCAGAGCCAGGAACAGAGACCTCTCAGGCTCTGTCCCCAAAACACACACACACACACACACACACACACACACAAACACACACACACAAACACACACACACACACACACACACACACACACACACGTCAGAAACATAAACATAGAACGAAAACATAGAAATAGCACACACACGGATGCACACAGGCCCCCAAGACACAAACACACACTTCAAAAAGGTGCAACATAACCTCTAGGTGTTCCCTGCAGGGGTGAGGGGATGGAAGGGTGAGAGATAGAGAGAGAGAAAGAGAAAGAGAGAGGGAGAGAGAGAGGTGAAGGAATGCTCATAAAAAAAATCCATACATTAAAACACCTCACAGTCTGCGTTATTAACACACTGTAAAATGTCTGCCATGCCGGCCGGATTGTTATGATCAGTTTCACACCTCTGTCCTTATGTGAAGACACTGTTGTGTTGCGCTTTTTTACTTTTTTTAGAAGCCATATAGTAGGGATGGAAAGAGGGGTCCACGCGCACCCCCCGGATTTTTTTATGCCACTTACATTTTTTTAATCCTTAAAGTGTCTATTTTCAGAATCTGCCAGGTACCAAGCTGAAAAAATGGGTTAAAGGCTTCATTTTTAACCCTTTATTGCACCCGACCCAAACTCGAAAAATAAAAAAAATGACATAGAAAGTGGCATAACTTTTGAAGTAAACAAGATACAGAGACAAATAAACACATTTTCTCATACAATTCTGACCCAAGGAATTCAATGGAACAGTTATTTATTTCATTTGACAACATCTTGACTTGTTTTTTTTTATATATGGCCAAAAAACAGGCAAAACAGGCTCATTTGGCAACTATTTTTTCATTTCAATATCAATCAGTTACAGCAACACTACTCATCTTCCTCATCATCATCACAGAAGAAGTCCATTTCTTTCATTTCCAGCTCTTCATCCTCATCATTATGCTCATACTCTCCACTTCTGACCAAAAAATGGTAAAAACGGCTCACTTGACCACATTTTATTATACTAGTTAGTCCGTGAGCCAGAGGGATTGGTCGTTACCGAAAAAGTGGCTACCATACCTTTTCTGAAAGCCTGGAATCTCAGCTTTTCAATGATGTATGATGGCCATCTGACAAGAGTAGCTGCTTTGAGTTATCACACATAATGTAAACTAAGATTGAGAAAATAATGCGTATAAATCAAGCAGTACACTGACATAGCTGAAAATCTATATTGGACATATTGGAATATTTTATTTTGTTATGTTTGGTATCATTGTAAAGGGGAGACTCTGAGCTTTCATTAAAATCCTTTTGTGAACATTTTGGATAAGTACAGCCAACCCTGGAGCTCTTCAAACTTTTAATAACACACATTTTCCTGCCATTTCCGCCAAAGTCATCTTTTGTCTTTTAATCCTGTGGCACCAGGGAGCATCAGAGAAACAAAATCCAAACACTGAAATACTGGCATGACCAGTATGGAGGGGGTGATTTTCAGTCTTATATCAGACATGGCGTTTGAGAAAATAATGCGTATAAATTAAGCAGAACACTGACATAGCTGAAAATCTAGAAACGGTATAACAAATAACAAATGAGACATGGATTCCTATGTTTTAAGGTGTGGTAAACCCAATTATGACATTGCCATTACTGTAAAAGGTCAAGGTAATGACCTTTAGGCATGGTCAATGACATTTTATGACATTTTCGCACTGATTGCATCATTCAAGGCCACGACACTAATCAAACTCTTCGTCGGAATCCTCATCAGAGGAATAGGATTGTTTCTCATCAGCAAAGTCATCCTTCTGGTTTTTGCACTGTCTTGCATGGCATAGGTCAGTGCAGGCCAAGTTGTTGGCAACACACTGACATGATGGAGTGACACAGGCCCCGTCCACACGGAGACACTTTTTGGGTTAAACGCACAGGTTTTGCATTGTCTTGGCACTTCCGGCCTAAGGGACATATGCATTGAATATGGAGCTGTGGCTGAGGGATCTGTCAGTGGTGTTTTGGATGGCCATAAGTACAAAATCATGTATGAAGCCCTCCTGAGGCTAGTCTGGAATTAGTTTCCCTAGTGGCTCACAGAGAACCATCCTGATGCCCACGATCTCCTAGATATCCTGCCTCTAGACTTGAGTGTCTTTTCTGAGGGTATATCATCAACCACTGTAGAAGAATCACTTGACTGTACAGTCTTCAGAAAGGTCCATCAGTACTTCTGTGAATTCCTGCAGCATCTCAGGTCTCAACAAGGTCCACTGGCCAGCTTCTGGATGTCATATATTGACATGGTGGAGGTTGTACTAAACCTTGTGAGGGCATCACGTGAAGGAAACTGGGCATTGCACATGGCTAGCATTCGATCAATCATCCCCTGGACCTTTGCTTATGATAAGCCGTGGCCTACTGGTTAGCGCTTCAGATTCGTAACCGGAGGGTTGCCGGTTCGAACCCCGACCAGTAGGCACGGCTGAAGTGCCTTTGAGCAAGGCACCAAACCCTTCACTGCTCCCCGAGTGCCACTGCGCCGGGATTAGTGTGTGCTTCACCTCACTGTGTGTTCACTGTGTGCTGAGTGTGTTTCACTAATTCACAGATTGGGATAAATGCAGAGACCAAATTTCCTTCACAGGATCAAAAGAGTATATGTACCTATACTTAATCTGAATTATGCAAGGTCACTCACTGCTTACTACTCAGAGATGAGCCATATTGAACGTGAGAAACCAGATCTGTACATGTTTTTCTGTAAAGGTGGCTTTTCGGCCCAGCTGAGTGCCACACACACATTTGGCAGGGTTCCGATTGACCAGACCCTAGAGGAAACTGTCAATCGGGACACTCAGACAGCTGGAGGCACAAAAGGGTTCAGCTTGAACCCAGCAGCTGTCTCAAGATATTACCTTACTGCTGAGTACAAAAGCACTTACCTGTCTATATTGAAAAGCTCCCTGGGACTCCAACAAAGTGACTGTTCTCACAAGGACCTTGGACAAAGCAGAATTGGCAAAGAGAAAGAACACATTACAAGCACTGTGGATCTGTTGGATTCTAGTTGGATAAATCCATTTGCAGGTGGTGAGTCCCTTGTTTCTCTGTCTACTGGAAGTACAGCACCAGCAGATGTTGCTGAAGACCTTCTGAATGCACACACCATTGGCAAGAATGCCTACAGAACCTTCTCTGCTGAGCGTGTTGAGAGTAATCCTCCTGCAAAGCAGTTCCATGCACCACTCTCCAAGATGAAACTGAAAAAGTTCTCCTCAATGCAGGGAAAGGCAAAGACATGCAAAACTGGGAATAAAGAAGTTATCCTCAAAGCTGATAATCGAATATTTGCCCAGATGGCACTGATTGCACAAAGTAGACAGCTCAACCTGAAGGATGTGTTATCTCATCCCCTTGGACCACTTCTGTGGGCTCTTGCTTCACATGATGGCAATGTGAGGAAGACTAGCAAATCCTCACTTGCCAAGCAACTGCTCAAGTTCCCATGTGTTGCTGAATCATTGGCATTAAATTCCACCTGAGTAATAGATGGCATGGCACTTGTTCAGAAGCTGAATGGTGATGGCAAGACATTTGCTGATATTACAGATTACGCCTTGTCCACTGTGCTAGGTGAAGCAAGTCACAGCACCCGTCTTGACATTGTTTTTGATGTATATAATGAGGCTTCTATCAATCACATGGAGAGAGTGGCCAGAGGTGCAGAGTCAGGCACAGAGGTCAGACAGATCACTGCAGGGCACAGAGTTCAGCAATGGAAGAAATTCCTACAAAGCAACAACAACAAAACAAATCTTGCTACCTTCTTGGTCAAAGAGTGGAGCAAAGAACCAAAGATCAGTGTTACAAGCTGACCCAACAGGGAGTGCACAAGGTATCAGACCTGTCATCCACTCAGGAAGAGGCTGACACCCGTATGCTACTCCAGCATACGGGTGCCATGCTTCAAGGACTAGTCACAAATCTGTCATCCTTGTGTCTGATGACACTGATGTCTTGGTGATAAGCCTGGCTACCAGTGACGCACTCACATGTGACCTGTTCCTGAAGACAGGGACAAAGAATCGCACCAGTTACATTAAACATCTCACAACTCGCTCGTGGTCTGGGTTCACAGTTGTGTCAGGCTTTGCCTAGTTTACACGCATACACAGGCTGCGACACTGTAAGTGCATTTGCAAGTTGTGGTAAAGACTGTCAGCCCTAAAACTTCTTTAGAAGAATGAAAACTTCTGTGAGACCTTTCAGAGGGTTGGGGCAGACTGGACAATGACACCTGAGTTGTATGCAGCCTTACAGGAGTTAATGTACAGCTCCAAGTCCAGAATCACATGAAATGAGGTATGCACTTCATCAATGAAATGAGGTATGCACTTTTTTGTGCAAAGAAAGGCATAGAATCCTGGCAGTTACCTCCATGCTCAGATTCTCTCAGGAAGCACTGTCTCAGAGCAAACTATCAAGGTGCTATCTGGAGAAGATGCCTTGAGAACAACCCCAAAGTTCCTTACCCAGTTGAGCATGGGTGGTCTAAAGTGGACCAAGATGGTGACCCAAAAAGCGTCTCCGTGTGGACGGGGCCTGTGTCACTCCATCATGTCAGTGTGTTGCCAACAACTTGGCCTGCACTGACCTATGCCATGCAAGACAGTGCAAAAACCAGAAGGATGACTTTGCTGATGAGAAACAATCCTATTCCTCTGATGAGGATTCCGACGAAGAGTTTGATTAGTGTCGTGGCCTTGAATGATGCAATCAGTGCGAAAATGTCATAAAATGTCATTTACCATGCCTAAAGGTCATTACCTTGACCTTTTACAGTAATGGCAATGTCATAATTGGGTTTACCACACCTTAAAACATAGGAATCCATGTCTCATTTGTTATTTGTTATACCGTTTCTAGATTTTCAGCTATGTCAGTGTTCTGCTTAATTTATACGCATTATTTTCTCAAACGCCATGTCTGATATAAGACTGAAAATCACCCCCTCCATACTGGTCATGCCAGTATTTCAGTGTTTGGATTTTGTTTTTCTAATGCTCCCTGGTGCCACAGGATTAAAAGACAAAAGATGACTTTGGCGGAAATGGCAGGAAAATGTGTGTTATTAAAAGTTTGAAGAGCTCCAGGGTTGGCTGTACTTATCCAAAATGTTCACAAAAGGATTTTAATGAAAGCTCAGAGTCTCCCCTTTACAATGATACCAAACATAACAAAATAAAATATTCCAATATGTCCAATATAGATTTTCAGCTATGTCAGTGTACTGCTTGATTTATACGCATTATTTTCTCAACCTTAGTTTACATTATGTGTGATAACTCAAAGCAGCTACTCTTGTCAGATGGCCATCATACATCATTGAAAAGCTGAGATTCCAGGCTTTCAGAAAAGGTATGGTAGCCACTTTTTCGGTAACGACCAACCCCTCTGGCTCATGGACTAACTAGTATAATAAAATGTGGTCAAGTGAGCCGTTTTTACCATTTTTTGGTCAGAAGTGGAGAGTATGAGCATAATGATGAGGATGAAGAGCTGGAAATGAAAGAAATGGACTTAGAGGATCTCTTCTGTGATGATGATGAGGAAGATGAGTAGTGTTGCTGTAACTGATTGATATTGAAATGAAAAAATAGTTGCCAAATGAGCCTGTTTTGCCTGTTTTTTGGCCATATATTAAAAAAAACAAGTCAAGATGTTGTCAAATGAAATAAATAACTGTTCCATTGAATTCCTTGGGTCAGAATTGTATGGGAAAATGTGTTTATTTGTCTCTGTGGGCCCTATCATGACATTCTAAAGTGCATCGTCACTGGCGCAAAGCGCATTGATTTTTTTGGGTGTGGCCAGCCCACATTCATGTAGATTCCATCCAGCGCATTGTTCAAAAAGGTGGTACTAAGCCTTCTAATTAACGAGAGGCGTGACATGCAATAAACCAATCAAACCCTCACCTGCCATTTCCTTTTGAAACCCAGGCGCTTGAACAATGGCGAGTTGGTATTATGATGGCGCAATTGCCAGGGCGACAAGAGCGTTTTGGCCTAGAGGAAACAGAGACGCTCGTGCGTGAGGTGAAGGCCCGCGAGCACGACATTTTCGGGGATGCTAGAACGCCACCAAAACTCTTCGAGGTGAAGCAGGCGTGGGAGGAGGTCGCGGCGAGAGTGTCCTCGTCTTCTGGCATCACTAGAACAGCTGCACAATGCCGTAAACGGTACAGTGATGTCAGGAGACGGGGAAAGCAAAAGCTCGCCGCGAACCGAAAGCAGCGTTTGGAGACGGGAGGGGGACCGGGCAATATTGAGGATCTGACGCCAGTGGAGGACCTCGCTGCCTCCACCCTCAGTGCAGAAAGCATTGAGGGATTTGGAGGGTTAGAAGTCGGCGTCCAACATCAAGGTCAGTCATGCTTACTGTACATACAGGCTTACTTTACAGACGTATTGTGAAAATTGTTGTGTTTAATGATTTTATTGTATCTTTACTACCTGAAACAAAGGCATATAATAAATAAACCAAAATGTTCTGCAGCTCTGCTGGCTGAAGATCCTCCTGAGCCCGGAACCAGTGGAGTAGAGCAGGGGGTAGTTGTGGAGGGAGGAGTGCCACCAACAACCTCGAGGTCCAGGGGAGCAACGCGCCGACCCAGACCACGCCGTGGCAGCATCGGCCAGGAAGAGCCGTTTTTGGATCTCCAACAGGCCGGCTTCAATATGCTGGAGAGAGAGCTCGCCGGAATCCGGCGCAGTGTTCGGCGCCTTAACACCCGCCTCAGCCGGATGGAGATGCTGCTGCGGCCTCTCGGCCGCATAGCCGACAGTCTGGGGAGGGTTGCTGAGGCAGTTGAGCGCGTTGCTCCTGCTGCAACACCATCTCCTTCTCCCTCCACACGAGCTCATCCCTTCACCAGGAGCACGCTGCTCCCTGCTCCTCCTGGACCCTCCAGTACCCGGCTCCAACGAAATCCTCCCCGCCTGCGAACCCGGGGAGGACGAAGAGGGAGGTCATGAATTCGCGAGGTCATGTTTTTTGTTTTGTTTTTGCCATTATGCAACTATAATTTGAGATTATAATAAACACTATCAACCCAATACTTCGAGTTTCGTTATGTATAATGTTCAATTAAATGTTCGGGATTGGAAATAAATGATACTATTAGGTAGCTTACCAGTCTACAGATGTGTTAGCTCTTCTGCCAACTGATCCCTCCTCTCCCGTGCTGCTGCAAGAGCATTTGGGTTTATTGGCATCGGCACATGCAATTCAGCATCACGTCTTCTAATGTCCTGTAATGTTTCCTCATCTAGGTCTACAACACATCTATGGTGTATGGCAATGTTATGCAACACACAACATGCCACAAAGAATGCTGCGACTTTTTGAGGACTGTACTGTAATGTCCCACCTGACTTATCTAAACATCTGAAGCGCATTTTCAGCAACCCAAATGTTCTTTCAATGACGGAGCGTGCTTTTGCGTGTTTCCGATTGAACGCCACTTGACGCACTGTTGTTGGCATGATGTAAGGTGTAATCAGCCATGTCTTTAATGGGTAGCCATTGTCCCCTAACAGCCACCCCTCCGGAGGAGGTTCCCTCTGGAAGACTGTAGGAATGACAGAATTGGCCAGTATGAAGGAGTCGTGACTGGAGCCAGGATAATTTGCACACACATGCACGACTTCACATGCAGCATTGCAAATCACCTGTACGTTTATTGAGTGGGTTCCCTTGCGGTTAATATAGATCACAGCATTTTCTGATGGGGCACGTATTTGCACATGAGTGCAATCTATAGCACCCATAACACCAGGGAACCCACTCTTTGCCCAGAACTCCTGTCTTGCACGCTCCTGTCTGTCAGGTGTCATGGGAAATTGAATATATTCACCAGCATGTCGGACTAAACCAGATGTAACTGCATGTATAGCCGAACTTATGGCAGCTTGGGATATGCCTCCAATTGAACTTAAGGGATGCTGGAATAACCCACTAGCAAAAAAATACAGCGCTGCGGTTACTTTTACAGCAACGGGGAGGGCATAGGGACAGGGTACAGCAGTTTCCAGCTCATCGGCGAGGAGATGGCAGATGTCCGTCACAGCCTGGCGGGATAGGCGCAGTTTACGCCTACACTCCTCTTCAGTGAGAGACAGATATGTGTGCCTTGGCCTGTACACTCGGTCTCCTCGCCTTTGCCGTCTACCTATTCGCTGTCCGATGAGATACTCCATGTGGCTGCGCCAATGGACAATATTAACACGCGCAACAATATTCAACAGATGAGTTCAATAGTGATGTTTTTCACTTACATTGTGTTGTACTGGTGTGAGGTCAATCCGTCAGTGTTTCGTGAATACGCAGGCCTATTTCCTGGTTCTTAACAGACACCCCTGGCTTGGCAGGTCGATTTAAATACCTGCGGGTCTTGCTTGTATTGGTGAAGTAATCATTTTTATCCGTCATTACCAATTTGCAAATAAATGGTGAATAACTATTCATTAGCAGATGTATTTCGTATATCTTTATTAGAATTTTGTTTCCATTGTAATCATGTAATTTGTAATGATTTGCATGGATGTTCAGCTGGTGCTCGTTCTTGAGGATGACAGAAGCAGGGTGTACGCGCGTTGTGCACCCGCCCATATGACTGTTGACATGCGCTCTTAAAATAGCATATGAACAACTCGCCATTGACTTCTGACCAGGTTTAGGTGGTGTATGATAGCGAGTTTTAGAAAATGCGCCAGGCCCCTCCCTATTGGCACACCCCTGGGCGCGATGTTTAAAAAATAAAGGTGCAAAATAACGAATTCAACTTTGCGCAGGTGAATAACGCACTTTACGCCATGCGCTGGAGCCCAAAATACAGCCCTGTATCTTGTTTACTTCAAAAGTTATGCCACTTTCTATCTCATTTTTTTATTTTTTGAGTTTGGGTCGGGTGCAATAAAGGGTTAAAAATGAAGCCTTTAACCCATTTTTTCAGCTTGGTACCTGGCAGATTCTGAAAATAGACACTTTAAGGATTAAAAAAATGTAAGTGGCATAAAAAAATCCGGGGGGTGCGCGTGGACCCCTCTTTCCATCCCTACTAATAGAGTCGCTGACTAACGGGGTCCAATCACACAAATGTACTTTATGAAACACACACACACACAGAGAGAGCGAGAGTTATACCCAAGAGTCGCAATGAAGTATGCCACAGAATTGTACTTTAGAATCAGCCAGTCCAAACTCCATAAAATATCACACACTTGCAGTGTGTATAGTTCCATTATATATAGTTTATATAGTTCCAATACAACCACAATTAGGGCCAATCTCAATTCTCTATTTTACCCCTTCCCCTTCCCCCCTCCCCTTAGTTTTGCGCGTGCACGTGAAACGAAGGGCTATCTCAATTCTCATTTCGATCGAGGGGTAGGGATAAGGGCAAGGGGTAGATACCCCTTAAAACCAAGTAAGATCGGGAGCTTACTTGAAACCGAGGGGTAAGAGAAATACCCAACATACAACGCTCACACCGGAAAAATAAGCACACCGAGAGATTCATTGACATGAAATGTTGGCATTAATAAGGATTATAAAATTAAAATGGTAATTGTTTTATGTTGCATTCAATCTTGTGACCATATATTGAAGGTCCTGTTCTTCACGAGGAAGTTTTCAAAAATCGCTGTTTTGTGCATGTTAACAGCACATCATTATTTGCGAGAATGTCTCGCATTTTACATATTTCCATGTCTGATACCCCGCGAATTGGCAGCATCCCATGTCAGAAATATAAAGTCCAACAGCAGCTAAATTCGCTGAACTTTTTTACCGCTCGTCTGATATAAATGCTGCATAGGCCTACTGCTGCCGACTCCTCGCATAGGCTATTAGGCCTACAGGTAGCGATTGCTTCTGATGTCAAGTAACGACCATTTGGATATTATTGTAAAATATCGAAGGAGTTGTGGGATGTTTACATAGCAAACTGCATGTTTATTTTGTCCCCCATCCCGGTTTCATTCACCTGGACCAGAAGGTAGGCTGCGAACGAACATAGGCACGTTCTGCTGTTGTTGAAATAATTCCTGAACGGTTTTATTCCGAGCTGAAAATGCAATGATATCCTATTTGACAGAAGACAGGTTGCTAGTGACAAAATATTAGCTTTCAGTGTGGTACGATCTCTGCCAATTACGTTAATTCAAGTGTTTAAATCATCCCGCTCTCCCTTATGGTTGGCTAGTGGTATCTCATTTCCAAGGGGAATATTCTTCACCCCTATGTCTTGCCACTCGGTTTCGAGGGACAAGGGCTAGGGGTAAGATGAAGGGATAGGGGAAGGGGAAGGGGTAAAACAGAGAATTGAGATTGGCCCTTAATCTTAAATAAACCCACTATACAAATAAAGCTTATTACTACTGCAACATGCTAGAGACCTGAATGTTGTAAATGCACTTGTGAAGCCATTTCAACTGCAAGCTTTCCCAGGACTGAAAAGGGACACAGTGGGATGGGAGGAAGGTACATTACAAATGCAGTTGGTCTCGTAAAGTACAGAGTTTGCAAGACACAAGAGAAAAAAGGGAGAAAGTGTACAAATATGTGTGTGTTTGAGAGAGAATGTATAGAAGTGTATGTAGATGACAGAGAGTGTTTGTGTGTCTGTGTGTGTGTGTGTATGTATGTGTGTGTGTGTGTGTGTGTGTGTGTGTGTGTGTGTGTGTGTGTGTGTGTGTGTGTGTGTGCGTATGTGATAGCAGCCCAACCTGCTGAGTGGGGAAAGGGAGGGATAATGGGTCTGTAGCATAATAGGAGCCAGCTGGTCTTCCCATCCCTTACATAACACAACAACTCACCAAAACACACTATACAATACACACACACATACACATGCACACACAAACACACAAACACAACACATACACAAACACACACACACACCACATACACCACATACACACACATACACATGTGCCATACCATACCATGGTATGTAATGCTCACACACTGGCAATGGTTCACTTTTTGACCATGACGTAAGCTTACTTTTTCACAATGACGTATCAGAACACACACGTTTATGACATTTGCCACCCCTGCCAGACCACAGCAGACAGATATACTGTACGAGTGTGTGCAGACACAGGTGTGCACACACACACACACATACACAAACACACACACACACACACACACACACATCCATAGAGCACATGTGAATGTAACCTACACCTCAAAGTGACTGGACAGTGGAGGTGTAAGAACTCGTTTAATGTCCAGGCGGTGACCATAGACTCACACCCCTACTGTCCAAAACAATGAAGTCTTTATTCAATCTCTTTCTCACAGTCTCTCACTCTTTCTCTCTCTCTCTCTCTCTCTCTCTCTCTCACACACACACACACACATACAAACACACACACACACACACACACTTTTTCCTCTGTATCACTATCCCCCTCCCTCTCTCTCTTTCCCTATCACTCTCTCACAACACTTCCCACTGTTTTGTCTCGGTCAGCACAGAGGGAACTCAAACATGCTCGGTGCCCTCGCCAGCCCCTCATGGCTTTTCCCAGGAATCCCAGCGCATTTAAGGAAAACGCGACAACATTCCACACACTGTTTGGCCTCAGTGTTCCACCATGGCTGATTTGAGGGATTCTCGGTAATAACAAAGAAGCACCACAGAACTGATACAATTCAAACGTATGGGTTTTGTTTGACATGTGTGTGTGTGTATGTGTGTGTGCACGTGTGTGTGTGTGTGTGCGCGCGCGTGTGTGTATGTGTGTGTGTGTGTGTGTGTGTGTGTGTGTGTGTGTGTTTGTGCATCAGGAGATATCAGAGTTGTGAAGAGTGACTGCAGTTTGGGTGCCTTTAATTAACAGGTGAAGATTTTAGCTAATGTATGGCATCTTAGAATAAATGATCTCTACAAGAGTACAATAATCATTTGGCTTGGCAAGATTCATCTCTACCCTCAGTGACTTTTTCTTTCTTCTTTCTTTCTTTCTTTCTTTATTTTTTCTCTCTTTATTTCTAATCTTTCCTGGAGGCCTGTTTCATAGAAAATTCATTGACACAGGGCTTTCCCTTCCCTTCTACAAACGCATCCCAGCAAGCCCACAGGCCTAAAGGATCTGGAGTCCATCGACCCAGAGCCCTGGAACACTCACCTGGATCAGGTGAACCAAGAAGGTCTGTACAAGAGGAGTAATGCCCCCTCTGACCTGCCCTGACCCCCTCTTTCTCTCTCATTGTTCCTCCTCTCTCTTTCCCTCTCTCTCTCTCTCTCTCTCTCTCTTTCTCTCTGTCTCTCCCCTCTCTCTCACTCTATAAGCTCATCTTATTGAAAATACAATAAGAGGTTCAATCTCACTGAGGATATGTAGGCCAAAGTAGACCCCCACCCCCACCCCCCGTACACTCCTCTGGGGCTTATACCCCCGCGGTAGCGCACATTACACAGTGACACAGGGATGGGTGTCGGAGCAACACACTGTCCCCGCCGCCAGAGGAATCAACGGCTCTGTCGGAGATAAGGCCTATCTGCGGCGTTACTTGTCCCATGGCACACTGTCATCACATTTTGACGTTCTCTCTCTCTCTCTCTCTTGCTTTGTCTCACTTTGTGTTTGGATAATGATAGGAAGGATAATGTGCTAGTTTGTGGGGATGGTAAATAAGTCCAGAATTACGTGCACAAAAAACACGCTGCTATGTTATCATCTCCCCCGGGTCGAGCCTGTTATATAACGATGCCATTGGAGTAATATGAATTAAAACCGCATTTGGTCTTCCTGTAATGAATGAAACATTGTTCAAGCTGACAGATGCTAAAGTTAACAACATGATTGCTCCTCTGAGTTCTTGAGACTTTCATTTGTCTCAGTCCTAAATGGCTCACGCACAAAATAAATAAAAAAATAAATAAAAAGTAAGTCTTGTCATGCCTGGCCAGGCTTGCCTGAGGCTCGGTGCTGTCAAGCTACAAACAAACACATAATAAGATCTTTTTCGTTCAGTAATGCCTGTCATGAGTTATTTCCTAACTTAAGTCAGATGACTTTATTCTGTAACATCCGTGCAAGCAAAGTGATAATTTAAGGCAGGTTTTAGGATGCTGATGTGGGCTCCTAAAGCTTGAAAGACAGAATGGCTGAGAACCCTCCATCCCTTCAGTGCTCGATCTCCTTAAAGAATGCGCGGGCTTGTGGCTTTGAGGCAGCCTCTTGCATTGTTTCCAAACCAAGACCCTGAAGGCCCATTATGCGCAACGTTCTGGCATGTGTTGCTAGGCAGGCACTCCATAAAAACCAGTCTGATGAATCGAGTTTGGAATCTCATAACCTAAGCATACTGTATGTGATTCGCCAGCTTGCTTGATGGCTGTACAGTAAGACTGCGAGATTTGCCTGGTGAGACGGAGAGGTCTTTGTTCAACCTTATTGCTGCAGTCACCCACTTCTCGTTCATGCACTGAGACTGCTGTGTCACACCTGGAATCTGCCTTTTACAACCACACAGTGGGCTACTTACCAGCTCCACTGGGCTGGATGCCGTGTTCAAGGGTAGCATCTACTGACCAGCTCCACTGGGCTGGATGCTGTGTTCAAGGGCAGCATCTACTGACCAGCTCCACTGGGCTGGATGCTGTGTTCAAGGGCAGCATCTACTGACCAGCTCCACTGGGCTAGATGCCGTGTTCAAGGGCAGCACAATGGCTACTTACCAGCTCCACTGGGCTAGATGCTGTGTTCAAGGGCAGCACAATGGCTACTTACCAGCTCCACTGGGCTAGATGCCATGTTCAAGGGCAGCAGCTACTGACCAGCTCCACTGGGCTGGATGCTGTGTTCAAGGGCAGCATCTACTGACCAGCTCCACTGGGCTGGATGCTGTGTTCAAGGGCAGCACAATGGCTACTGACCAGCTCCACTGGGCTGTATGCTGTGTTCAAGGGCAGCATCTACTTACCAGCTCCACTGGGCTAGATGCCGTGTTCAAGGGCAGCATCTACTGACCAGCTCCACTGGGCTGGATGCTGTGTTCAAGGGCAGCACAATGGCTACTGACCAGCTCCACCGGGCTGTATGCTGTGTTCAAGGGCAGCACAATGGCTACTGACCAGCTCCACTGGGCTGTATGCTATGTTCAAGGGCAGCATCTACTGACCAGCTCCACTGGGCTGTATGCTGTGTTCAAGGGCAGCATCTACTGACCAGCTCCACTGGGCTGTATGCTGTGTTCAAGGGCAGCCTGGTTCATGGAGGAGAAAGTGTTGCTAATTCTGTCTCTCTTGGGTTTTTCCCAGCTGTTTGGAGATTAAAGGCCGTGTTGCAGGGTTTATTTTCCAAAGAATTTGCACAATTTGCTTGTTGGTAATAAACATTTAAACTGTTATCCATTGTATTTGATGTTGTTGGGTATCACAAAACGGAATATAATACGAAAAAGCAGGTACTATTTCACAGCGGTTTGAAGTGATTCTCCTTTCCCCCACAATGCATTGCATTACGTCACCTTGGGAAGGCTACAGACCAAAGCCCACCTTGAGACCCTTGAGAGTAACGAGAGAGGAGTAAAGAGAGACGAGTAAGGGATTGTTCAGCAGTAGATAGCGCAGATTATAGATGAATAGATATAGATAGCCTAGATATGTATATAGAAAGGTAGATAGATAGCTAGATAGATCATGTCATATGCTGGTCGGGGGTGGGAGCTCCTCGACCAGCGGCCAAAACGCACTCGCTTCCCTACCTAGTTACTGCAGCTCTCCACCGCAGTTTCCATTTACAGTCTATGGACGGCACAGCCCACACAAGCATCTGCAAAACTGCGACTTGCCCTTATTATCTCCCTCTTTGGTAAGCCCTACCCTAACGATGTCAATGACAATCAATCACGAGGAGTAGTTATCGAAAATATTCATGCTGAAGACACGACCAGCCTAATCGGCGGCGGCTAAGTTTGCAACAACAGGGGTGGCTCACAGGTGAGACTGGAAAGTTATCCCTTAGCCAAGGCCGCGTTTGGGCATTGGGCAAAGGGGCTGCTGCCCCGGGCCCCGGCCACTAGGGGGCCCCGGCGCGGGACATTTAAAAAAGAAAACAAGTGTCTTATCGTCACCTGTCTTTGCCCGTATAAGTGCATGCTATCACAGACAACAATGACTTCGCATGAGACAATTAGGAAATATGAGAGCGGAGCTCGAAAAAAGAGAGAGCTTCAGCCAGACGTTCTCAGTAAGGCGCGCCAAAACCATGGCCGTACGCACTGTGCGTATCAGCCAGGCTACTCAACAACGAGAGAGAATTTCCCCTGTGTGCGTGTATTCACACCAAATTGGCCTAGGCTACCATAACTTCTCAACTCTGCACAGTAGCCTATTCCATTAACTGCATGCCAGTAGGCTATTTACAATTTTCTGTAAAGTAAAGTTTGTAAAGTTATCAAAATCAACTTAATGCAGAACTATGCACGCGCGCACCTTTTGTTTGAGCAGGAGAGATACACAGGCATGCTACAGAAGTTGTAGGATAGCTTGTTGTTTTCTATTACTATCTATGCTGGTTATCAGCACACAATGGTATGAGCTAATTCATTAACTCGAGACTCTTCATGGATATAACACGTTTTTTTAAACAACGAAAACAGAAAGGATGGAGACAGCAAAGCGAGAGGAGTTATTTCAAATGGGCAAGCCGCAAGCACAAGGTAGGCAAGATTATTGCTTGTCAAAACGTTAGGCTAGCATTACCACTGTTTAGCCATTCGTGAACGTAGCCTTCGCTAGAACAAAATTAGGTAACTTTAGCCTTTATAGGGCTATACAAAGTTGTCCAAATAAATAGGTCGTTGTTAGGCGTTGTTGTTATAAAGATATTGCATGTGAATGTTATTAGCCTACTACAGTATGTAGGCTACTTTTTAACCGATCAATGCAGGAACCTAACCGGGACAAATATTATCAAAGCGTTAAAAGTTAGGTGGGTGTGTGCGTACCATCGCATTCATTCCTGCAGGTCCATTTTTTTCAAAACGAGGATCAAAATAGTGATAAGTCCACGTCTAGGCATACTACCCCTGTCCCTGACAACGTTACCGTTATCGGCTACGACACCCCCCTTGTTTGTATTTGATGTGGTTGGGCTGTGTGCGTGCGCTAGACTGCGTGTTTCAATGTATTTGATGTCGTGGCTGGCTAGGGCTGCGTGTTACAGTGTATTACAGACAGCGTGTTACAATGCATCATGATGTGGCTGTGTGCGTGCGCGCCAAACTCTAGGCTACAATGTTTCATGAGTTCAGAGTTCGGGAGTTGCACATTTTAGTCTGACCTGGGTACCACTGGAAGTTTTCAAGCCTTAGTTGAAGTAATTGATGGTAATAATGTAATATTTCATGGTTGATTTTTTTGTGTGCATTGCCACAAGTTTGTAGGCTTTTTACATTATGTCTGTCATAATTTAATTGTGTCTCTCTCTCTCTCTCTCTCTGTGTTATGTATATTGATAATAATAATAATAGTAATATATATTGAAAAAAAATGGGGGGGGGGGGGGGGCCTCGGGGAGGCCTCTGCCCCGGGCCCCAGATGACCTTAACCTGGCCCTGCCCATAGCTAACTATCATGATGCTTTATATTCTGATCTTCTGACTAAGTTTACCCGGTAGCCTACTTATCTGAACTAACGACATGATCACTATCACTAGATATAAAGAAAATGTTAACTTTCACTCAGTGCTGTTCACTGACAGTAACAAAAAAAGCATAATGCATTGAACTGAATAGGTGCATTATGTAGCCTCACAATGAGGCCTCTCAAATTCAGAAAATTGCATTAAACTAAAATCGGAAGACATTGTTATCTTTGTTAGACCATAGGGTCATTGTCATATAAATGTTGTAACAAAATCGAAGTGTAAATATACAAACTTTATGTTGAAAGTGTAATCGCGACCGTTTCCCATAGGAATGAATGTTAAACATACCCTCCAAAACGAGACCTCCCGAAATTCAGAAAAAAATACTAAATTGATATCAGGCACCGTTATTACCATTGGTAGATCATAGGGTAGCTGTGATATAAATGCTGTGACGAAATTCGAAGTGTAAATATACAAACTTTATGTTGAAAGTGTAACCACGATGTCCATTGGAATGCATTGAAATGAATGAAGCGCAGATCATGTAGTCCCCAACGTGACGTCATCACCGAATTCAAGAACGCTAATGCTAAAAACAACAAAACTGGCATTTAACACCATTTGGAGACATGATATTGAGTGCTTTATGTACCCATTAATCAACAGTGGTGGTTAACCTGCAACACGGGCTTTAAGGGCTGACCTTTTGACCACAAGCCTGCTCCTCCAACCTCACACACACACACAGGGCCCTATCATTATATTCTAAAGTGCATCGTCACTCGTCAAAAGTCTATTCAAATTTAGTAGGATGTCCAGTTCACATTGGGAGGGGTTTCGCTATCAAAAGTGGAGCGCATGGCGTAACAAGGTGTTCCTAGGTCTTTTAATCAGTCATATGGGTGTGTTTGGGGCGTAACATCATTTTAAACCAATGAGAATGACATCTGTCGTTCCCTTCAACGGCGCAACGCGCGATATGTCAAATAAATGCATCGGTATTTTGGCATTCAAAGGCGCATTTGAAGGAGGCTGCTTGCGAGACCGTATAGAATGGTCATTCTTAAACCATGCTTTACTAAAACCTAGCATAGCCTTCACGCATTTGCACTCGTCTATTTGAACTCATTGGCAAAGTGAAACTAACTTCACCAAGGAGTCAGTCAACGACAGTTATATGTAGTTACTTTCACTATTGACTGACAATGGGTTACCACCGAAAACATAGGCTGGAAAAAGCAACACTTACCCTAATATTGCTCAAATGACTGAATAAAACAACATTTATCCTGCAGAGGAGTTGCTTATATCTCGTGACAGTGCGTCTTCAGCTGTGCTCCATACGTGTCTCTCGCTTCTCCCCTAATCACTTTTAACCGTCATTACCAATTTGCAAATGATGGTGAATAACTACTCATCATGAGATGCACAGTATTTCGTAATATCTTTGTTCTAATTATGTTTCCCATTGTAATCGTGCAATTTGTAATGCTTTGCATGGACGTGCGCTGGTGTGCTTTCATGAATGATAGAAGGATGGTGCGTGCACCTACCAATATGACTGTTGACATGCGCTCTTAAAATAGCATATGAACAACTCGCCATTGACTTCTGACCAGGTTTAGGTGGTGTATGATAGCAATTTTAAGACAATGCGCTAGTCCCCTCCCTAGGTTGTTAACTGCCACACCCCTGGGCGCAATGCTTAAAAAATAAACGTGCAAAATAGTGAATTCAACTTTGCGCGGGTGAATAACGAACTTTACGCTATGCGCTGGTGACCCAAAATACAGCCCACACACACACACAAGCAGATAAATAGTTAAAAATAAAATAAAAAAAAAAAGAAGCCAATGAAGTCAGAGGTAGTTAAGTATAGGAATGAGGTGAACACAGATGGACTCAAGTTAGAGGAAGACAGTACAGCTTAAGCTTAACTGAAAGATATTTGTTGATAAAGGGTCAACCTGCTACTAGCAACACCTGCTAGCCTAGCCTAGCCTAAATCACCAGACTTACTAGCCTACTAGAAAAACATCAAGATCTACCAATTAGCATGACAAGCTAATACACAGAGTAAGTGGGTGGGTTTGATAAAATACAAAGGTATTACCTTGACTAATAATGATGAATTTGCTTCTCTGTGTGTAGTGCTGGCTTTGGCTCATGTGATTGCACTGTCAGGAAGAGGAAGAAGTTGTCCACACTTAGTGGTTTTGTGCAATCAGCTTTTCAAAAGGATACAATATGGACAACTGAGCTGACGTGTCTGTATCAGATTTCTCATGAAATCAATTATCCCTGCTATCTAAGCATTTCCTGCAAGCTTAAACCCATGATGGTTCATTTGATTTTGTGCTCTTGAAGATCGCTTTACATGCACATTGGGTTTATCAAATGTATCAGAGACCCCTATCCCTCAAGTGACATGTCAATTAAAAGGCATCCTTCATTGCATAGCACCGGGGGGGGGGCAGCAACAAAGAGATTCACACGGTTTACTGGTGAACCAGAGCATCAGTGTAAGCAATTGTGTGAGCGTGCATGTATACTGTTATTGGATATAGTCAAATCAGAATGGCTATGATTCCTAAATAACAGTGTGTACGGATGCGTGTCATCCAGCGGGGGCCAAGGGCTATCTGTGCCATGTGATCCGTCTTACTGTGCCTGTTTTATTGATCCAGTGTATGATGTTTCAGACAAGGAGACCAGGGGAAGAATTAGATACTTGTGATGTTTGCCAATGTTAACATGTGGTCATTTTGTGACCTGGCCTGGAAAAGCATTCATTCTGTGTGTGTTGTGTGTGTGTGTGTGTGTGTGTGTGTGTGAGTGTGTGCGTGTGTGTGTGTGTATGTACGTGGGAGACAGTAGAGGGTATTGTTCAGGCTCCTTTTCTTCTCCACAGCATCGCCTCCCTCCCACCCAACTGCTAAGCCTGCCGATCCCATTCATAAAGCTGCAGCAACATGACAAAGTCACAGAGCCAGGCACCAGCTCGGCCGCCTTTCATTGCACCCTCACAGCATTGTTTACATGCACTGTGTTTTTAATCCACAGATTGTTTTCCCTTTGCATTGCATTGTGAATGGATTTGCTCTCTCTCCCTCTATGAGTCCCCATTTCTTCCTCCAGAGTTTGATTCAGATACTTAAAATGGAGAAAGCTGGAGTTAGAGGAAGCTTAGAGGAAGAACTGCCTGCACACACTGCACACTTCAGGGGTGGGCTGTAAGAGCTTCCTCCATACTGATGGTGGCTGAGTATGCAAGGTGAAGAAGTAGGTGGTGTTTGTCAGAGGTAAATCAGGGGGTGGGGGGGGTGGTATGAGCTGGCTATAAAGTTATGGTTGTTCTTTTAATCTGGGGGGGGGGGGGGGGGGCATTTTCCTACTGCCATGTGGTCATTTCACTCCACCAGCGCCAGTCTAGTAAGCCTGGCTGAGAAAGGACAAGGAGGGTCAGTGCCCCTAACACGTCACACAAACGTTGCTCTGGAAACCAACTTAAACTACATTGGACCAAGAATACTGCCTTGAAGTCAACGGTGGGGACCATGTAACATGCTGCCACCAAATATCATTATTATAGTGGATAGAATCCACTATCTTGAAATCTCCTGGCTTCTTCTTCTTCTTCTTATAACCTTTTCTTTTTACCTTTTCACGAATTAATGCAGCTCTATATGGGGCAGCCGTGGCCTACTGGTTAGCGCTTCGGACTTGTAGCCGGAGGGTTGCCGGTTCGAACACCGACCAGTAGGCATGGCTGAAGTGCCCTTGAGCAAGGCACCTAACCCCTCACTGCTCCCCAAATGCCGCTGTTGTTGCAGGCAGCTCACTCCGCCGGGATTAGTGTGTGCTTCACCTCACTGTGTGTTCACTGTGTGCTGAGTGTGGTTCACTAATTCACGGATTGGGATAAATTCAGAGACCAAATTTCCCTCACAGGATCAAAAGAGTATATATACTTATACTTATACTCTAACCGCTTAACGTACAGACATGTTGAAATAACCTTTGTGTAGGTCTGGAGTTATAGGAGAAATAGGGGATTAAATATGTTAAAAAGCTCATAGACTTGAATGGGGGCTGTGATGTCATGACCCAAAGCCAGCTGCACTCGTTAAGCTCCCAGAGTAGTTCCCGGGCTAATCAGAACACTGGCACAGGTGTCACCTGTGAATCCAACTGTCTCAGCTTCTAAGCATACAATCTGACTCTCCCTGAACTACATCCTGTTTAAGTGTTTCCCGTGTGTCAAAATAAAAGTCACAGTCATATCTCACATGCTTTGCGCATTATATCTCCAGAAAGGCTTGACGCGCATGCTTAAAATTTGGTACGAGTGTTTGTATGGACTCAAAGTTGAAGTGAGTTGATGTTGGAAGTCAAATGTCAAGGTCAAAAACACCTTGAGTGTTATATCTCAAGAACACCTTGACACACAAGGTTTTTTGGTACAAGGGTTTGTATGAACTAAAAGATTAAGTGATTCAATGTTTTTTTCCCAGGAATCTCCCCATCAACATTAAGCCAGCAGCTTTCCATCCACTATTGTAATTCCTCTGGCTTTACATTTTTAGTTTTTACTCAAATTCATATTCTACCATATTCATATTTGAAATGGATTCATCCAGTCACTACTTCATGTGTAAATTGTGTAGAACTACGGAGCCCGGGAGGTGTCATTGCAAGATATATTTGTATAGCCTATTGAGAGAATGGGCGCTCATTTTACTAAATTGTGCGCTAATTTTACTAAATTGGGATCTCAATTTACTAGATTGTGTGCATAATTTAGTATATTGTATGCTTGTTTTACAACATAGTGCTCTCATTTTTACTAGATTGTTTTATTAGATTGTGCGCTCATTTTAGTAAATCATGTGCATATTTCACTATATTGTTCGCAAAATGTACTAAATTGTGCACACGTTTTAATAAATTGTGCGTTTATTTTACAAAACTATTTAGTCAAATGTGGGCACTATTAAGTAAATTTGCTCAAAATTTAGTCAAATGTGTGCATGATTTACTAAACTGAGAGCACAATTTAGTAATATGAGATGAATCGTGATATTATCGTTTTCGTATTTAAGTATTCTGACAGTATCAATTTGTGATTTATTCTTACCCATTACATGCCATGCATATACACACACACACACACATACATACACACACACACATACACACACACACACACACACTCAAGCACAGACACACTCAGGCTCATGCATTATGATAACATGAATGCTGATGCTACCTCAGCTAACATTTTTGTCAGCTAAGGTACCATACTGTTGAAATCAAATGAATGGAATGTGCAGTGCTGCATGTAATATGAATCTGAAAACTGCCACCTTGGTATTGAATGAACATGAAGTACAATGAAGTGTAATATGGAACGAACTCCAATATTAATAGAATGAACTCTGATATACATACAACAAACCCTGATATTCACAGAATGAGCTCTAAACTAGTCTGCCTTTTACAGAGGCCTCTTTTCTGCTATCACTATTCCTTCAAAGTATGTGATTACTATAATTGCAGGAAGTCATTAGTATTACAATTTAGAGTTGTTTTCTCTCAAGACTCTTACAATATTTCCTGTAATAATCCTATAGAATTACTTTGCCTCTTTTTTCTGTGTGGCATGTCAGGCTCCCGATGCTGTTCACTGGCATCAGAAATAAGGCCAGAATAAGTGGAAATGGAAGCAGAGAGAACATGAATCTCTGAGTCTGAATGTGCTTTTTTGTGTCAAAACTGGCTCAAGCTGTTTAAAATGCACCTAATGTCCATGTTGTGTTGTGCTATCCTTCACACTGCCTCTCGCGGCTACACCATATCCAGCCAAAACATCGCTCCGCACTCACACACTCATTCACTGTTTTTAGTCACTCGTTGACATGTGTACGTGCACAGAAACACAGACACGCGCACACACACACACACACACGCACACACACATACACACACGCACACACACAAACACACACAAATACACACAAACACAAACATACACACACACACACACACACACACACACACATACACACACACTTACACGAAGATAAGTGTGGGCCACAAGCATATGGGTTGTAAACAGAGGGGCTCTATGGCAGAAATAACAGGCTTACGTAAGCCCACCATAAACCGAGAACCCCACCCGCTGCCGTGGAACTGAACAACAACAGCCCGGAACGGTCTTATAGGCACTGGGGTCAAAGGTCATGGCTCATACAGAGAACTGAGCCAGAAGCTAGGGGGTAGCTGTAAACCGAAGTAAGAGAGGTGAGTCATAAAAGGCAAAAGCATGGATAACAGAGTGAGGTTTATTTATTTAGGTTTTGTTTCCATTATTTATTTGGTTTTCATTAATATCTGTTTCTGCTTCTAAATAATTGGTATCATGTGGGCAGAAATACAATATAGGAAGCTCTGTCTGTGTCTTTGAAGTCCATTCTGTGTTCTTTCCTCTGATTCTTATTGCATATCAAGAAGCTTTTGGTTTCTTCTTCTGTTACACACAGATAGGGTCTACAGGCATGGATCAGAAGCAAAAGAAGCACATTATAAATATATCTCAATATTCATTTTCTCTGAATGATGATTTACGTAAGTAGCCAGCTGAATGTCTCACCGTTAAAGGCGTCCTTGTGAAACACATTCTTCTGACGCCAAACACAGATGACGGCTTGTCCTGCATGGCGAGGTCAGACTGCCATAAATACTCCCGGGGATCCCTGTTGGAAAAATAGCCTGAATTTATCTTTAAGGTAGTAACACGCTAGACTGAATGAACTCAGGTATGCATGCGCAAACATATGCGCACACACACACACACAAACATACACTCACACACACACACACACACACACACACAGATGCATACCGAGCACATACAAAACACATACATGCATAAACACAGATGCATTCACACATGCACACAAACGAATACTAATACGCACGCAGGCACACACACACACAAACATAGACACATATCAACATATATAGACACACAAACAAACACATGCATCAACACATTAACAACACAGGCACACAAACACACACAAAGCGTTTGCGCAAACAAGGGAAAAGGCAGTGGCCCCTACGCTCTCTCTCTCACCCTACAATGCTGTGTGCCCTCCCCCTCCCCCCAGATTAATAAATCATTGGCAGAATGGGCCTTTTTAAAGCCAGGCCAGTTCTCCCCAGGACGGGTAGTTAATGCTAATGGCGTTTGGCTTTTTCCTCCTGCTGCCTTAAAGAGCCTCCTTCTCTGTGGCAGCTCATAGTTCACCCACACACGCAAGCACGCACGCACACACACAAACGCACATGCACACGCACACACACACACATACACACACACAGTATATGTATACCCACATATATGGGGTGTGCGTGTGTATGTGTGTAAGAAAAATGTCAATATGGGTGTCGATTTCTGTCAAAACAAATACTTAGGTGTTATGTTGGGTGAAATAACCAAAACAAAGTGTATGCCTGTTGTTTTCTGTGCAGGTGCACCAAGCCCTGCCTCTTCAGCTTCTCCTCTCATTCTCTGGCTTTTCTATCTCTTCTATCACTTTTGCATCATTCATTCATTTCTCTTCATTTCCTCTGCTTTTATCTGTTGCAGAGAGGAATCTCTGAGGTGTTGAGAAACACGCAAGGCCAGACAAGACGTGGTGTCCACGGCCTGGGTCAACCCATCCCACTCGGAGACGGCGGGGAGTTGGGAGAGGAGCGTCGTGCCCAGCGGGATGCGTGCTGGAATATCAAGCTGGTCGACTCAGATGAAGGTCGGGTGCGGTGCTGTTATGGTTACGGAGGCTGAGAGCGCGAGGGGGGCGAAGGAAAACATTCCCTACACTCTGTGGAGGAGACAGAGCCTGTGTATCTGGGCTATCATTCGCTGCCTCTCTTTCCCAGAACAGAGATGGCTTTAGATTGTGAGAATGGGATTTGAGGAATGGTGGAGAGGTGGAGAGACTCTAGATTATCAGAACAATGTTCTCTGATACAAACTGGCTCGGAAAAAATGACACTGACTGTAAATATATCTGGGGGTCATACAGTCTATCTCTCTCTCTCTCTCTCTCTCTCGCTCTCTGTCCCTGTAGCGATAGAATTTCCATGTGGGCCAGTATATGAGTTTACTTGTATGTGGGCCTCTGTAGTGTGTGTGTGTGGGGGGGGGGGGGATAAGAGTGTTTACACATTATGTTTGTGTGTATGTGTCCATTCCAGAGTGTACTGTATGTGGCCTGTGTGTGTGCGCGTGTGTGTGTGTGCGTGTGCGCGCGCGCGCGTGTGTGTGTGTGTAGTGACAGTGTTACATGTGTGTATATGGCTGTTCCAGAGTGTAGGCCTATGTGTGTAAGCTCAGAGTCATGCTTCATTGCAGTATGTGCAGTGTGCAATTCAGGTGCTGAACAGCTTCATTACTCCCTTCCTCAACCACATGCACTTTACCTCGGAAAAAATAAATATTGTAGGTGTGTGTATGTGTGTGTGTGTGTGTGTGTGCGTGTGTGTGTACAGTGAGAAACAGTGATACAGTGTAGATTGAACCTTCACAGAGCTTGTTTACATGAGGAGATGTTCAAGAGGTTGAACTCAGAACTGTTTAAATGTGGTCAGGTTACCTGAGGAGTTCCAGAAGAGACGTCATCACTTCTGGATCTTGGATTCGTCCGGCCACAGTGACACTTCTGAGCTTTTTGATGGATGTTCTGCAGCAACAACATTCTTACGGATAATGCATGGTTAAAGATGGAAATGGATATTTGAGGGTAAAAAGAAGAACATGGCTGACAAACCATAGCACCAGCGGTTCACTGATGGCTTACATACATTTGCAGCCTCACATTAAAAATAAAACGAGATACCTTCTGTTTTTTTCCCAAGACATGAGAAATGAATGCGGCTAAAGGACACAGCACATGAAAAATGTCTCCTGCTGTCTACATACAGAGAAAAAGCACTAAAAGTCAAACCCAAACAGCATGTTTATTTTTCCTGCACTAAATAGAGACATCATTTATCATTAGGTTTATAAATACTAAAACTTTCACTGTTGCCTTTCGTCTCATCGCTCTCAGGCAAACACATACACAATCTGTATACGTACACAGGTACACACACACACACACATGCACAAAGAACAAAGGTGCACACTATTCAGAATATAAATAGTAAAACAAGCATGATACATTTTCATCAGTGAATGTGGTTACAGAGCCAAGGATGCCTGTCTTTCAGTACATTTGGGAGTACTGAATATTGTGTTTGTATGCATGAACTAGAAATGTCAAGGAATTACCAGTGCATGAAAATGCAAAAAGAGGTGATGTAAAAACGAGTTAAAACGTAAACACCATTTAAACACCTGCTGAATTTCGTAAATATTACGCACCTCTAAATTGTGTTTGTCCACCTTTAAATAGCATACCATTCTTAACAATTCTAAATTGAGCTTATGTTCTTTTACAAATGTCTATAGCTTCATATTGTTAGTTTCATATTGTTGAACCTGGCATGCGCAACACAGTTTATCCGTATTGTGCTGCATTATGGTGTCAGTGACCAATCCCTCTAGAGTCGTGATATATTTATATTTTACTCTGTTGTTTAAAATAGCAAACTTCTCGAGACGTATCCCTCCTGTACAAAAGGAAAATGCTTATGTTGTGGAGGTTAAGGATTAACAACAGGCAAAAATTATCTCCAAAGCGCTATATCTACTGACAAGGAAATGTTTCACAAAGATTTGTCGGGCCGCTGTTCTTGAAGTTGCATGGCTGGTTTTCTCCGTAGAGACTCGCTACGTCTATGCTGTATAGCTATGCTAGGTGAACGATCCGCCTATTACAAGTTTGTTTACCATCAAATTGGCTTTGTAAAGGTGAAAATCTTGCATACTGGACCTTTACATGTTATACTTGTAGCTTTAGCAACAATTAATTTATTCATTCATGCCCATAAAGCACCATTTGATTTGATTTGGTTTGATTTGAGAGCGAGAGAGAGAAAGAGAGAGAGAGAGAGAGAGAGATGACAGATACTGACACTGAGATACATAAAGACATTGGCGTGCGCAGCATTCAAGGTCTTGAGAGCAGAGGGAGATTAAATTATATTCATTTCTTTGGAGACAGAGCTGTAAGTCAAACCAATTTATCACTCTATAATTGTCAACTGTATTAAGCTGGGTGGTGGTGTTGGGGGGGTGGGGGCTCAGGATATCAATGCTAAAGTGTGTGTGTGTGTGTGTGTATGTGTGTGTGTGTGTGGGTGTGTGTGTGTGTGTGTATGTGTGTGTGTGTGTGTGTGTGTGTGTGTATGTGTGTGAGTGTGTGTGGGGGGGGGGGCAGTAAAGTCAAGGGTGGGGAGGTGATTAGTGTATGGGTTGTGATGAGTTGAGTTACAGTAAAACCATCGGGGTAATAAAGAGCGCCTGTCACCCCCACCTCTTCCTTGTCCTCCTCCCTCCTTCCCTCCATCCTATCCACCCCTCCCTCCTGGTGGGGACATATGTGAAGCAGACGTTTCTCTTTCATCCCTGGCTTAGGACAGTCTCTCTCCTGTCTCTCTCTCCCTCTGGCTGATCCTGGTGGGGAGCTCTTCCTCTCTCACTCCCCCGGCAACACGGTGTGGAGCGATGAGTCCTCCACCGGGCTGTTTCTTTTGGGCGCCTGCGATGGGAAATATGCCTGTGATCTCCTCACTGGGCCACAAACCTCAATGAGAAGAAGAGAACAGTAGAAAGCACCATTTCAATGCGTAAATCTGTTGAGAAATAACTTAAGTAGTTATAACGATTCAATAATTCAGTGTCTGCTAGATAACCTAGACAGGTAGAATGTTATGTATCCCCAACAAGAAAGCTTGCATGGTAACAGTACAGAAAAATATTATTAAATTATGTTGGTATATAATGACAGCTTAAACTGGATCTGTCTGCTCATATGGTATCCATTTCACCCTATTTCTACATCCATAAATGTGTTGAAATGCATCTACAGAGTGGCTGCCAGTCAACCATTACAGGGGAAATGTGGCTGTCCTCAGTTTGTAGTCGGTGTCAGAGTGGTGTGAAGCCCTTAGCTGTTGGCTGCCAGTGAAGCTAGCGCATGCCGCCACACTGACAGCAGTGGTAAGCGGTCCCATGCTCCCCATCACTGATAATTCCTACGTATTCCCCAATCCTTAATCTCTGTATTGAGTGATAATCAACCGCAAATGGTTGTTTAGAGCGTTTCTGGGCTGTTTGAGTGGCTCGGAGGCGGAGAGAGAGAGAGAGACGTCGTGCCCTGTTTGTTTTTCATGGATGGAAGAAGAGAGGGAAAGAGGGAGCAATGAGAGAGATGTGTTCAGATGGAAAATAAATTAACAGAGAGAAACCGGAGTAGGAGGCGAGCAATAGAAGGCACAGGAGACAGCAGGTCTGATGGCACACTGGAACAGTTAGCGCGTTGTTACTGCAACAATCTCACTCATGAATCCCAGGCCCAGAGCCGCCATGGCTAGAGAAGCATCTACTAGCTAGCCAAATCCCATGTACATATACACATATTAATGTACATATTTACATACACAAACTGTGAAGAAATCCAAACATGCTCATACTATTCCATAACACTAGTGTCATACCAAGTCATACCTGCTCAAGTCGAGAACTACCGCCCTGTCTCACTCCTGCCTTTCCTATCCAAAGGCATTGAACGAGCAGTCTCCAAACAGGTCTCTGACTTCCTTTCACAGAACAACCTTCTGGATCCAAATCAGTCTGGATTCAAAAGCGGCCACTCTACCGAAACGGCTCTGCTGTCTGTAACAGAAGCCTTAAAAGAAGCCAGGGCGACCGCTCGGTCATCAGTACTCATTCTGCTTGACTTATCGGCTGCCTTTGACACGGTTAATCACCGCATCCTTCTCTCTATACTCGCTAACATGGGAATCTCCGGTTCTGCTCTCTCCTGGTTTGAATCCTACCTCACAGGACGCTCGTTTAACGTATCATGGCTTGGTCAACTATCTGCATCTCACCATCTCACCACAGGGGTCCCCCAGGGCTCAGTGCTGGGCCCCCTTCTCTTTGCTATCTACACTACCTCCTTGGGACAGATTATCCGTTCACATGGCTTCTCATACCACTGCTATGCAGACGACACACAGCTCTATCTGTCCTTTCCACCTGATGACCCCTTGGTTTCAGCACGGATCTCGGACTGCCTCTCAGACATAGCTACATGGATGAAGGCACACCACCTCCAGCTGAACCTCTCAAAGACTGAACTGCTGGTCCTCCCAGCTAAACCTACCATACACCACGACATCAACATCAAATTTGACTCCCTGTCTGTTCCACCTACCAGGACTGCAAGAAATCTAGGAGTTGTTCTTGACAACCAACTGAACTTCTCAGATCATGTTGCCTCAGTCGCTCGGTCATGCCGTTTTGCACTCTACAACATACGGAAAATCAGGACTTACTTGACTCAAGACTCGACTCGACTACTGCAACGCCCTCCTGACAGGTCTCCCAGCCTGCGCAGTGAAACCCCTTCAGATGATCCAGAACGCGGCGGCGCGCCTGGTCTACAACCAACCCAAAAGGGCACATGTTACCCCGCTGCTCATCCAGCTACACTGGCTACCTATGGCGGCCCGCATCAAATTCAAGGCTCTAACCCTTGCTTACAAAGTAGTCTCCGCTTCTGCTCCCACCTACTTGAATGCCCTCATACAGACATACACTACCACCAGACAGCTGCGCTCCTCAGACGAACGACGTCTAGCTCTACCACCGGTACGCTCAGGCCAAACCAAACTTTTCTCATCTGTTGTTCCTCGCTGGTGGAACACACTGTCAGTTCCTACAAGGGCAGGGACATCCTTCTCCATTTTCAAAAAACTCCTAAAGACCCACCTCTTTAGAGAATATCTCCTCTCATAGCACCACTCACAACAAGTCTTGCTGATCCTAGCACTCACCAGCCGTCTTGAACTGAGACGTAACAGCACTCACCGATGCACTTATTCTTACTGTACTCTACTGTTTTTAAACTGTTCTTTAAATTGTCCTAAAATTGTTGAGAATCGCTTTAAAACTTAAAATTGTTACCATGTTGTAAGTCGCTTTGGCTAAAAATGCGTCAGCCAAATGTAATGTAATGTAATGTAATGTAATACCACACACACACACACACACACACATACACACACACACACACACACACACACACACACAGCTGAACAGGCGCATGTGTCTCTCTCTAACATACACACACACACACACACACACACAGGCACAGATGCCTTTTCATGGCACACAGAGGTTTGTTATGCAATGCTGTGATCTGCCAGGTGTTTGTTTGCGTTGGAGTGGGTAGCCGCACGTGGGTCCACTGATAGCACAGCCTCAGGGGTGTGCTAGCCCAGAGAGAGCCCTTTGTCCCAGCCTTAAAGCAGCCTCCTGTCCATCTCCACCATGAACTATCTGATTGTGGATCACAGGCTTGGCCTCCTTTTTCCATGAAAAGAAGTCTTAAAATCCATTAAAGTAAATTATCCGCTAGCCAGCCTATCCTGGAAAGCTGTGGGGCTGTTTGCTGGGACCTTGTTTTTTTGGGGGGGGAACACAGCCTTCACTGTGGCAACCGCCAGCCAGTGTGGAGGTTACTGTGTTGCTATGGCAATGCTGGGCCGTGGCGACGCGCTCATGAGGTCATGCGCCGGCGCGGACTAATCTGTGGTGTATAAGCTTGTTGTGACTCCCTCCTTCAACTTACGCCGAGTGTTGATGTTAGCTCTCTTGTGTCTGTCGGGTTGACATAATCATATTTTCACAAATAAGAGGTGGGAAGCTGGGGTGGATGTCAGTGTGTTTTGAGTGTTTAAAAGCCTCCCATGTAAACAAAGTACCTCCGTGTCCTGCACCTCCTGATGTAATCACGTAACCCCTGCGGCAAAGCAAATGCAACCTTCATGCCCCTGATTATCTCCATCTTTTCCCTCCATACTGAACATCCCAAGATGTTCACAAGACTCCCAAGATGCCCTGGCAACCAGGTGCCACGGAGAGATCGGGTTTCCCGGCTGGAGGCCTGTAGCGGCAGTGAGGAGCGGCGGCCGCCGGCCGGGATGGACCGGACCTGGCCTGGGAAGCTGGGAACGCGCTGGAGCGCCTGGCACCCGGACAACCAGAACCAGCCTCTAAACACTAACACATGAGGGGCTCAGCACTCTGATGCAGCCCAGATGTATATGTGTGTGTGTGTGTGTGTGTGTGTGTGTGTGTGTGTGTGTGTGTGTGTGTGTGTGTGTGTGAGTGAGTGTGCGTGCATACAGTATGTGTGTGTGTGCATGTGTTTCCAGGAAAAGGAGAGGAAAGTCAGAGGGAAAGAGAGATGTCGAGAGCAGAGGAACTGGACAGAGGTGGAGAAACGAATGGTTGTCATGGTGAGCGGGCTTTAAAAGAATGAATTTGAGGAAAAGAGTTGGAGTGAAAGAAAGGAGACTAAAGAAATGAAATACAGTGCGGATGAGAGAGGAGCCAAGAGGAGAGTAAATTAGAGAGACAGAGAGCAAGAGAGAGACAGGGAGAGAGAAAGAGAGAGAGAGAGAGAAAGAGAGATGAGAGAGAGAGAGAAAAAAAAGTAGTGTTTGATACTTTTGGACTCGGAACGGCTTTTTGCCGGCCAGAATAATTTTGGCCTTTTATTGTTATGTGTGGCTGCTTGTGCCTGATTACTGAGCTGATGGAAACCAACAGAACCTTCTGGACGCAACTCTATGGAGGTAACACTGGGCCTTTCACGACCACCTCCATAAAAACACAAGCATATATAAAGCATATGCACCACTATACGTAGGTAATTACCTCAAATGTAAACAAACTCACAGGCACACAGAATAGAACCTAAAACAGACGTACAGACCTATCAAAGTGCAAAATGCACAGATATGGACTCGCTCCAAGACACAAAACATTCAATGAGGCTGTTATGTAATGTAGTCCTTTTTTGCAAACTTGGAAATGATTGCACCAAATTAAAAACAACTTTTGCGGTTACTCTTCTACCTCTTCCCAGTCAGCGTAAAAAATCTGGTGGTTTTCAGAACCAAGCACTGTACAATATGTTATGTGTGTACGGGTGTTTTTGTGTGCGCGCGTGTGTGTGTGTGTAGCTGAATCTCTCTCTCTCTCTTTTTCTCTCTCGCTCTCTCTCTCTCTCGTATTTAAATGTCTGTTTGTGAGTGGAGGAACTGTTTGTGTATGTTTGTGTGTGTTTAGCTGAGTCTCTCCCATGTATATAAATTGCTGTTTGTGACTGGAGGAACTGTTGAGGGTATAGTGTGTGCAGCAGTCTAGGCACGTTGTGTGCAGTGTTGGATCCTACCACTGCATGGCATGAGCCTTCTGACCTCCCTGACCCCGCAAGTTAGAAATCAATTAGAGGCTTCTGTTAATGATGCTGGGAGGTTATAGGTGTCGCACAAATTAGTGGTAAGTGGGTAGAATTATAATGCATTGTGGCAGGCATAAAGGTATTTGAGCTATGCACTTAATTGTGTCAATCTGAGCATGTGTGTGTATGTGTGTGTGTGTGTGTGGGGGGGGGGGGTGGTGGGTGGGTGATGGTATATACAGTATATTTGTGTGTGTGTGTGTGTGTGAGAGAGAGAGAGAAAGAAAAAGTTTGTGTGCGACTGCATGTGTGGATTTGGATATATACAGTATGTGTGTGTGTGTGTGTGTGTGTGTGTGTGTGTGTGTGTGTGTGTGTGTGTGTGTGTGTGAGATAGAGAGAGAGAGTAAGTTTGTGTGCGACTGCATGTGTGGATTTGGATATATGTGTGTGTGTGAGTGTGTGTGTGAGTGTATGTGTGTGTGTATGTGTGTGTGTGTGTGTGTGTGTGTGTGTGTGATAGATAGATAGAGAGAGAGAGAGAGAGAGAGAGAGAGAGAGAGAGAGAGAGTAAGTTTGTGTGCGACTGCATGTGTGGATTTGGATATGTGTGTGTGTGTGTGCGTGTGTGTGTGTGTGCGTGTGTGAGAGAGAGAGAGAGAGAGAGAGAGAGAGAGAGAGAGAGAAAGAGTTCAGAGAGGCTAAAAGCGTTCACGAAGTGCAGCCACCCAAGGACATGGTGGTGGGAAAGCTGGCTGATTGACCTGAGATATATAAATCACTGAGAGGACCTTTGGACCTGCACCTGTGAGCACTAGCAGAGCCCCCTCTCACACATCAAAAAGCCCAGAGAGGTCAAATGACCAGGCCTGGCTTTCCACTACCTATACAACCTAATCATATTTTCATGTGACACATATACAAGCCATATTCAGACCACATGAACAAATCATATAAATGATGTAAGACTATTGTGTTCATAAAATACATTTTCTACATGTTTGTGAGAGTTTTCTGAAAATGGAGACTTTTATTTGTATAGGTCATGATTTTCATTTTCACCAGTTACATTTTATGCTTTTATTCTCTTACTTTTTGTTTTATTTGAGTGATTGTTGACATCTGTTGATTACATATGACGCCTGTTTGATGTTGCTGTTGCTCTTGGAACTTGTTGTTTTTGTCATCCAGCTTGGAGCAAGGCAACAGGACGATCAGCACGGACAGAGGCCTTGGGTAAGAATGCTACATTTCTGCGGAGGCCTTAAACACTGTTTTTTTCCCCGACTTCAGCGAAATTTGGCTTGTACTCCGAGAGGCTGTAAGGATTCGTCCACGGAATGAAAATGGCCCATGGTTTGGCTGGCTCCACCGCCTTTTTTTCAGGGGAGAGGTAAAATACTCTTCACATGCTCCAGAAAGAACCAGTTTAGAAGTGATTTTGTTTGGTGCTGGGTGTTTTTATGTGAGAGACGCAGTGGGTGGCATTAGAATTCTTTATTTTGCTTTTTTTCATGACTTCTCTCTCTTTCACTTTCCATCTCTTGTCTGTCTGTCTTTCTTTCTTTCCTTCTTTCTGTCTGTCCTTTCTTCATTCTTTCAACTTCTTTCTTCCTCTCCCATTTTGATATTCTCATCTTAATACAGGTGGATTTAAACCACACTGTACTCATGACCTTTAGTACAGGTAAACTGCAGGGTTTGGAGTTGTGAGATGAATCTACTGAGGGTCTCCAGTCATGAAACCAAATGCACAGCACTCTTTCATGCCCTTTCAACTGGGCTCCTTGCTCTCCTAACCCAATCAAGAAGAGCATTTTAGAGTTAATAAAATATCATCATTCAGCAGGCACTGATTTGTTCTGCTGCTGGAATGCAGTTTGGCGAGGCTCCCTCTGCCTCTAAACATCTCAGCTGAGAGAGGGCTTTAGATATACGAACCATTGGATTCAATTAAATTGATCTGTCGGTTCTGTCATTTAGCAGTTAATAACATGGGAGTTATCTTGTAGTGTTAAAACAGCTCACTTCCAGAAACACTCACAAACACACACACGCATGCATACACAAAATAAATATATGCGCAGACACACAGCTGAAAGTGCTTTGAGGCATTTTTATAAGACCATCAATATCTCAGATCTCCCGTTCGTCTATGCACACACACACACACACACACACACTCTCTCTCTCTCTCACACACACACACACACACATACTCTCTATCTCTCTCTCTCTCTCACACACACACACACACACACACACACACACACACATTCCTATAGCATATGTCTGTGACTTAGGTGCTGTAAATCCACTTGAGCTTTCATCTAAACACACATGAGGAGAACAACTAAATTGACAACAAATGTTCTGCCTCCCTGTCTTTCTCTCACACACACATACACTTCCTCCATCTACTCTATCCTACTGTACATTCTTTCTCTTACACACACATACACTTCCTCCGTCTACTCTATACATTCTTCATTTAGCGTCAAGCTTGTGATATAACGTTGCATAAAGAACCTCACTACATCTCTCTTGCTCTCTCTTAGCCTGTCACCTCCACAGTTCCATGAGGACATAATGCTTTGAAGAAGGTGCCTTTTTTCTGTGAGCATACACATGAGTTCTCTGATCTTTATCAGATCGTTTCCCTTCAATTGGAAAAGGAAGAATAAGCACTTGAGTTATTCAGAAGCAAAGTGCTGTCGAGCCACAATAAAGCATGAAGCTCATTTCAAGTACTCTTTGTAAAAAATAAAATTAAAAAAAAAGAAAGAAAAAACGTGCACAGCTACTTTTAAGAGCCTTTTAAACGGGAACTCGAGAACAACCTTAAGTAGCTAAGGCCCTATTATTGGTTCTTATTGACGGACTGTCTATATAAAGGCACCCTTGTTCCAGAGGTGCTGTTTGCGGAGCTAAATATCATTGGTGAGGTTTTTTAAGGGTGGAAAACTCTGTGGGTTTCACGCTTTCTGCCAGGAAAATAAACAGCCAGTTCATCCGCATGTATACCCCCTCTGCCCGTCAAAAGAGGGAGGACGAGAGAGAGGGGGAGAAGGACAGTGGGAGAGGGAGAGAAGGATATATAGAGAGAGAGAGTGTGAGAGAGAGAGAGAGAGAGAGAGAGGCAATGTCCTTTCTTATCCCCTTCCCCCTCTTAGCCAGCAGAAATGGACTGACCACATGCCAGCTGCTATTTTAAGACTCTATGCAGCAATAAATAAACGAATTAATTGTAAAGGAAGGTTAAGTAAAACATATGCCACTCAAAAGAAAACAGCATTTCATCATGAGCATTCATCAGGCAGCTTTTACTGTACTGCGTATCTATTTTTGATGTCTAGTGACAGCTTATAACAAGTGTTTCTTACAGGGCATGCAAACATCACAGTTTTTTTTCAGACATGCAGGGCAAGCATTGGACACTAAATATGTCTGAGTGACAGGTATATAGATATAGACATTTGGCTAGCGTCCAATATTTTTATCTGTCCTAGACTGTCCCAACATAGCAAATATTAAAGCAAACAGAACTCGCACACAAACACACTAGCACTACCAGATACATATGCACAGTCGCAAAAACACAAGCTTGTTTTCTCACAATGCCCATTCTGAAAGACCCCCAAGTTTGTTCGCAGCACCGCATCATACCAGCCAAAGTCCACAAACACTACAGCACACCCACGAGTCCAAAACATCATGTTCTCCACACACCCTGCCAACCAGCACCAGCAAGGAACGATAAACAGGCAAGGAACAGTTTGTCCATTCTTTGCTTCTTGATACACTGCACAGTGACACAGCCCACAACTTCCTGTTGAAGTCCACACTGGGCACATTCGCTACCGCTTACTACCACTGAAATGTGATGTGAATAACAGAACAGAACACAGAGGAAATGATTTTTA
>NW_027468837.1:33285549-33335549 GCF_046254945.1 Alosa pseudoharengus
AACAAGAAGCAATAAAAATGTGCAACACTAACTAACTTTACTATCTCACTATCTCACTAACTAACTAACGTATCTCACTATCTCACTATCTCACTAACTAACTAACTAACTACTGTTTCTGTTGTTGGTTACTTTTCCTCATGTACTTCTCTGCACTATATGCTTGCTGTGGCTTCAGAATATCCCCATTTAGCTACAAGCTATATTCTCCCTCACTCTCAAAACCACAAGAGGGCCCACTATGACTGTGAGCTCGCTCCAATCACTGTGGTCATTGACTGTTATGCACTGAGACCCCCCCCCCCACCCTTCCTTAAGGTCTGGATAGACACACACACAATTAAGCCCACAATTATTCACACCCCATGGCAAATATTGATTTAATGTGGATTTTCTCTTGACCAATATGTTCTGACTGGAAATGACACGGCCACATGCCAAAAGGTTTTAAGACAGTGTGTCAGGGACAAAACTTTATATCGTCTTTAAAATTTGTATGATTTTTTATGTCCAAAATTATTAATAACCTTCCTAAATAATCACTGGAAAAAATTATTTTGCCATCACAGCGCTCAACATGGGTCTTCCTCTCCATGTCTTCACAATGATTCTGGACCGCCGATTCCTTCAGAATCTTGAAGTAGACATGAGATTGGCATAAAAAAGAAGCATTAAACCCTAATTACACCATGCCCATTTCAAGTGTGGGGGTGAGAAAATTATTGGCTTGTGGCAGTGTCATCTTCAGTAAACATATTGGTTAAGAGAAAATCAGCATTAAATTGATATTTGCCTGGGGTATAAATCATTTTGGGCTTAATTGTATATTTGAAAAGGACTTATATGGCTGTTTAGAGATGCTAGAGATGCTGTCACCTCAAATATGCAAGCACATTCCTGAGGATTTCTGAAATTACATCATCTATCACACACACACACACACACACACACACACACACACACACACACACACACACACACACACACACACACACACACACACACATCACACACAGGAACGCAAGCAGAACTATAAATATGCTGTGGTGTGAATAATAGCAGTGATTCACAGCAACACCCTAGACACCCCTCCCCCCATAACACACACATACACAAGGTGTGTCAGAACTCTGTGGTGAACTGAAGATGTTCAGGATGCACTGGCTATAACACTGACTATTACTGAGAGCAGAAATAACTAGATCAGGCGAGACAAGATTAAATAGTCTGGAGTGTCTCGCTTAAAATACTCACTTCAATCCAACTTGTTTGCTATGGTCGTTCAGAAGCTCCACTGAAGTTGATTGGATGGCACACGTGGGTACCTGCTAGAAGGGATGCCCAAAAAACCTGGCCAAGACCACATTTTAGTCTGAGGACTACAGAGAAGAGATCCCTTCACAAATGCTACCTTCTTCTAATCTCTATGATCTGCTGCAAAGACTAGCCATGCTTCTAAAGAGGCTATATCTGACTTTTATCGTGTTAAAATATGATTCCCTCCAGGGTTGTGTTTCTTCCATTCATTGGAGAACAGGCTCCCTTGACTCCATCCATGTTTGGGTTTCTTTTCAGAGAAAAGCAACTAGAATGTGGCAACCTAAAACCCTTTCTCACTAAACAGAGTTATATTTACACTTTGTTCTCCTCATATCAACTTTACTGTGACTTTTTATGTGGTTCAGAGTAGAAAATGCAAGCCAATATGAGGGACTTTGTTTTTTTTACAAATGTAAGGCCATTACATTTAAACACCATAAGATAAGCTCTAAAGGGTTTACTTAATCCTCTTACTGTAAAAGGAACAATATGTTAGCCAGCTTTTATTTTTTATTTTTTTTTTCTCTCCTCGCAATGCCACAAATGTTTCTCTCGCTCTCTGTTGATGTCCTCATTCTTCTCCTTCCTTTCTTCGGACCCTGTAATTTGATGGCAGAGGCATTACATAAGCAGCGCTCACTGGTCTGTTACCCTGGCAAAGAGCTCAGATTCCTTCTAATGATGCTGTATATTATTTTTATACCCTCCTGGATGCCAGGCAGCCATGCCACTGCGCTGTGCCAGGGCCGAGCTGGGTATCAAGTGTTGTTTTAGAGGCGCCAGCCCCTCACATGGGGGTGAGCAAGGTGAAGTTTCGTTCTGACCCTTCTGTCCGTCCTTCTGGTCTACTATGCTTCAGATTGGTCCCTCGAGTTCTGACTGTGTTTGCATTCCAGAGGCTAATTCAAAGTAATCTGTCTACTTGACCTCAGTTTATCAGAGTGGGGTTTGGATGCTAATTAGTTAGATGTGATGTAGCGAAGAGCAAAGCAAAGAATATTAGTAGTGTTCAAAAAACACACAGGTTATTTTAGTAAGATGATTCTTTCATTCTTGGCTCCTAGTTGCTGTTCTAAGTGTCACAATGTGTGTGTGTATGTGTGTCTGTGTGTGTGTGTGTGTGTGCCTTTTGATTTGAGTACAGCAACTATTTATAGTGACTGAATTTCCATGTGTGCGCATAGGAATCAGTGTGTAAAAATACACAGCAGCTAGATACAGATGAGACGGTGGATGGCTGAAAGCCTGTGGCAGGACCCGCGCACCTGTGGCTGATGCCAGCTGCTAAAATAACCACAGGGACAAGGCACGGGGGCTCAGGAGCTACTACACGCAGTACACACACACACACACACACACACACACACACACACTGTATATGTACACACACATGGGGCGTGCATGCGTGTGTAAGTGGCTACACATTCACGTACACACACACACACACACACACTTTCTCTCTCGCTCTTGCTCACAAATACTCTCACACACACACACACACACACACACACACACACACACACCAACCCGCACAAAGGAGTCCAACACAAACTGTGTGCCCTTCACCTAACCTTTCCTAATGCCTCAGAGTTGTTTCTCTAAGAAATCACACATCTGTTGAGAGTTATTGGAGACACTCAGGGCCGTGTTCAAAAATGTGTATTTACTATCAAAAGCCGCCCCAAGGATGTACGCAGATGAAGTATGAGTTTTGCAGCAATAACAGATCCTGCACTACTGTATATTACATTGATGCTTTCTGCACACGTGAGGTGTTAACGAGGTGTTGAAAACCGCCCTGCATTTGACTTGCTGTCTTTGTGCCAACCTGAAATCATAAAGCTGAAGGCAGCAGTGGAACAGATGTGTGGTGAATCACTCAGGGCTGCCCTCCACCTGGAGTCTAATTGACTCAGAACAAAACTCAATCCACCCTGAAACCATAACAGACTCTTTGAAGAATGGCAGAGGTTTGGTAGCCTAGTGATTCCTTTATAGAAAGCATCATGGTTTTAGGTTGGTGGCTTCTTTTTTCCTGGTGCTTGAGAGTAACTTTCACCAGGAAAACTGGAGTAATGAGAAGGCAGGGGTTGAAGTTGTAAAAGTGCTATTGATGTAGAGAGAGACGTCATCCAAACCATTTTCTAATACAATATCGCCACCATGGGGCCAAATATGACATTACAGTTTCTACCCTTCAACTGGGTTACTGTGACAAATAGTTCTGTGTGTCATTGTAGTAAAGCACTGCTAAGGTATTTTTACACATATAAACATACGTGACTGTAAAGTTGTATGTGTTGAATAAGTGTAACCCTCTATTCTCTAGTCTAGCTGACAAAGGCAAACATAAATGACATGCATTTCACCTCACCGTGCCTCTAGGCTACCTCTGAAGTAGTTCAATGAAATGCATTAAAAGGTCCTCTCTCTCTCTCTGTCTGTCTGTCTGACATTGATTAAAGAATGACAGACAGGTCCTTGATTAGATTTGAACCCAGATACACACTAATCCAATTGCTAGTTTTATGAGTTATGTATTTATGATCCGTAACCTACATTGTGCAATGTGCTCCACTGTTGGTGTGTTAATCTTTCCGAGTGTCCGCCTGGAGAGCAGTTTATCCCTCATCTACCTGATATGAGCCAAACAACTTCTGAATCTTATCTGATTGGAGAAATTAATAATGTGTGGGGGAAAAGTCACCGGTGTAATTCCTGTCACACTATTTGTGCAGTTTATTTTCAAACAGTACACAGATCCATATTGTAACAACAGAATGATCTATAACATGCAGTAGTCTTGACAGCATGATATTTTCTGCTCCAAAGACTGATATAGGCTCTATTTACTGATTTTGGAGAATAGATTAATTCATGAAAAATACACAAATTAGTTGTCTTCTGTTACATTGTTTTGATAGACTTTTTACATCACAGGATAACATATCAGTACATTCACACGTTTTAATAGTTGAATTTAGGACTTGTGACTTTGGACCTGTGGGTGTGTGTTTTTCAAAGTTGTTTTTATAACCTTCTTAACACAGAAGTGGATGTGAAAAGGTCCTAGGTGAGTTAAGATGATAAACACATGATTCATGCATTGCAGTAGGTGTGACAATGAATCAACAACTGATGTATGGGTACCCTATACCTCAGTACTTTGGTCCAGGGGGGCTAGGGATTGCCCATGGTTCCTACATTTGCTCTATTAGGAAGACTTAGCAGTTTAATCGGCACAATCCATCACAATAACAGGATAGCCATTAGCAGTCAACAGATCATGCAATTGCCAATGTGTGTGTTTATCCAAAAGTGAATAAGTGTTAATAGAGGTTCAGGATTCATATTTATGGTCCACAAAATAAATGGTAAATGCTGAGCAAGTGATAGTCCAATATGCTCTTTTTAATATGCTTCCTGAATACATCAGTATATTGATCAGATGGATTGATAACACACATCACGTTGAGTCTCCCCTAGCTGCATGTTGTGGACCTAATGAGTGCGCTGGAGGTAGGGCAGCCAATCAAAAAGATGAAGGAACGTGCCTGTTTCATAACCCCATGCTTAAGAAGGCTGCGGTTTTCTCAGGTTTTTTTTTTTTGGTTCTTTAGTTGGGCATTTGGCTTTCCTTAAAGCCCCAAATTAACAGGGCATAAGCACCTGTAAAAAAGTTGTCTTATTGCTCACAAAGGCTGCTTTATGGTGATGCTTCTGCTGCTTCACACTTTGGTGGTTTTAAAGCTCACAACTACTTTGAGCGACAGATGATCTTGCTTTATGATGTCTTGTCTGGCATACTGAAACATGCAGGCCTGAAAGTGGTCATATAGGCCTACTGTATCTAAATATAATTTCCTGTTTTTCCATATAGAACCAATAATAGCCTAGGTTACTGGTAAAATTTACATAATAACAAACACTTAAACGTAATACCCCATTTGTGTCGGCAAGGACTGAATATTTCTGTACATAATAACACAGTAGTAGCCTAATCCTGGGTGACATAGTCCCCCCACAGGCTTAATAGCATAATTGCAGCAAGCGACACGACATTTAAGGTGGAACGGAATATTCGAATAAGGAGCAGCGAAAAAGGAGCCTACCAGTCTCGTCCCCTATGAGCTGTTTCCAGGTCATTATCGAGGGCTATCGTTAGTCGTTCTAGTTTGCCTGAAGTGGTATAAGCTACTTGACCAGATGTGCACTTGTGAGCAGGACAGCTTGGGTCTGAAACCGAACAGAGCGAGCGATTTTCTGCTGTAACGTTATTAAGTAATCACGCTGCATTGGACAAATAAATAACTCGATCCATAGCCATGTGGTTATTAGACAGGAATAAAACTAATGCACCGTCTACCATACAAGTTCCGGATGTGATCAATTTAAATTGAGCGATCTGAGAAAGTCCTATTCTAACTATTGTGTTGTGAAACATAATTCTAAATATAGCCTAGCTGTAGACTACGATCTGACTCTGCCTAATGAAAGTGCAACGGTGTTGCTTCTTCAAAGTTCTGACAGGTGTTACCAGCACTTCTCTGACGAATCTAAGGTGTGTAGGCGCCTGGCGTCTGAGAGGTAGGCCTAATTTGGTCCTGTAGCCTGCCCTGCCTACCACTGGAGTATTGGAGCGATTTGGTCAGTTAATTTTGCTTTTGACACACTCATGAGGCTGTTTAAAGAAGGCCTGGCTGCAACATCCCATTGCAGCAAATAACACGGCTGAATATAGCTCAAAAGCATGAATTACTTTTTCCTAGGCCTACTGCACAGCAAAACACAGCATGTGTGAACTACATAGTGCTTCAACAGCAAAATTAAATAACAAATACATGAATAACAAATAATTTATGAGTGTGTACACTTTGCATGTATAGGCCTAATAGTGATTGATCTAACAAACACATGACAACCATATGAGATTGTGTGTCCATCATGTTATAGTGTTATATTGTACCCAGTTAAAAGTGTCAAGTGGCTAGATGCTGTAGGCTAAGCCTTGTTATATGATAACCTAATTATAACACCTTTATCATGAAATTATCAACTACAAATTATTTTTTAATGGGCTACAATTAAACCAAACTATAAACCATAATTCTACACTGAAGAGAGGGGCCTGTTTATTTGGCTGAGGTTAAATATGAACAACATTCTCTAGTATCCCTACATTTAACAAGACAAACAGGGTCATGTTTACATGTTGTCTCTTAATGGCAACAATAACAGTCACAGGACTAGCTCTCTGTACTACCAAAAACTAATCCTCTGCTCTTTCTGTTGTCTCTATCAGGTTTCTGCTGTTCAGTCATGGAGAATCGTATCTCCATTATCCTTCTAGGAAAAGCCGGAGTTGGTAAAAGTGCTTCAGCAAACACCATTTTAGGACAAACAGCATTTGATTCAGGACAAATAACCAAACAAATCTATGTAGAAACAGGACCAGTGTTTGAAAATCAGATAACAGTGGTAGACACTCCAGGAATATTAGGATCAGAGCAACAGATTGACATCTTCTGCAAGGATGTCCTCAGGTCTGACAGACCTCTTCTGATCCTGCTGGTGATCAGAATTGGACAGTTCACTGTGGAGGACTTGAAGGCTGTGGAGGCAGCGATAAGAGTCATTGGGGATCATAGGATGGAAAACAGTTACCTGCTCTTAACAGGTGGAGATTGTTTGAAGACTTCACTGGATGATTATATCAGGCAGAATGGTTCACTCCAAGATGTTGCCAGAAGATTTTCAGGGAGAATTCACGTGTTTAACAACGAAGACGGAGGAAGAGAGCAAGTATCAGAGCTGCTACAGAAGACAAGTAAGTTATTGCGTAATAGACGTGATCTCCTCCGATGATGATTAGTGCTTGCAAGACAACACTATTTTGTTATTTCTAGTGTCACAGCAAGGCTCACAAATTGCAACAAAAACTACGGAGGACAACACAGAAGGATCAATTCAAATATTTACCAAGGAAAAATAACGAGATCACAAAATAACGAGATCACCATACAGGGTGAAAGTAAAACAGGTGCAAGACCAACATGGACAAAAACAAAAATAATCCAATGTAGCATATGGCTGGGAGATATGATCCAATATAGGTACTAGTAGTCATTGTTAACTTCCGGGAACTATTTGAGGGTCCATGAGCCGCCATTTTTTTTTTTTTTAAATGGACATTGGTGTAAATGGAGTTGACCTCGGACATCAGCCAGTTACAACCATAGCAATGTCCTTTATCAACCCCACTCCCACTTGTGTCATTTTGATTAAATATCAATATTTATCACAATACATGTTGATAATGAGGAGTGTGAGGAGTATCCTGATAATGACCAGCTGGTCACTCATTTGGTCACATCTCCTGAAGTTTCATTTTGTGCACTCAAAAATGAAAAAAATTAAATTTAGCAGCCAAAAGACGCCTGTGTAATACCTTGTGACGTAAAGGGACATTTGACGCTGAATTACTGCTACAGTCTTGGGATGTACGCCGACTTTTGTGAAATTACGTCTACAGGGGGCGTTGCAACTGACACATTTTAATAGCTGCTTGGACCCTGTGGATGAATGCCTATGTGAGCATTATAGTAAATGAGTTTGGGAACAGCATCTTTGTGTGAGGGCTCCTACAGTACACGTTTTCATATTTTTTTAATATTTATTTTACATTTTTTCTGTTTTGCAGAAACTTGCCTGTTGCCCAAGGTGGAGCCAGTGCCCAGTGTGCATCTCTGTGTTTGGTATGCCTCTGCCAATCCTCCTCTGAGAATCCATTAACGGGCATGAGCTAATATGCCACCAATTATTTGCGACAATGCAACAAGCATTCTTGTTGCATTGTCGTTCCACTTAAATTTGTCATCCAACAAATCTTATTAAGCCTATTTTCCTTGCTTTGATTGATTGATTAATTAATACTTTATTAATCCTTTACAGGAAATCACTTTTTTACAGCAGCTATGCATCATCAGAGCACCACAAAACACACACACACTGCATCCAACACTAAGCATCTGTTTATGAAATGTTCAAAGGTGATGTTTTATAAATTGTCACGTCAGGTGTGACGGTTGCCAGATGTACCCAATCAACGGCCCCAGGTTTAAGTGCAGGGACTGTGATAACTTTGACTTCTGTGAGAAGTGCTTCAAAACATTCGAGCACAACATCAGACACACCTTTTACAGGATCGATGACCCAGGTTAGTTGTCTGGGATGGGTAGTGTTTGTCTGCGCCCCTCTTTTGTCATTGTTATCTCTGTTGAAGTGGTTATGTTCGTGTGTGAATTTGTTTGTGTGTTTGTGCATTTGAAAGGAATATTATACAAAAACTACTGGTCCGATTTTCATAAAACTTGGTGGAAAGCTGTAGCATGGCCCAAGGAAAACTCCATTCAGTTTTGGAGATGCAACCTGTGGGCCACAAATGTCATTTCACTTTTGCCTACATTGTGAGATAGAGCATTATAAACAGTAGCAACCCCACCAACTCTGGCAGATAGGTGAATTAAAGCTGCTGCACTTCACCAGAATGAGTTAAAACACCTAACTCACCAGCACTCACGCAGGTCTCACATAAGGATAGAAAATAATGCGAAATGTTAGTCTTGTCAGTGATTGATCCTGTCAACTTCAGGACTGATACAACAGTTTGAAGAGCACAGCATTTTGAGTGTAGGCTCACGAGGACCCCAAGGTTCCTGGAGGCAGGCAGATGTTCTAGTCCAGCCGTGTGGCAAGCTGAGAGTAGACCACTGCAAGCCGCTGTTATAGTGGTTTTCCCCTAAACCCATGAGGAAGTAGTGCCCTAAAGTGTTTTATGTCATTAATAACCCTGTCCATTTTCAACAGTAGTGATCCCTCAGGCCACCACAGGTCCGTGGATGTCGAGGGCAAGGAGGCGAAACCTACTGCATCGCCTTCATCAGCAACTGTGAGTGAAAGATCAAAAGAGTAAAAGTTCAAAATACAGAGCTAGTGCTTCTCATAACAGGTTAAACAAGATGTGAACGATAAGCCCAGGGCCAGGCTGAAAACTAGGGGGGACAGAGCCTTTTCAGTGGCAGCCTCTAGACTCTGGAACTGCCTCCCCCTCCACATCCGTTCAGCTCAGTCTCTGAATGTTTTTAAGTCCCTTTTAAAGTCCCACCTCTTTTCACTTGCCTTTGTCTAGTGTCTCCCTTTATGCTCCAGTGTTTAGTTTTAAAGGTTCTTTTTTCTGCATTTCTTAATTTATTTTAACTGTAGCCCTTTTTTGTTTGTGTGCCTTCCTGTATTTATTTATTGCACTTTATTGTAAAGCACTTTGGTGCGGCTAAGCCATCTGTAAATGCGCTATATAAATAAAATTGACATTGACATTGACAAGCCTAAGGTTAGTTTCAAAGACACTGTTTTTCAAAATATATATTTTTTTAAACAATGTGATGAATTCTATAAAACAATTGACTAAACTGGGCAGGCTTATCCTGGCTCCGCGTGTAGGCCTAGTGTTGACTGTTGAGCAACTAAGTTAAATGTGAGCATCCATGAGATGTGAATAATTAAGCCATTGACGCACATTGTGCAGGGGACATCATTTGAGTTGGCAGTCCAAGTTAACCAAGTATTGCAATCCAGTATGTACAAGGAGAGGGTGTTTTTCGTACATAAAGGGGAGCATTGATCACCAATCCATGTTTCAGATCATCATCAGATGACAAAGACATCAAGGTAGATGAACAGCTGGACCTTCAGAGTAGTAATGGTGAGTTATACTGTGACTTGCTTAAAACCTGTAAATTGAAGGCTCTGAAGGTTTAAATGAATCGCTTGTGCTGGAAGGTTATCACAGTTCCAGAACAGCATCAGCTATGTGAATGCACCACTGATCCAAGGTGATACTACATGTAGGTAAACAGGTACTAGTACTTCACTGACATTTCTTGTTGCTCTTCATGACTGTACTTTGCACAAAAGTGATGACTGATTATCTTGATCAGCTTGCAAAAAGTTAAAATGATGCACAATAGTGTACCGGAAAGATTGAACGGTAATTTTATTTGTAGTTATTGAATACAGTTAATTTTTTCACTAACTAATTTCGCTAACATTGTGAGTTACAAAATTCGGCCTTGGCTGTGGTCTGCATAGTGATCTTTACCTAAATGAAAGTAGTACCCTGAAGTGTTTTGCGTCATTAAATTTAAATCATTAATATCTTCCTCCAATAGCAGAGAACCCCCAGACTGCTGTAGACCCAGGGGTGTTAGGACAGAGGAGGCGGAGCCTGCTGCAGAGCCGCTTTGACCACCCACATTTTTTGCCGTGAGTGAAGAAGGCGTGGGGTGGAGTGAAGCGCGTGTGTGGGGTGTGTGTGTATGTGTGGGATGTGTGTGGGTGTGTATGGGGTGTGTGTGTGGGGGGGGGGTGTGTGCATGTGTGTGGGGTGTGTGTGTGTGTGGGGGGTGTGTGCATGTGTGTGGGGTGTGTGCATGTGTGTGGGGTGTGTGTGTGTGTGTGGGGTGTGTGTGTGTGTGTGTGGGGGGGGGGGGGGTGACATTATGGGGTGCCTAACGGCCTGATAGCCAGACATTTAGACAGAAATATCACACATGTAATTAAAAAGTGGTTGTAATGACAGGCAATAACAGGCAAACAAGAGCTTCAGCATAGAGTTCCAGGCACTTAGTAAAAAATACTGAGAATCACATAAAAAAAGGAAGACAGGAGACACAAGGCAAAAAGCCTAAAGTCCAATCGGTGAAAATCTCTAAATAAATCATCCCAAAACAGAATTCAAAGTTCACAAACATAGCTGGATACATGGAACAAAGCTTGACGAAACTTCCCTAAGGAAAATGTCTTCTTTGACTCATGAGAAATAAATCAGCTCTGAGATCTCACCTGTTTCTCCCAAGGGACCCTTAGGAGAAATAAGGAGAGATATTAAAGGGGAGAAGAAAACAGAGTATTTTGAGATTTTAAGTTCAAATTAAAGGGCAAGTCTGGTCTAGAAACAACCAGGGGTCTATTTTTGATGATCAAGTGATCATGATGGTGGCCAAACAATGAATGGTGGTGGCTTCTTAAAAACATATGGCGCTGAAAATACATACAATTATACCAAATGTTTAAAAAAAATGTATCAAATTTGAAGAAGAACCTCCTTGTTGGTGATATAAACCAAGTTAAGTAAATGTGAAAATAATTGAATGAGTACAAGGCACAATTAAGAAAAGAGAGCACTAATCACTAACCCAATGTTTCAGCAGATCATCACCACTAGATCACAAAGATATCAAGGTGATGGATCCTCAAAGTAAGAAAGGTGAGGTGTTGTGTTGTACACACACACACACACACACACACACACACACACACACACACACACACACACACACACACACAGGCACACACACACACACACACACACACACACACACACACACACACACACACACACACACACACACACACACACACACACACACACACACACACACACACACACACACAGGTCCGCCATGTGTCTTGCTGGGGCTCGGGGGACAATATTAAGAAAGACGTCATCACTGCCATTATCAAAAGGTCAAATACGTTGTATAATGCTTTGTGACCCTTCAAACTGTAAAACAGTCACATCATAATGCTTTATGAGCACAGTCATGAGAATGTATAAAAATAGTTATATATAATAATGACAATAATTATGGAGCTTTATCAATAGTTTGTAAACCTTTTTGAATCAATTTTTAATAGTGTTTTTAAATTCTGCTTTGTTGCGCCTTCCAATCGTAAAGACTGTAAATGACGTCCTCGTCAGGACCAAAGAGGGAACTGAGAGTGGTCGAAGGAAATCGTGAAGCTATCCGCGCGCTGTTAGAAATATAACAATTGATTATAAACCCCTGTTAAACCTAATAAATCTGACTCCGCTCAGTATTAGAAAAGTTTCGGTTCAAAGTAACATTGTTATCCATAGTGGGTTGATACGCCCACAGTGCATATTGTTAATGAGAATGCCTAACTCGTTTTCTTATGACACTCAAGCTTAGGAATATATACTGTAGGTCTCCTCCATCTGCCGATTAATTTGGGCGGTTCCTAAACATAACATGTATTGGTCTGGAAGTAGGTCAGAGGTTACATGCTGATCCGGACTGCGATACTCACCAGCGTGTTAGACAGTCAAGCAAATTCCTATGCTACAGGGGGTCAGGCTGTGCTAGGTTTTCGCGACCAATCTAGACCATCGCTGACAAACTGCCCACCGCTGTGTAATGCTTGGTCAGTTCATAATAACTTGCCATCTCCCAGGTGATTTAGTTTCTACGGCGGCGATAACTAATCCCAATCGTCCATTATGCTAGTAACGTTACCTAAACTGCTACTCTGGACTATAAGTACAATAGAAAGGCTATGCGGGTCAGAACATAACAATTTATTTGTCAGGTACAAGCTATTCATCCAATACATTATAGAAAGTACATCTAAATGAATAATGTGAAAGTTACGAAAACAGGTTAAAGGAACATTTAGGAAACCATATGAAACAATCAGAGAATGAACATACCAGCTCAGAGGATGATGACTACACACCTTAGTGGTGCGGGAGATTCTGACTACAGAATGGCTCCCCGAATGCTCTGTAAACGTCACTTAAATAGGCTACAGTTTGTGGTTGGTTACATTCACATGATTGGAGGTCAGCTGATTTGAGATCACATGGTTGGAGGTCATCTGATTTGAGAGTACTTTGATGAGACTTGAGACCATTGTTGTAGTGAAAGTGAATCAATCAAGACATGACATGGTATACATTTGATTACATTTCCTGTCCCTATAGTTTACTGCTCCTGTGGACATGTGACAGTAGGCCCACAATAGGCCCACACTTTTTATCTAATATTTCTTATTTAAATTTCTCACACTCTCATATAAGACAAGAATGTGTAACCTAATACCCTTATTGAGCATGGTTGCACTACATGCTTAGAGATTGCCTCCAATGTGAGAAATAGATAGATAGATAGATAGATAGATAGATAGATAGATAGATACTTTATTGATCCCAGAGGGGAAATTCAAATTACTGTTGCATGTCATTATAAAAACAAGATAGCAGCAGTGAAGATGGAAATAAATATATCAATGGCACATAATAGAAAAAGAAAAAGGAGATGTAATATGTTTTTGAAATTCTACAACAGGTGAAGAGAAACTAGAGGAGGAACCAACTCTGAGGATTGTGCTCGTTGGGAAGTCTGGCGCAGGGAAGAGTGCGACAGGAAACACCATCTTAAGGAAAAAAGCTTTTCAGTCTAAGATGTCTGTTACTGCACTGACCTGTCAGAAGGAGACAGCTCAGGTAGACGGTGCAACACTGGCTGTAGTCGACACTCCTGATCAGTTTCACACCAGGGGCAGTGAGGTGAAGAGGTGCATCTCATTTGCTGCTCCTGGTCCTCATGTGTTCCTGGTCGCGCTCCAGCCGGGCCGTTTCACAAAAGAAGACGGAGACACAGTGAAGATCGTTCAGATGACTTTTGGAGATGCAGCCGCATGCTTCACCATGGTGTTGTTCACACATGGAGACGATCTGAAGGAGGATGAAATCACCATAGAAGAATTAATTAGTGGAAATCAAGCTCTCCGTGACTTCATCAGTCAGTGTCATGGAGGATATCATGTTTTTAACAACAGAGACAAGGATCCTTCTCAAGTCAGAGAGCTGATGAAGAAGATCGACACAATGATTCAGAGAAATGGAGGAAGCTACTACACCAGTGAAATATTCAAAAGTGCTGAGAGAGACATACAAAAATAAAAATGGAATAACTTCCGAGAATCAATGCAGAATTGGAATTGAGATTGAGAAGAAAGGCAGAGAGAAAGAACTCAAACCCTTTCTGGCCTCTTCTGTCTCAATCTTTATGTCTTTTTAATCTTTGGATGACCCTTAGTGAGAGCATAAGTGCTTTCAAGTGTAACTTTGGATACATGCTAATGCTTTAGCTACTTTATTCTCTCACACAGTTTTTTTGCTCTCTGCTACAAGGAGTTTCTTGATTAAAGTTTCAGGTTGTTGACTAGATTTGAATCGAGTTGATAATATACTAATCTGAATCTCACCTGAATCTCATCTGATTCAAGAAATGTATGGCATGTGGTGGTGAATGTTTTCTAAACACAAAGCCCAGATTGTGCAATAGTGGAAGACAATGCAAAGTCTTGCATACTAGGTCTATAACGGATACAGAAATAATAATAAGTGCAATACTTATGCAGTACAACATTTCTGTAACACTATGCTGGGTATGAAATGGATGCCAATATTATTTTATATTATATTAGCTATATTATTTTTATGGATGGTCTTATTATTTTGATGAATCCTTTTTCACATGGATAAGGTGTGGTGCACGCAATGGGCATATCTGTTTTAGTGGCTTTATGATAGTGAGTGACTGAAAATAGGCCGAGGTCTTGTGACTTCTACCTGTGTGTTTTCCAGAGTTGTTTTACAACCTTCATACAAGGTTGTAAAAAAGGTCTTTGATATGAATGGCAAAGCTGGTAACAGCTCTAGTAAAACCCAGTATCCAAAATCTTTTGGACTAAGTTTGCAAAACATGTTAACCATATATTTCATTAAGAATATTGCAAAGACAGCATATCAATTGTTGACACAGACATTTTATCTTTATTTTATCATTTTATCTTTTTTAAATATATGTTCATTTTGATTTGGCAACACATTTCAAAAACGATGACAGGGCATGTTTACCACTGTATTGCATCTCCTCTTCCTAAACAACATTTAAATATTTTGGAACTGGGGAGACCAGTTGTCCCATTCATGCCCCTATATAGGATTTCAGCTGCTCAACAGTGTGAGGTCTTCGTAATCATGTTTTTCATTCCATGATGCACTAAACGTGACAGATCTGGGCTGTAGGCAGGCCATTTAAACACCCTTCTACTCATGAGTATGACCCTTCTATAGGAGCTATAGCCTACTGTTGTTATGTGCAGAGTTGTAAGAAGGGGAATGGCTTGCCAGAAATCAGTCCTTTGATCCATATAACAAGCAGTAACAAAGCATGTTACAATACAGTAACAAATACACAACCATACATTCGAAACATCCGCTTCAAAATGAATACTAAACTACAAAATGGAACAATACAAAGCATTAAAGAGTATGAACACTAAAAAGGGCTTGTCTTCGCTTTCTATTTGGGTAAATCCCTTTGTGTAAATTAGCTACAGTAGTCGGGCCTTTTTCGGCTCCTTCAAACAATGTGGGTGTTAAGTGAGCTTTCTTGGCCTTCTGTCTGGGATGGTTCCGCCGAGACCTCCTCCCGTTGCCAGAGCTGGACAGTAACGGAGTACATTTACTTGAGTACAGTACTTGAGTAGAATTTTGAGGGATCTGTACTTTACTTGAGTATCATTTTTGGGGAGTACTCATGACTTTACTCAAGTACATTTGAGAGGCAAATATTGTACTCTTTACTCCACTACATTTCTATCCATAACCGTGAGTACCCGTTACTTCTTCTAAAAAAAAAAAGGAAAAAAGAAAAATCTCATCTTAATTTGTTGTTTCCCTCTCAAACGTGATTGGATTGTGCGCCACTGATTAGGACAGCCTATCAGCAATCACCTTCAGCTTTCCGCCAAAGTCAACTCCATGGTCAGATTTAGATAAGAGACGAAACCATGGACGAAACAATGGATGAAGACGCAGCAGGTCCATCCCGGGAATGTGCCAACCTGTGGCCCCACCTCGCCAGACTATTTCAATTTTCTGAACAAGTTAATGATAGTTTTCGCTTGAAGTGTTTCAATAACAAAATAGTATTTTGTATTTGAAATACGTATTTTAAATGCATGTGTTAGAAATACTGACCATCCCTGGCAACATGGTAAAAAGATGAAAATGATTTTACTTTCAATTCCTTTTACATTCTCCAAGGTATTAACATTAACATTTTTCATAACTCCATGTAGGACGTTTCTGTACATAAATGTAAGCACTGTGGCAGTAGTAATGCAATATTTAGAAAATGTAGACTACTCTTGTACTCTTGATACTCAAGTACTTTTAAAAACAAGTACTTCAGTACTTTTACTTAAGTAGACATCTGACTGTTGTACTTTTACTTGTACTTGAGTAAAATTTAGCAAAGGGTATCTGTACTTTTACTCAAGTAATGAAGCTGTGTACTCTGTCCGCCTCTGCCCGTTGCCAATTCTATAGTTACTAGGTCATTGGCTTTTCTGGTGAGAGAGACCAGGAACCTCTTTAACATAACAACACACCATTTGGCAGGTGAATACACAGTGCATCACTCTGATCAACTTTGTAGGGCTACATCAAAGTCTTTGAACAGACTGCAGTTTGGCATTGTTTTCCTGAAATATTCAAGGCCTTGAAAAAGATGTCTGTATGGCATATGGTACTCAAAACCTATATCACTCAGCATTAGTTGTGTCTTTCTAAAGGTGCAAGCTGCCCATGCCATAGCTACTAATGCAACCCCATACCATTATACATTTTGGCTTTTGAACTGTGCATTACAAGTTGGATGGTCATGGTCCCTCCTCTCTTTAGCCCAGAGGATGCCGAGTCCATGATTTTCAAAAATAACTACAAATTCTGATGGTCTAACAAGACAGTGTTCCGCTTCACCTCATTAGCTTAGTCTCAGACATTTGTGGATCATAAATGGTTTCCTCTTTGCATGGTAGAGTTTTAATCTGTGGGTGGAGCATCTATGCTCATTGACAGGTCATCGGAAGTTTTGCAATTTTCCCGTTTTTCCCTTTTTTTGAGATGTGGTGCTGGTATCAAATTCTAAATGAGCTAATATTTTTCATAAAATAGGCCTACTCTTGGTCAGTTTCAAAGTTTGATATGTTGTCCGTGTTCCTTTTGCAACTAAATGTGGTTTATGTCATACAGTATAGGCTATTCTGTTTCATGACATTTAACACAACGGACCAACATTTGTAAATGGGGTTGTGGGCCTACTTCATTTCATGCTTGACTATGGCAAATCGGGGATAGGCTACCCTACCAGTGCCTTTGCAGTTGCTGAACGTAACTGAACTGAAACTGAACCGAATAGGCCTATAGAGCCAACTCATGCTTCAACGACGTTGCCCTCAGAGCTCAGTCCAGAGCCTCGCACATTGCAGATCGAGGTATTTGGCTTGACTTTATGGCCCCTCCCCTGCACGTTTCCAAAGAGTGGTTCAGTTGTGAAACAGCAAGCGTTGCGTCCGATCCGCGACACCCAGCCGGAATATAACCCGACAGCGCCCACTCTGACCTCTCTGCAGTCACGGAGGCGGCTGTCAAGTGTCTTGCACGGGTAAGAGTTAAGATTTTCTTTTTGACCAGTTAGGTCACCTTATGCATAACCACGAAGCTTGTGCTAGAGAATTGCTGTCTCCAACAGCACAACTGTTTTTGCACGTTGCATTGTGAATTGTTGTGAAGTTTGTGTTAATATCGATTTTCACTTCTACAACGGTTTAACGTTGCCTAAGCCTTTGTTATTGAACTATAGGATAAACATGCTAAGTTCATGCAACCTAAAACGATTTCGCATGCAGTCTGACACAAACGTATGCTATGCTATGAGATAAGACATTTGCAGCCACGCATGATCGATCTTATCGGTACAGTTTATTGAACATAATGTTGTGGTCGAACAGAGGTCCACCTTACCATGAGCCATGTCTGAAGCTTTTCAAAGTTGAGGGAGCGTTTTAGTAATGAGTTGATATGATTGGTCCTCTTGAAGGGCATGATACTTTGCGAAGTTCTGATTGGCTGAGTAAAAGATACTTTATGACCTGCTGTGTTATCTTTGGTGCTGTGTCGTCGTCTTCTTAGGTAGTGCTCTGCATGTAAAAATAAATAGGCTACTGTAATAATATACATTTCCATTAAAGTACATCACATCTCAACTATGACACTTTCACCCAAACCAGTTTACTGACGTGACTAAAGGTGGGCTCTGAGGCTATGTGTCCCCCATGGGTCGAGACTTAGGCCTAGGTGTTGTGGGCACCTTGTCCTACCAGTTTCATTTATATTAAAGATCCTTGATTACTAGCTCTGCTTTAACCCTCTCTGGTTTCATTTTGCATAGTTAGAAGACTCGTCCTGTTTGTCAGGATTGTGGATGTTTTACCCGAAACTGAGCAAGTTACACATGTCCTTCTTTCCTGTTGTGGCACACAGTGTTTCCCATACATTGACTTATTTGTGGCGGCCCACCACAATATCAACATTGACCACCACACAATGATTTTCCAGGTTGTACTAAATTGTGCTTAAAGCTGGTTAGCATCATAACCACAATGCGCTAATTTGTTAAAAACTGTTGCATTCAAGTTAATTCTGCAAACCTACCACCACAAATAGAATTCAATTCTGTGGGAAACACTGGGCACATCCATTTTCCATAGACTGTAAACACAACACAGGCCTTTTTTGTATTCAAACTTTTTTTTTAGACAGGTAGATATGCATTGCACTCACTAAAAATGTTTACATATGGTGGAATTGCCAGTAGGCCTGTTTGTTATTTCTGGGTTTAAAGTACATACTGTGGATATTAACTAATATTATTCATATTAACTTTACCAGGATATTTGAAATCTCACCATGGTATTGGAAACTAGAATTTTTGACAATTTAATGATGTAACGAGATGAGATGTTACTTGTCAGTGTAACTTTTGCAGAACAGAATGTGTTATGAAGTATTATAAATGCATATGATTTTTGTGATTTCAATAATGAGAGCAGTGAGAGCATTATTTCTTGTGCTTATTTCCTTTTCCTTTTTCTCCTTCAGTGATTGGTCTAGTGTCCAAGATGAGGATTGCGGTAATTGGTCAGAGCCTGTTTGGACAGGAAGTTTACAAGGAACTAAGGAAGGAAGGCCACACTGTCGTTGGTGTGTTCACAATACCAGACAAGGATGGAAAAGCTGACCCATTAGGTGAGCCGCCACCCCCCAGCACACACACACACACACACACACACACACACACACACACACACACACACACACACACACACACACACACTTATGGTGACATGACCTGTCAATCAAATGTATCTATCTCCACTCCATGTCAATTACTATTGTATCACCTTTTATTTTCCAGCAAGGCATAACCAAACAAATGAATGGCTGTTAAAAAATGTCAGACTAAATTCAAGGTTGTTTTTTGAGTTACTCTACAGAAGAAAGTAAAAAAATCATGGTTTTGGTAACGGGGAAAATACATTTTCTCATGTATTGTCCTGATCCAGGTTCAGCAGGTCTGTATATGTTCATGGGTGATATGGCAATTCATATTAAAGTTCTTCAACAGGACACTTCCATGGCACTTAGGCATGACAGTCTGTAGACAATATTATCTCAAGATGTCTACAAGAGTTCATTTTGCTTGATTTGAGATTTCTTATAGGTCAATTGTCAGTGGGACAAAATGCATTTGGAACTTTTTTGACCTGTGTTGCCCCTGGAAACAGACCAAAGGACATTGACCTGTAAATGACTTGACAGTCCTGTTTGCAGCACATAAGGTGGTGTCACTGTAATAGGCTGACCAATGTGTAAGCCCCTCCCATAGGAACATTGCCATTTGCTGCAAGTATCAGGCCAGCAGACTTGATGAAGGCCAATAGTTAACAAATAAGTTAAAGTGAAAGCTGGTTGGAGGTTAGGTGATGGTGTGGTCATTCATTGCCTGGACTGAAAGCTATCTATACAACAGAAACACTCAAATAGCCATTGTTTCTTCTTAAAAACATAATGGCTTTTGAGCGTGCATTAAATTACATTACATTACATTTCAATAAGGGATAGCAGCCGTCGAGGTGTCCGGTTATACGGAATTGATGGATGAGGTGGAGGCAAAGAACTGATGCGCAGCAGAGTGATGTATGCAGTATAAGCCTTTTTTTGTTTTTGTGGATTTTTGCTTACTGATAATCCCCATTTGTGCAGCATTTGGATTGAAACTTCCTATGACTGTGAATAGTTTTAACTTTTTAAAACAAACTCATGAACTAATTTCCTTTCAAAGACATGTGTACATAAAGTCAGTGGAGATGAGCATGAAAACATGTCCTTGGAACTGCTACTATGTTGCATGAGCTCTGATAACGATGGCTACGTCTTGCATAAATAACAAACATAGAGAGGGGGTTGGTTTGGAAGTGGATGCACTGGTTGGCCAGGTGCTTACATAGCTTGAGTCTGAACTCAATTCAAAGTTGACAGAGTGACCTATGCAACAGCTCTATCGTAATAGTCATGAATGAATGAATAACATGAATGAGAGGAGCCAAATACAGCCTAAAAAGTTTTTCATTATGAGTTGTCATGGACTCTTGTGTGATTGCAGGCCTATCCTTGCTGTAGTAGCTTCCTCCTGCATGGTTTGTAAAACATCACTCCAGCTGCAGAGCCGTGTGTGATGTGAATATCAAGTGCTTATTTATTATCCTTCTCAGAGCCGGCCAAGGTATACTGAAGGAAATAGATTTTTGATTTGTCTGAAACTGATTTGTCTGGAAAAAAAAAAAGATTGAGCTACAAACAGTAAATTACTTCCAGCTGATGGTGGGCATAGATAAACAGAAATGTCCGAGAAAATGAAGTGAGACACGTAGGCGTGAATAAAAACGTGTGGCGTGATTGAAACGTCCTCATCCTCATCCTCATCCTCATCCTCATCCTCATCCTCATCCTCGTCCTCATCCTCATCCGAGTTTCACCAAGAGGAAAAAAAGAAAACCGAGATGTTGCCCATAGGAGAGACGACGCTCCAAACTAGCAGGCACTCACTGACCGTGCCGCTCCACTCACCGTGTCCCCACAGCGGCCGAGGCCGAGAAGGACGGCGTGGCGGTGTTCAAGTTCCCGCGCTGGCGCCTGAAGGGCCAGGCCATCTCCGAGGTGGTGAACCAGTACAAGGCGGTGGGCGCCGAGCTGAACGTGCTGCCCTTCTGCTCCCAGTTCATTCCCATGGAGGTGATCGACCACCCCGCGCACGGCTCCATCATCTACCACCCCTCCCTGCTGCCACGACACAGAGGAGCCTCCGCCATCAACTGGTCAGTCGCCACTTGGCATGGACTCGCCACACATACAGCCCTGCCCGGTCAACTAGATAGTGCATAAATTCAGTCTGTAACGTCCCAGGAACTTAGATAGGTCCATACTCTCTGTCTGAGGCACCTAAACATGTCTGCCCAATTAGTGTTATTATTGAGATTTATATTTGTTATGATTTTCTAAAATATTTTTGATATATATTATAGTTTCTGATTATAATTAGGTGCTCACAATTAATAGAAAACAAATATTTTGGACATAAAAATCACTCTGTTCAAGGGCTATCTGCCTGTTGTGAAACAACAGAGACACTGAAATGACTAAGGAAAATACAGGAATACACAAGCAGACATTCCAAGTGATTTCCTTGGTCCAGTTGAGCAGCACTGGACCCACAAAGAAAGTGGAAGTTGCTGAGAAAGGTGCTATATAAATAAAACGTATTATTATTATTTATTATTATTACCATACTAAAGTCTCACCTTCACGCTTTCATTCAGGACCCTCATCCATGGCGACAAGAAAGGCGGGTTCACTGTGTTCTGGGCAGATGATGGACTGGACACTGGACCAATCCTGTTGCAGAGAGAGTGCGATGTGCAGCCTGACGACACGGTCAACACCATCTACAAGCGCTTTCTGTTCCCCGAGGGTGTCAAGGGAACGGTGAGGAAGCATGGCACCAACGAAGTTCACCATAAGCACACTTAGTAGGACAATAAGGCGACACCTGTCAGAGGCAACAGGGCTATTGAATAGTTTCATGATGAGATGTGGATTATGGATTGTAACAACTAATGGTAACGTGATATATAAAGCCTGGTTTGTTGCTTCCTCCTCATTTCAGAGTGAAAGTGTATTTTTGTACAAAATCTCTGGTTTTCTGAAGTGCCTGAAGCTTATGGTCTGGACAAGGCTTTCAGTGTAAACCACACTAAAATCAAACAGAAGCTTTGAGTCAGTGTAGATAGACATGAGGACTGACCTGTGCTGTTGGTGGTGACAGGTGGACGCAGTGAAAATGATCGCAGCGGGAACCGCTCCCAAAATCAAACAGCCGGAGGAGGGGGCCACCTACGAGTGCATTCAGAAGAAGGACAACTCAAAGGTGGGTTATCACAGCAAACAAGGCCTTCTTTGTGTTAAAAAAAACGTATTCACTACCGTAATCACTATTTATGGCAGGCATTCACTAAATAGTGTGCTATGTAGTCAACTAATGGATGTTTCAAACACAGGCCTTGGCCCTGTGCAGCAGAACTCTGATGACACACGTACAAATGTGTCTTTAATGGATGACCTCTCTTTTTGCCCATCCCCCCCCCCCCCTCGGTCTCTCTGTGCTATGAGTGCAGATTAACTGGAACCAGCCTGCTGAAGCCATCCATAACTGGATCAGAGGCAACGATAAAGTCCCAGGAGCCTGGGCAGAGGTTGATGGACAGGTGAATTCAGAAAATCTTTCGCATACACACACACGCACACTAACACACAGCTGGTATGAATCTGAATTTCATTTGAGATAAATAGTATGTAGTGATTAGTTACAGTATCATATTTTGACATACAGATGCCTGTTGACCACCATTTATTTTGTGTGTGCAGTTTCGCTGCCAAATAAACCATTCAATTATATAAACCTGCTGTTTATGACGGTTGAGTAGTGTGTTTGTCAACAATATGACATAACTTTTTGCAGAAAGTCACTTTTTATGGATCAACTCTGGTGGACAATGGTACCGCAGCTAACGGAAAGCCCCTTGAGATACCTGGGGCCAGCAAACCTGGGATGGTCACCAAGGCTGGACTCGTCCTGTTTGGCAACGATGGCAAGACGGTAAGGACAAGCAGAAGGAACAGCTGCATCTGTGAGGTTGTGCACGTAACACAACTGCCAAACACTCCCGAGTTTGCCTTGCCAGGAAAGTTTCAGCCATATAATCCTCATCTGCTTGAATGTTGACGCATACACACACACACACACACACAGACACACAAACAAACAAACACACACAGACACACACACACACACTCATTGCTCAGTCATGTGCTCTGGACTTGACTGTAAAAGCATATTTATACGTGAGTTTAAAGAGCTGCTTACCAGCAGGTGACCATGAACTTCAGCCCTAGACTAACTTACAGCTGAAGAAAGTCCTTTGTCTAGTGTTACATAACCAACCTCCAACCTCCCCCTCTGGGGTATCAGTAGAGGAAAGGAAGGCGGTATAGAGGGGAGGAGAGAGAGAGAGAGAGAGAGAGAGAAAGAAAGAGAGAAAGAGAGAGAGAGAGAGAGAGAGAGCAAAACAGGGAACTATGCCAAAAATGTGTTCTGTGGACAAAGTGAATTTGAGGCATAGCCACGGACAGCATAGAAGGGCAGACAGAACAGAACAGAGAAAGAAGGACTAATTGATTGATGGGGATTGTAATTGCTCATTAGAAATTCTCATTGCCTCTCTGGCAATGTCCCAAGTCCCCCCCCCCACCCCCCTCTCTTTCTCTGCCTCTTTCTGTGAGTGCACTTGTGTGTGTTTCATTGGATTCGTCCCAGAATTCCCCCCAAGATAGTTCTTGGAACCAGAGGCCCTGTAATACTGTTAAATATATATGTTGCACAACTTTGTCTCAGAATATTAGCCTTGCACTCACTGGGATAACAGTAATTCTTCAGCTTCATGTAATTATTATAATACATATGATTATTGTTGTATAACAGTGTTGTCACTGTAATTAAACCATGAAATGCACTGTGTGTGTGTGTGTGTGTGTGTGTGTGTGTGTGTGTGTGTGTGTGTGTGTGTCTCCAGCTGCTTGTGAAGAATCTCCAGTTTGAGGATGGGAAGATGATCAACGCGGCTCAGTACTTCAGTGCGGGCTCCAGTGCTGCCGTGGAGCTGAATGAGGAGGAGAAGGCCTTCGCTGAGCAGATGAGGGTAGGCAGACTCCCACAACCCACCCCCAGCCCCACTGTCATGGCACAGCTATGGTGAAATGACAAACTCGAAACTCAATCTGCCATGTCAACCAACTTGGCATACTGTGCTTATTGAAGGAAAATCAATGCATACAATGGCTGTGTTTACACACACACACACACACACACACACACACACACAGATGCAAACACACCTCACACTTTTACCTTGACCTTGCTGAACTCTTGAGTTCAGCTACATAGTAAGCATGCACAGAATTTATAGTGTCCCACTCTTCACTTTGGTACACTGGCTCTGTACTAAAGCTTAGGCCTAAATCCCCAACGAGCTTGTGTCAACACTGGCGCCATGTTTTCTTCTCTGCTGGAGATGGACCTCAGAGATACAATAAGGACGATTTATGGGGACAATGGCTGAAATGTGTTTTGAATCTGAGCGCAGGCGGTGTGGAAGAGCATCCTCTCTAATGTGGACCAGATTGATGACTCCACCGACTTCTTCAAGTCTGGAGCTGCCTCCATGGATGTGGTGAGGTATGCACTTTATCCACAGGATGTGATGTGGCGGAAGATAAGACAAGCTTCCTGCTAATGTGCTGATAAATGTAACCAACATTTCCTTGACTTGAGTAGTGTTACCAGAATTTGTGGCTCTCAAGAGAGTCTTTAATATGACTTGGCTAATCGATTAAAAAGCGCCGACGCATTTCAGCCATTGTGGCCTTTATCAATTAGATTAGATTAGATTCAACTTTATTGTCATTGTGCAGAGTAGAAGTACAAAGACAAGGAAATGCAGTTTGCGTCTAACCAGAAGTGCAAAAAAAAACATGTGCAATGTGATATACAAAGTATAGACAGGTGGTGCACAGACAGGACAAGAAATATAGTGCAGTGGTTTACAGTAACATAAATTAAATATAAATATGTGCAGTGTATTAGCAGTTACCTTATAAGAGCAGATTAAATATGACTATGTAATATGAACATTGTATGAACAACATGTACAGATATGTGCAATGTAGTAGCAGTTACTGCTACATTATAATAGTAGTAAGAATAATATAGATACCGGTATATGCAGTGTATTAACAGTATATATTATACTGTAAGAAAAACAGAATAAATACTAAAATGGTTGCCTTTGGGCTGCTTCTTCAAGATCTTAGCTTAGAACATATCCTATGTTATGTGTAGGGCTATGTTTACCACCAAGGTGTGTGTGTGACCTGCCTCTGTTTGCCTGGGTCTGAGCAGGCTCGTGGAGGAGGTGAAGCTGAGGGCCAGTGACCTCCAGCTCCAGAACGAGGACGTTTACATGGCAACTACCTTCCAGGAGTTCATCCAGATGTGCGTGAGGAAACTGCGAGGAGAGGATGGCGAGGAGGAGCTGATCGTGGACTATGTAAGACTCTCCCAACAAGGCTTTTTAATCACAGTGGTGGTCCCTGGAGATTGAGATGGTCATTTGATGTGTTTCTTCAGGGATGAACTAATTGTAGCTGTTTTGTGCTGTGCGTGCGTGTGTGTGTGTGCGTGTGTGTGTGTGTGTGCGCGTGTGTGTGCGTGCACGTGTGTGTGCGTGCGTGCGTGCGCGCGTGCGTGTGTGTGTGTGTGCGTGCGCGTGTGTGTGCGTGCGTTCGCGCGCGCGTGTGTGTGTGTGTGTGTGTGCCTAGGTGGAGAAGACTGTGAACAACATGACTATCAAGATACCCCACCAGCTCTTCATCAATGGGGAGTTTGTGGATGCAGAGGGTGGGAAGACCTACAAGAGCATCAACCCCACAGATGGACAGGTCCTGCTACACTCAGACGCCGAGACTGGCATCTGATCCATTTCTTTTCCTCTTCGTCATCTCTTCATCCCTCTCTCTCTCTCACATCTCTCCCTCTTTCTCTCATCCCTGAGCTGTCATACTCCATAATGCCCTGATCGGTAGAGGCCAATAAAATCTCCCTCCAGGTTTGTTTACTGTGACTTTGTTTACTCCTCCCCCTCCCTGTCTGTAGGCCATCTGTGACGTGTCCCTGGCCCAGATATCAGATGTGGAGAGGGCCGTGGCGGCAGCCAAGGAGGCCTTCGAGGAGGGAGAGTGGGGCAAGATGAACCCCAGAGACAGAGGCAAGCTCATGTACAAGTGAGTGATGGACCAACACATCTGTTCCCAAGGGATTTTTATTCTGGAGTAAATTGATGAATAACTCATGAGGCTGAACAAAAATAAAGGTACTCATCTGTCATCTGCTGTATCACCATTTCTCTCTTTCTTTCTGTCTCTCTCTCTTTCTTTCTGTCTCTCTCTCTCTCTCTCTCTCTCTCCCTCCCTATCTCTCTCTCTACCTATCTCTCTCTCTACCTCTCTCCCTCTCCCAGGCTAGCTGACCTGATGGAGCAGCATCAGGAGGAGCTGGCCACCATTGAGTCCATCGACTCTGGGGCCGTCTACACCCTGGCCCTCAAAACCCACGTGGGCATGTCTATTCAGACCTTCAGATACTTCGCTGGCTGGTGCGACAAGATCCAAGTTAGTGTCTACATCTCTGGATGCATGTGTTTAAAGCTAGTGTGTTGTATGTAATGCAATCTATTAGCAGAAATGGAATATACCGGTAGTATTCACAACTATGTTTTCCTCTTTTGATCATTGCCTGTAGAAATGAATGCTTATGTTTTCATTGTTTAGAATTAGCCCTTTATTATCTACATAGGGAGCGGGTCCTTTTCCCAGGAGTCCGACATATTGTGTCGCCATCTTGCTATAGTAGTCCAGAAAGCACAAACCAAGATGCTACTTATATGGAGTGTCTTTCACATTTTGGACTGGTATTCAGTGAGTTTCAGTATTTTAAGTAGCCCCAGCACACTGTAGCTTCAAGGAGAAGTCAGACATTACTAACGTCAGTCGTGTTGGTGCTTTAAGGCAGTGACATGCTCCCGTGTCTGTCTCCCGTACGCGATGACAATTTGCGCCATCAACGCGCATGTGGGGGGTTTCGTGGTCTTCCCAACAATTGGGACCGCGCATCAATGACGCACGCAAATGTGCACGGAGGAGCATGCCACTTGCTTTACTAAGAGGACAATGAGATGTCTTTCTCCTGCTTTCTCAGGGTTCCACCATCCCCATCAACCAAGCTCGGCCCAACCGTAACCTCACTTTCACCAAGAAAGAGCCCATCGGGTAAGACACACACAGCATAGTGAGACTAATCTGATGGGATTTTGTAGATTTGTTCACCCTGACTCACATGTGTGCATATCTTAGTGTGTGTGCCATCGTAATCCCCTGGAACTACCCCCTTATGATGCTGGCCTGGAAAACGGCAGCCTGCCTCGCGGCTGGCAACACTGTTGTTCTCAAACCTGCACAGGTAAGTCTTCAAATTAACTAAAGGTGACACTGACTTGACTTGAGGTGACGCGACTCATGAATTAAACCTGGGCTGACTGATGGTATGACTTGTGACTCGTGAATCAAACCTGGGCTGACTGGTATGACTTGCGACTCGTGAATCAAACCTGGGCTGACTGATGGTATGACTTGCGACTCGTGAATCAAACCTGGGCTGACTGATGGTATAACTTGCGACTCGTGAATCAAACCTGGGCGACTGATGGTTGGACCGCTGCTCCACCATGTCCATTACTACTAGCAGCTGGAAGCTGTTGAATGTAGACGACGTTTCTGCAGAATGTAGTTCGACAACATAAACTTTAACAGTAAAAAATATTTATTTAAATATTTTTACGAGATGCATGATGATTCACAAACCGATTTTTTTGTATGTCGCTCTCAAGGTCACTCCATTAACAGCCCTCAAGTTTGCAGAACTGACAGCTAGAGTCGGCTTCCCTAAGGGGGTTGTTAACATCCTCCCAGGATCAGGTACCTACAGACATGCCGACCGCCTTTCTCTCTAGTCTTTCTGCTTCAGGGCCGTTATTAAACACACTAAACCCTTTTCTCTTCCTCAGGTGCTCTGGTGGGTCAGCGAATGTCCGACCATCCTGACGTTCGTAAGTTAGGATTCACTGGATCCACAGAGATCGGCAAACATATCATGAAGAGGTAAGTGAACTTTAACTCACATACGTTTGACTTTTTAAGACGTTCATGTAAAGCTTTCCTTGAATCCAGCTTCATAAGACTAACATAACCATGTCATAGCTGATGTCATATGCCGTCAGAAGAAGTTATACCAGTCAGTGTCTTAACAGGGTCAAGCCACTATAGTAAATGCTATGATGATGCTATGACAGCTTAGTAACATATGCCATAAGCTGTTACGGCATCTACAATTTGAAGAGCTGTCAGGACAACAGTTGTTAACAGTAAGATGGCACTGTGAAATCGTAGGACATTAACTGTTTGGATGACTAATGATAGGACAGAGTATCTGAAGCTTACCAAATAGGCTCTTGTCTTAATTGTTGCTGAAGATTATTGATGTGACGGGTACTGATACTGAAGTGTATGTGTGTGTGTGTGTGTGTGTGTGTGTGTGTGTGTGTGCGTGTGTGTGTGTGTTTGTGTGTGTGTTCTCCCAGCTGTGCAGTCAGTAATGTGAAGAAGGTGTCCCTGGAGCTGGGGGGGAAGTCTCCTCTCATCATCTTCAGTGACTGTGATCTGGACAAAGCTGTGCGCATGGTCAGTGTGTTACACACACACACACACGGGCCAAACAAGTTTTGTGTTGACCCATAACCCTTCATGACTCTTAAAATGCTGTGTGTTATTTCTGTCCTTGTTTACTCCCACACGTTGCTGCTGAAAGGGGGAGGTTCTCTCTCGGGCCTCAAATGCAGAGCCAGACAAATAGCCCACTATGAGTGTCTGGAAGAACGGCGAAATAGGGGCAGACACTGATAAAAATAACGTGTGCACATTGCAAAAATACACTAGCAGCTATGGTGTGTGTATGTGTATGTGTGTGAGAAAGAGAGAGCGAGAGTGTGTGTGTGTGTGTGTGTGTATATGTCTGTCCCACTCTCTCTATATTGGTGTTCTTGTGTGTGTGCAATCTCAGGGCATGAGCTCAGTGTTCTTCAACAAAGGAGAGAACTGCATCGCGGCCGGCCGCCTCTTTGTGGAGCAGTCCCTCCACGACACATTTGTGCAGAGAGTGGTGTGTATGGGAGCTAAAAGGCTCGTCATTTTTCAGTTTCATTTCGAACTACCTCTTGGTAAAATGGCAGTGTGTTCATATGTTTGTAAGCATATTTATGCCTCATTTATATAGTGTAAGTGGCGGTATATTTCCTAACACTTGTTATTGTTTTAGCCATAGCTATAAAGCATTGGGGCATTATTTCAAGATACTGACAGTTAATGGCCACCAGAGGGCATCGCTGTCCTTGCCCAAAGCATCAGCCTATCACACGCACACATGCAAGCACACACACACACACACACACACACACACACACACACACACACACACACACACACACAGGAGCGCACATACATCTCCTGAACATGTATAGAACATCATTCTTAAACGCACAGAAACAAACAACTAGGCGACATCATATGGAAGTGCCTGTATCATTTCCTACAGTACAGCACCATTCTGCTCTCTCTGTGTAGCTGGAGGAGGTGAAGAAGATGAAGATCGGAGACCCTCTGGACCGCTCGACTGACCACGGCCCCCAGAACCACAAAGCGCACCTGGACAAGCTGGTGGAGTACGCCCAGGCCGGCGTGAAGGATGGGGCCCGGCTGGTGTGCGGAGGCAAGCAGTGTGCCCGGCCAGGTGAGTCATCCTGACCACAGGGGACCCGGTGCATTACATCACGCTGCAGAGACGTACACGCACACACACACACACACACACACACACACACACAGATACACTTGTACACTCACACACACTGTCACCACTGCAGTACAGAACAGTCACCTTATGAAATCAAAGACTGCAGCCTGCAGAATAGCTTCATTAGTAGGGAATGTGTGCCGCTGAGAGAGAGAGAGAGACAGTGAGAGACAGTGAGAGAGTGAGAGTGAGAGCGAGTGAGTCACTCACTCACTCACACTCACTCACTCACACTCACTCACTCACACTCACTCACTCACTCACTCACTCACTAACTAACTAACTAGTGGTCTTATCTGTTGTCCCCCTGTTCTCTCCTGCCAGGCTTCTTCTTTGAGCCCACAGTCTTCACTGATGTGGAGGACCACATGTTCATCGCCAAGGAGGAGTCGTTCGGTCCCATCATGATCATCTCCAAGTTTAAGGATGGGTGAGCACCTGTCCCACAATCTCTCCTGACCTAATCCACTGCAGCACAATGACGGGAGAAGGGAGAGAGAGAGAGAGAGAGAGAGAGAGAGAGACAGAAAGAAAGAGAGAAATGGTGATACAGTAGATGACAGATGAGTACCTTTATTTTTGTTCAGCCTCATGAGTTATTCAATTTACTCCAGAATAAAATTCCCTTGGGAACAGATGTGTTGGTCCATCAGAGGATGAGATGAGAAAACTCCAAATCAAGGCTTCCCTTTGAGTTCAAATGTCCTTGTTTTACTGACGTGCTAGTGCATAGCAGCTTGTGCCTTCCCTAGGGCACGATACAAATGTGATGAGAAATGTGTAGAGAACATGAGCTGCACATTTGGGAGAGCATATTGAAGGCCTGATAATGATGTTCCTGCCTATCTACCCACTTCCTGTATGTCAGTGATGTGGATGGCGTGCTGCAGAGGGCGAACGCCACAGAGTACGGCCTGGCGTCCGGAGTGTTCACACGGGACGTCAGCAAAGCCCTGTACGTGAGCGAGAAGCTCCAGGCTGGCACTGTGTTCGTGAACACCTACAACAAGACGGACGTGGCAGCACCCTTTGGTGGGTTCAAGCAGTCTGGATTCGGCAAGGACCTGGGTAAGGCCCAAAACATCACCCAAATCTCTTTTGACCGCATGGCTCACATTCTGTTTTTCGGTATAAACATTTTCTCGTACTTTTCCACATAACTAAGTTCTGGAGTTCTATAGTCTACGGTTGTTTAGCCATGAAGGCTAAAAGGGCCGGTGCTCGTGTCTGGTTTGTGTGGTGCTAAGCGACTGAGAGTTGTAGACTTCCCTGGATGGGACTAGTCCATCACAGCTTAACCCACAGCCTTAGCTGGGAGCTATTCAGAGCTGGGCAGGCTGAGATGATGCAGATGAAGTGCCTTATTCAAGGGCACAGCATGCACAGGGCCTAAAGTGTTCCAGCACTGCCTGAATGAGCCAGTACGTTTAAGATTTGAAACTAGGCAATTAAACTTTATAATTAAACAGTATATATATGACGTCCTGAGAGTTTCAGGCACAGAAATGTTCATTGCTTTAAGCCCTGCGTGCAACATCAGCTATCCTGAAATGCTTTGCCTGTGTTTGAATGTGTTTGCCAGGTCAAGAGGCTCTGAACGAGTACCTAAAGACTAAAACAGTAACCATCGAGTACTGAGAACAGAGAGCCCAGGGACACTCACTCCTATGAAGACAACAACCTGGAACAACCACAGGTGTCCACAGGTGTCTCTACCGTGAAAATGACCCGCTGAAGACACAAGACATGTGTACTGTGACAAACAATAGCTTAATCAGAGGCATTGAAGAAATCAACTGTGAAACCTAGTCATTGAAGCTAACTCCCTATTTCCTTACATAGCATGAGACTAATCACCAGCGTCACCAGGCTGATTCATACTTTGGAAAGATCCCAAACCTTATATCAAATTGATATATCCTATTGAGTGCCCATGGTTTTTGCTAAAAAAACATGTTTCTATGCAATCAAATTGCCTGAATGAAAAATAAGACTGCATATAACATAAATATGTCGCCTTTATTTTCAGTATTTCAATGCTTTTTAATTGTAAAGTCTGCGGCAAAATGTGAACACAAAGCCAACAGTTTTATTTCTCATGAAAGCAGAAAACTGATTTTATTGTTATAGTTGGTGGCACAGTTATCAGTACAGTTAATACATAGTTTCAAGCATCTATCTACACACTAACTGAAAAATTGGACCTCGATGTGTTTTTGAATAAACGCTATTTTAACACAATTCTAGTGCTTTGTTTTCGTTTTCTGATCTCGTCATTTTCTCTACTAAAAGCTGTGGGGGCTTTGTCATTATGATCAATTTCTGTACATTACTGCCAACATTAAAAAGCCAAATCTTCCACTGGGGACATACAACTAAGCGTTTCTTTTCTCATTGTGCCTTTTCTGTGTCTCTCTGGCCCAACTGAGGGTTATTATTCAGGCGTCTACTCGGTTTCATCAGTCAAAGTATATCTAATTTATCATCAATCCTCTGCCAACCCCCGAGAGAGTGCTCTCCTAAAGACCATGACTAAAACGCTCAAAGCCCACAGAGGGCTCGTGTTAGGCTGTGAAAGCAGGCATGATGGGGGGAAAACTACAAAAGTTGTGTTTTTCAAAAGGTTTGGACAGTTGCAACAATTTCAGTGTTTAAAACATGCATTGATACTTCTGATGTTGCTGGACTCAATTGCCATAAATAAGACTCTTGTAGGAAAAGGTTGGGGCTGTTTTTCTGTTTGTAATGTCAGTAAAGCGTAAACCTTATGAAGATCTGTGACCCTGAATGCTTAAAGCAACACCAAAGAACTTTTCCTCTGTCGCACGCACCATTTGTTTATCCAGCACTGGCTTTGGAAATAACAATGTCCACAGACAAGGTAGAATATGTTGCATGATTTTATGAAAGTACGATGTATTGCAACATCAGATGCAAGTCACATATGTAGTTTCTTATGTGTCATTCCATCGAACTACCGCAAAGCGAATGCAGAAGTGCCGTTTACCCTGTTATGAGTTGATGAACCACTGAAACGATTTTGGAAACATTATTTTAATTAAGGTAGAAAAAACTCTGGTGTTGCTTTAAATAAGAAACCCTATGGAGGTAATATTTAGCCTCCGTTGTCTCTTGGCTGTATTTAGTGCCTAAATGCAGGTGTGTAATAAGTGTGTGTGTGTGTGTGTGTCACCCACCCCCACTTTACATACCTTTGAGCTCAGAAATGATGGTCAAAGGTAGATGCAACCGCCTGTGGATTATCTGATAAAGAGTGTTTTGAGCCATCCGCGATGTTGCAGTGTTGCCACACTGAAGCAGGTAGTCTTCAGAGCCCTAAACACCTGTCCTAGGACCTGTGATTAGTGTTTCTTCAGGATGCTTGGTGAAGGAGGGCAGCTGAGTGAAGCTGGTCCTAAATCAGTTTGTGCTGTTGGAAGTGGCCACATGTCGTCTGTCCTGTTACTGCCATAAAAGAGAAGAAAGGAGGAGGACCTTGAGTGGACAGAAGCATGGTGAACTCGGAGACCCCCTTCAGGATTGGTGTCCAGGTGCTCTTCCCCTATCTGCTTGCTGGTCTAGGCATGGTCACAGCAGGAATGGTGCTGGATGGGATTCAGGTGGGTTTGTGTGTGTGTGAGCATGTGTGTTTTTGTGTGGGCATACATGTGTTTGTGTGTTTGTATGCAAGGATGCAATAGGTGTTATACTGTGATTGTGTGTATGGTAGACTGTCACTCTCATGATGGCAGGTAGTATTAATTCCTATGGGCCGTGTACCAGATGCTCTTAAATCACTTTTCACACACAGATAGAAATGAGCTGATTTCGTTCCAGAGTTTTGTCCGTTTGTATTATCTCTTCAGCTGCATGACACAACCAAGGGCATGGTCACTTTGACCTTTAAAAAAAGTGACCACAAGGTTATACAACTCAAATGAACAATCTGCCTCAGTCAGAGAGTCATTTGCTGCTGTGAGAGGAATACAGTATATTACCTATCATATTATAAATAATATAATAGTTTTATTTTACCAAATCATTTGATGCAACAAATTTGTGAACATTTCTGACCTTGTTAATTCTTGGTTGATGAACAGGCCACCATACACTTGTCTTTTGTGTGGTCCAAGTCCTGCCCTATATGCCTTTGCATCTTAAGCCCTCCTTACACTGACAGACTTTGGAAAGATTTGCAAAGATTTGGAAAAGATTTTTGAAAGACTACAGTCTCAGACCCTCTCACATCTAAAGACAACAAGTAGTAGAGTTTTAAAGCAACACCAAAGAGTTTTTTGTACCTTAAAATAATGTTTCCAAAATCGTTTCAGTGGTTCATCAACTCGTAACAGGGTGAACGGCACTTTCTGCATTCGCTTCGCGGCCCTCTATCGGCTATTACCGCACTATGTAAGTTTGATGCATCGGGTAGCGGATCTGTAGTTCGATGGAATGAGACATGAGAAACTACAAATTTCACTTGCATCTGATGTCGCAATACATCGTACTTTCATAAAATCATGCAACTTATTCTACCTTGTCTGTGGACATTGTTATTTGCAAAGCCGGTGCTGGATAAACAAATAGTGCGTGCGACAGATGAAAAGTTCTTTGGTGTTGCTTTAAGAATAACAAATAATCATATAGGCTACAGCTGTCGCCTACTTTGCCCCTTCCTGTTTGTTGTTGGAGAGAGGTCACTGTTTTTTATAGTTCACGTCACTATTTGCATGAGCCACGACAAGAAAGACTTGCGATAATATCAAACATGTTTGATATTGTCGTAACGGCAAAACTAGAAAAGGACCGACTCCGACTGACTTAAAACCGCTAAGATTGGCACCTTACACTTAACGATCTAGTTGACGGGAGATCACCGCGATTCCAGTACAACTCCCATGATTTCTTAACCTGACCCTAGCCAGATGAATTTCGTTCCGCTTAAGCTCCGCCTAGCTTCACTCACACATCCATCTGGGACCTCTTCCATTGAGAGTGATTTCTGCAACCGACTTTATGGTTCAGCCAATCAGGACGCAGGGCGGGAGTTTCATAGATGTGAGCACTTCGGAATGACAAGGACCGCCCCCATGGCTACTTTGTTTTTCCGACAGCAAGTGTTCATGTGTTTTGCCGTCGGAATGTGTGACAAACACGGATGCCACAACAAAGGTTAAAACATACACTCACTAATCCTAAACAAACAACTGTATTTGCTTAAAATATAGTGTAAGACGCTCGTGAAAGAAAGATATGCAGCTTTCAAGTGACAAAAATGGCAAATTCCCAAGTTCACATCAAAACTGTTGGACATGAAAGGCCACATGGACTACAAACGAACTACAACGTGACGACAAAAGTGATGACGAGCCCCTAACTGTGGGGTGTACTACGAATCTCGATTAGTGGGTTAGCGAGGTATGTTGCGCTCAAAGCCAGGGTATACTGTGACACGAAAGTGGATCTGTTTTAGTGTCGCTATATCACCATGGTATCTTATGCTGTCAACCAAACCTGGTCGGGAGGAGGTTATGTGCTAAGTTATAGCTCAAATCGTGTAATCTACCGCACACTGACCAATCAATTCTCTTAAAAACGAAGTTATCTAGGATTCTGTCATATATCTTACAGGTGGAGCTCCGCCTCTACTAACATTTTGGATCTCGAATGCGCTTTAAAGGAACACGCCACCCAAAATCAGTAGTGATATATGTTCTTACCGTAACTTTCACGAGTTGAGTCGTACCTCTCCCGCGTCGGTAGGTGCACTCAAACGCTCTGTCGCGCGGCGCGAATGTGTTAGCATGTTGCTATGCTAGCGGGCTCTGCCGTGGCCGTAGAGAGAGGCACATAGCAGTATTCAAACACCTCCACGTTTTACCTACTTAAATACAGTTGCACAAGTAGTTGATGAAAAATGTTAGGGCACACAACATGAAACGTGACGATTTTCCAAGCGAATAAACATGAGAACTACGATGTGTGGCGCAATAGCACTTGGGAGTACTTCGACCTAGCGTGGTAATATTATTAACACCTAATTGTAGATCCTATCCACCACAGAGTTTAGAATCCATGCTGGATCGACCCTCAGCCTCTCCCTCCCCTCTGAGCGAGAGAGGCACACACACTAGAGGTGGTGGCTGGTTGTTTTAATGTAGGCTATATGGGTGATGCAGCGCTGCTGACGTGAGGCTAGAAAGCCCTTGCCTGTTCTAGAAAGACTGATCTAATGCAGCAAATATATTAAAAGGCAAAAGTCGTACATTGGCTAGGCCTATCCCCAGAATATCAGCAGCAAACTCCGTCTCTGTCGCGCAAAACACTCTCCAAATAAAACGCACATCGGCCTGTTGCCTATTCTGCCAGCTTGTGACAATATATCGTCCAAAATGCTTGATTGCATTGCATTCTCCACATTTCTAGCTACATTTTCATGTACCACATCAGCATTTTTGTTCAGTGAATCTTTTGTAAATTGCTTTACAATTACCGTCGGGCCCTTGTCAGCAGACTTCGGCTTGCCTCTTGCCATATTCACTCCTTGTCTTCCGATGTCATTTCTGAGTCATCTACAGATGTTCACCTCCCTAAATAGAACCAACTTCAACCTGTGTTATATCCTAGATGAGACTGCCTGGGTTATTTTGTTTAGATATTAGCCTATATATAAAACACATAATTGTAGCCTACCATTCAGGGAATAGGCATTTAAAAGAGAGACAGAGAGTGATATGACTAAGAAATGACATCGGGCGATGGCAGTGCGAGATGTTCAGAACGTAAGAGCTAAAACTTCTACAAACTCACTAACATCCACAGCGGAAAAAGAAGGTAAGAAAAATAGTCGGAAAACTTAGATGTGTAAGGCAAGCAAGCAAGTTTGGCGGTTGTTACTAAAAATGTGAACATGCACGTTGCATTGTTGTGCGGTGGACTTTCAGAATGAATGGAGTCGGAGTTTCTTTAATATCGAGGCGTCATATTTGTCCGATGGCCTGCTATAAAATTAATTGCGATGTCTGTCTGAAAAAGACGCGCTCGTGCAGTCAAAATGAATGGGAGTCTTCAGAACAGGCTTGTCAGTCAACCTGACATAACAGTGTGTAAAGTAGCCTATAATGTGAATGACTTGTTATTTTATCAAGGATTTCTTTCTTTTTGCAAAAAATAAAGTACAATAGGCATTAATTAGTTGGCCAGGAGCATGCTGAAATTATGTGGCAAATTGCGTTTTTTATTACAATGATAAAATTGTAAAAGGACGTGACCGAAGCTGACGCAAGCCAGGCAATAGGCCTATAGGCCCGACGGTAATTGTAAAGCAATTTACAAAAGATTCACTGAACAAAAATGCTGATGTGGTACATGAAAATGTAGCTAAAAATGTGGAGAATGCAATGCAATCAAGCATTTTGGACGATATATTGTCACAAGCTGGCAGAATAGGCAACAGGCCGATGTGCGTTTTATTTGGAGACTGTTTTGCGCGACAGAGACGGAGTTTGCTGCTGATATTCTGGGGATAGGCCTAGCCAATGTACGACTTTTGCCTTTTAATATATTTGCTGCATTAGATCAGTCTTTCTAGAACAGGCAAGGGCTTTCTAGCCTCACGTCAGCAGCGCTGCATCACCCATATAGCCTACATTAAAACAACCAGCCACCACCTTTAGTGTGTGTGCCTCTCTCGCTCAGAGGGGAGGGAGAGGCTGAGGGTCGATCCAGCATGGATTCTAAACTCTGTGGTGGATAGGATCTACAATTAGGTGTTAATAATATTACCACGCTAGGTCGAAGTACTCCCAAGTGCTATTGCGCCACACATTGTAGTTCTCATGTTTATTCGCTTGGAAAATCGTCACGTTTCATGTTGTGTGCCCTAACATTTTTCATCAACTACTCCTGCAACTGTATTTAAGTAGGTAAAACGTGGAGGTGTTTGAATACTGCTATGTGCCTCTCTCTACGGCCACGGCAGAGCCCGCTAGCATAGCAACATGCTAACACATTCGCGCCGCGTGACAGAGCGTTTGAGTGCACCTACCGACGCGGGAGAGGTACGACTCAACTCGTGAAAGTTACGGTAAGAACATATATCACTACTGATTTTGGGTGGCGTGTTCCTTTAATAGTGCTGTGCGTGCAAATATCCCACTATGGACGTGCATACCATACAACAACTGATGACAATTGATTTATTTGATGTTATAGGTTAGACACAAAAAATCACCGCAGTGTATGTAGATTAAGCTATCGCTCATGAATGCGGAAGTAATTGTTTTTAAATAGAGGCGGTCTTGTGCGTCTCCACGTTACACGATTGGCCAAAGTCATCCCAACACCGAGAACGCGCACAGATCTGAGCTGAAAGCCTAGTTTGACAAATATATCACTTAACTGCTATCATAGTATCACTTAACGTATACCCCTGAGCTTTGTTGTGGTGACTTTTTATAAAGTTTCCTGATAAGATATTCTGTAGTTGTACTAAAAGATGTTCTATACATTGGGATACTGTCTGACCTCTAAAGTGTTGAAACACAGGGGTAAATATAGTCTAGGTATGTACATGCTTAGGGGCCAGGAGTTTACGTAGAAGGACATGTATGCCTAAGAGAGAATGGGTAGCCGTAGCGGCTGTTCAGAAGGATCAGAGGTCATTAGAAGGAAAATACTTAGGCACATACTGTATGTACTTCCTAATGTGGTAAAAGACGACACAGGAGATATGTTCTATTCTGAGTTGGCAAAAACAAGTGATGCTACTGGAGAGGGGTATATAAGCTGTGTAAAGACAGGATGTTAGTGGCTGGCTTCATGAACCTATACTCTGTATTGGATTAAAGCTACACCTTCTGCAGTATTCTGTTGCTTTGTCACAATTCTTCTGAGTACGAATTAGTTAATTATAATTTGACACCACATTGTCAAGCCTCGATATGTCTACATAGCCTAGATATGTCTAACGTGCTTCGTAGTATACCCCACTGGGCAACTCTGTTAGCAAAATCTAGCCCCAGTTTCCGACCTCTGACTCACACATTACGTGACGTGAATGACGCGGAATGATGATGTTTTCACTCGGAGAAAGGTTTTTCCGAAGCCCATGAATGCTAGGATAGCGTAGAAGCGACTGTGACACTGTTATTAGCGTCACGGGTTGGCTTCGATGTGAGTGGTTGAAGTAGCACGTCAATAGATGACGGACAAGTGGCTTATTCAATCATATGCAAGCATTTTTTGATTAGGCCCAGCCTTCTGAAGCAACACTTCAATGGATCGGTTCCAGATGGATGAGTGGAGCTAGGCGGAGCGAAATTCATCTGGCTAGGGTCATCTGTCCGAATTTAGTCACTGACTGTGAAAACAGACCAAAATCGTACAATGTAAGGCCGCCATTAGACGCATTTTGATGAGCTTTTCTGTTGTTTAGACACGGCTACAATCACATAAGATATCCAAAGTGCATAATACTCCATTGTACTTCATTCACGGAGTATCACCAATATGGCCGCGCGTGCTGGGTTACCATGGTTACCGGTCAGAACGAGACGTCCGTGCAAACCCCTAATGTTTGATTTAGAGGCTATGACAGAATGATGGCCGCTTCGGACTCCAGTTCCAATGCTCTGTCACTATGATTGGGTGAAATGAGTAAGGCATTTGCTTGAAACAGTCTCTCACAGCCTACCCCCGTTCCAACTAATTCTGTTGACTTCTACAATATTTTCTTAGAAATTTTAGTGGTGATGAAATTCTGGAATTCCCTGTAGAATGCAATATAATAACATTTCGATGGTCTGTTGAAATGCAAGTTTAGTCTTTCTGGTTGTTCACTGAACATCGCCTTAACCAAACACAGTCCCTTACACTAACCTCAGTTAGGGTCAATAGACAGTTTGTTTCTAATCTGTGCATTTAATAGTCTGTAAGGGAGCATCCAAAGTGTATACACTCCTGTGTTTATGATGATCATTCAGGCATCACTCGTCTCTTCCTTTCACCTGAAGTCATTCTCCTCAGAAGGGACAGCAGCTGTAATCACAAGGACAATGTTGACCGTTCTTGTGAGCTCCCAGCCAAGACGAGCTCTGAATACTAAACCAGCTGGGGCTTGTTGTGTCCCTCGGCCGTGCTCTCCGCTCAAGACTCTTGGTCGAGCAAAGCCACTGCCAAAAGCAGCCTTTGATATATGGTGTGCATAACACCACGCAGGGCAGGCTACAGCCATTAGCATCTCACGCTACGCCTCCAGAAGCCTCCAGTTTTAATTTATGATGCTCTGGCCTCTCAGTGGACTGTTGCGTGTATAAACTTTATTCATCATTGAATGTGGCTGTCCGTTCGGACATGATGTGGACCATATATTTTGTCCTTCAAAATAAAGCATTTTGCCTGCAAATGTCTAAAGCCTTTGTGCCATGAACAGTAAATTGAAAAATGATTTCAGAAGCCCAATGCAGTTTTTTGACATACAATTCAATATATCACTAGTTTTTGTTACTGCAGGTACATAAAAGCCTTTGGGAGAAAGGAGACATTTGAGGGAATCTCAGAGCAACAGCATGACTTGACTGAATATCTCCTGTGTTTGCTGTGATCGCTGCGATTAGCCCTGCTACACAGCCAGTCAGCCATTATGCAGATTTGCAGTGCGTTCACGTGCAGACCGACACAGCCGTGGATGTGCTGCTTCAATTATATAAGACCTCACTGTGGAGTGGAGCCTGACCAGATTCATAAACCAGACATATCATCGCTTTTTGGACGGAGCCCAAATAATAAAACTGGACGGTGACGCAGTTGCCTGGCCTCTTCAAAGACATAAATGCAATTTGGAGTGCATCTGGAGGCTCAGGCTGTGCAGGGACGCTCTGATTTCAACAAATCATTGGGAGACATTCAGCTGCAGGAAACCTGCGGATAATCAAGACAAACTTGCACCCTGTAAGCGGTTGCTGGTGTTGGCTCATCCACGTTTTAATAGCGTGCGGTGCCAAAGAGTCGTGTGGTTATCCGACTGCAGAGGAAAACTAGAAGATGGCATGAGCCCATGGCTGGCTCAACAGGGGAGGGAAATGACATCAGCCAGTCAGAACAGGAGTGCAGTGGGGATGTGTGTATGAGAGAGAGAGAGAGAGAGAGAGAGAGAGAGAGAGAGAGAGAGAGAGAGAGAGAGAGAGAGAGAGAGAGAGAGAGAGAGAGTAAAAAGAGAAAATCGTGAAACCTTGTCGGCTAGTGTGTGTGTGTGTGTGTGTGTGTGTGTGTGTGTGTGTGTTCAGTGGGAGGGGGTGAGGGCAGGTAATTATGTGTCACATCTCATAGGGCTGTGGAAACAGAAATAGCTCCACCACCCCAGTCTTACCTGAAGAGAGAGAGCGAGAGAGAGAGAGATAAAGACACCAACATCAACAATATAAGAGAAGAGAAGAGAAGACAGTGTGATCTAGAGGGGGAGATAGAGAGAGAGTAGGGGATGGAGAGAGATGACAAATCAGGGACATATTTTTGCTGAGTCACAGTGTCTGTCCTCCAGTCGTCCTCTAGCTGAGAGAAAGAGAAAGATAGTGTCCATAGATATGCATGTTTCCAATCAAGGAGGATTAGTTGTGCTTTAATTCAACTAGACAAGATATTTAATTGAATGATTGTCTGTTTTTTTTTTCACCAATGGGACACCCAGAACTCTTGTCTCTAGTCTCATATATGGGCATTTATTTTATTGTTCCAAATTCCTGTCTGTAATGATGAGAGAAGATGATGCAAGCATACTTGTATCAGAGAGGGTTAAAGCGGAGCTAGTAATCAAGGATCTTTGCTTGTATGGTTTTAATCAGTCAGTGCAGTAGACAATTCAGCTGCTGCCACCGTAGCCTTGAGTGCATGGTATTCTGGCTACGTTGTGGTCAGTTTTGTGTTGTTGTTTCAGCAAATGGTCAATTGACCACTGACCCTGTCAATCACCTTCCTAAGCATTCAGGGGTTGAATTGGGTGTTAACAGATTCTGGTATATTGGTAAAGACCTACGATATTATAGGCTCTGATAAAATAGCCAGATGAACACAGAATGTGCCCTCTCAGTGCCCCCCCCCCCCCCCTGGACACACACACACACACACCCTAACTTCCTCTCTCTGCCTGTCAGTGCAGGCCAGGGTCTGTGCACTGATTGATGACCTGAGCAGATTGCCTGTAGATTGCTCTGGGGGAGGCTTGGCACATCAAATGAAATGGGTCAGAGTGAAGGGAGATGAGATGTAGGACAAGAGGAACAGACAGGAGGAGATTTGGACAGAGGAGAGGTCCTTTGTGTCGCTGCCTGCTGAGCTCCTCTGCACAGGTGGTGAGTGTGAGAGAGAGAGAGAAAGAGAGAGAGAGAACAAAAGAGATGTCTAGTTTTAGAGGACCACCCCTCCCCTCTCCCCCACCCACAATTTGTTAAGAGCAGGTACACCTGCAGCATCACACACACACACACACACACACGCACACAAACACACACACACACTCAATGTCACCCCGTATACTGCTGCACGGTGAGCAAAGCATTGTCCAGAAGCACACACACACACATACACACACACACACACTTACACACACTTAATACGTCACCATGAGCGTCAAGATCTACCACGCAGGGGTGCACTCAGCCTGGCAGGCACTCCTCATCTGAGAGCAGACCACAGCACCTACACTCTGTCATCCTGCATCTGGCTCGGAGCAACACGCCGCGTGAGGAGATAGAGAGAGAGAGAGAGAGAGAGAGAAGCTTCTGGAGCAGTACTCTTCCACAGATCCACTTTGTGACCAAAGTCAGCTCGGGGAACCACAGAGAAGGGAAGACACCAGCCTGCACACACACCACATGATTAGGTGTGAGATACACACACTCACACTCTCACTCACACTCTCACTCTCTCTCTCACTCTCTCTATCACACACACACACACACACTCACAGAGGCACCGATGATGCCAGCGGCTCAGGATCTGAGGTGAACGGCGCTCGGCAGCAGTAACGACAGCGACAGTAGCCGTGGCGGCGGGCAGACGATGACGAGCGAGCTGCAGCAGAGCGTGGGCACCAACACGGAGGCGGCGGTGGCGGTGGAGCGGCGGTGGGGGCAGCACACGGCCGAGAAGAGGCTGGCCGCCTTCTGGGTGTCCCTGTCCCACCGCACCAGGACACTCTTCAGACCGCGCGGCGAGCGGGGAGGCTTCCATCGCAGCCTGTCCGTGGCCAAGCTCCTCAAAAGCGAAGTGTGAGCAGAGGACAGGGGGGAGACGAAGTGAGAGAGAGGACGACAAGTGTGAGGAAGAAGAGGAATAGAAAGAAAGAGAGAGAGAGAGAGAGAGAGAGAGAGGAAGAGGAAAAAAGGATTGGAACTTTGCATAATTTTTTTCCTCTGAAGCCTGGAGTTTTCGAGGCACTGCAAGTGTCAAGTTTTGGAAAAATAAACAAGACAAATACAGATGTGGAATGTTTGGGGGAGGAATGAGAAAGTGTGAATGAACATAAACATGAGTCAAGAAGGCTGTGAAGAGGAAGCAACAGAAAACTGGACACGACGAGGGGTGGAGGGAGGGAGGGAGGGAGAGGAGAAGGCTGGTAACGATCTTAGTAATTGTTTAAGAAGGGAGCAGTGAGCAGTGTGTGCACGTCTAAGTGTGTGTGAGAGAGAGTATAAGTGCATTGTATAAGTGTGTCTTTATGTCAGAAGTGTGTGTATATGTTAGGTGGTGTGTTCTTGTCCTTGTAGGACATTCCTGAAGGCTGAAGGACATCTTAAAACAATATGAACTTCTAGTCTCTGCGCTGCATCCACTCGGGCATCAGAGAGAGAGAGAGATAGAAAGAGACTAGATAAAAGATGAAAGCTGAGATAAACTGACAGACTCTATTAGAGATGAGGGGTGAGGAGAGCTCGACAGGTGGGTGCATAAGAACAGCAGGAGCTGCTTTGTTTTTCCCGTGGCCATGTCAGTGCAGCCATCTTGTTTTGCCGAGGGCCAATTCTCTCAACTGAGAGACCGTTGATGGACTATTTCTCATGCCCTTCCAGTGGAATGTTCTAGAACTCAGCCTGGACATCTTCTTCTGCCCTGAAGCGGCATAAGCATCAATTGACACTTTTCCAACCTTCTTCTAATAAACTGGAAAACAAACTCACAGTTTTTTAGATGTTAATGGATAAGAGGTAAACCTTCAGAGAAGGTAGGTGTGTCTGAGGACTGAGGGGAGAAGCTTCACTTCACCGGGCAGACATGGGCTAATTGTGTGTGTGTGGGGGGGGGGGGAGCGCCATGTCTGTGACCCACCTGGAGCTGGAGCTCAGCTACGAGGGCCGGCGACTGCGGGGTTTCACCTGTAGGCTGACGCGCTGCGCCGAGGGCTACGTGCCCGAGACGGCCACTCACATCGCTGGCCAGGTGCTGCTGCCGTACCTGCTGGCCGGGCTGGGCATGGTGGGGGCAGGGATGCTTATGGACACTGTGCAAGTATGTATGACATGGGTGTCTATGTCTCATCCATCCAGCGCATGCTGTGTGTGTGTGTGTGTTTGTGTGTGCATGTGTGTATGTGAGTGAGTGTGGTGTTGTGAGAGAGAACAAGAAATTAAAATTGACAGAGCCTATTGTGCAAAATGAATTAATTTGTTCAAAAATACCACTTCGGCTCTTTAGAGAGTAATCTTGTCTGACTGGAGGTATTTCCGGGCTTTTCGAGGTCCATAATATATATTCACCCTCAGTATAACAGAGTCTGTTCCAGAGTGCTGACCAGAGAGGGTCAGTTTGGGGTGGAGCTCACTCTTCTGGAGACTCACTGGGGATCTTTATGGTCTGCGTCCAGTCAGTGTGTGTGAACTCCAGCTGTCTTATTATACATGAGCAACAGATACACAAGCTACAGAGGTTGAGAGTGGACAAACAGAGCAGGTTTTGTGGTCATTGTGACTAACATGGCATTCTCTGTGTTTTCTCTGTAGCACTGGGATGTCTTTAAGGAGATCTCAGAGATATTTATCTTGGTGCCTGCTCTGGTGGGACTGAAGGGAAACCTGGAGATGACCCTGGCCTCCCGACTCTCTACTGCAGTAAGGAAGCATTGTGTTACATATGCACAGACTCCATCTGGTATACTCTGAGACTGTACCACCACTATTTCCAGGTGCAGATTTGTATGACAGCATACACAGAACTGCACCATAGGATTTTGGGACTGTAACGGAATCAGCAGTAGTCACTGTGTTTACTCACAACTACAAGCTTGCAACCAACCGTGAAGACTGACAATGTTGAATACTTATAAAGGGCACACAGACACACACACACACACAATCGTTTAGAAACATAGGCCTTGTTATCATTACAGCAGCAGTGCTTCATCACAGCTATCACTTTAAGTGCTCACCCCTCTGACACTATGTGGTTTCAAAAGCACAGGTTTAGCTATACATGAATTACTGCTTTCAGAACCAGACCTAAGAGGCAATGTCCAGTGTCAACAAAACTCAGAGCCAAAGCATTAGACATTCATCCAGACTGTATCCTTAGTTCTCTCTTTGTCTGTTTTCTTGGAACTCTTGTTCCCTCCCTCCGTCTCTCTTAGGCCAACACAGGGCAGCTGGACGACCCAAAGCAGCAGTGGAGAATGGTGTGCAGCAATCTGGCTCTCGTTCAGGTACTGTTGATAGATCTGATTTTGGCCAATGTATTGGCATACTGATTCCACCAGGGGGCGACGAAGTCCTCTCATTGTAAAGCGCCAACGTTGTGGTTGTAACTATCTGTGCTAAAGGTTGCGCTAAAATTATTAGCAAACTTCAAAGGACCTCTCCCACTGCGCTGCTGTCTTACTACCTTTCACCTCTTTTTACTCGTTACCCTTTCCTTCCGTTACTCGTGCTCTAAAATGCATGGAACTGGATCCAGACTTGACTGACGTGAGAGGGCCCTCAAGACCAAAGTATTTTGGCTACTCCTGGATAAAATACCCTCTAAATCTTTGATGCTTTGTGCCATAGTGAAAGCATCTAACAACTTTTTACATCTCATCACAAACCTCTTGTAGACCAATACAATTGGTGCTTTAATATTTTAATCAATCTTTTATTCGACTGTATTTTTCTTGCTGGCTCTCTCTTCCTCTGTTTGAATCTTTCTCTCTCTCTCTCTGTTTATCCCCCCATCTCTGCATCAGGTGCAGGCGACGGTGGTGGGCCTGCTGGCGGCAGTGGGGGCGGTGGCTCTGGGAGCGCTGGGCAGGGGAGACGTCCAGCTGGATCATGCGGCCGTGCTCTGTGCCAGCAGCGTCAGCACAGCCTTCATCGCTGCCCTCTCTCTGGGTGAGTAAAGACCTCTCCCTACACACACACACACACACACACCACACACACACATACACACACACACGTAAAGACCTCTCCCTACACACACACACACACACACACACATCTGCACAGCCTATATTGTAGCCCTCTCTCTGGGTGAGTAAAGACCTCTCCCTACACACACACACACACACACACGTAAAGACCTCTCCCTACACACACACACACACACACACACACACATCTGCACAGCCTATATTGTAGCCCTCTCTCTGGGTGAGTAAAGACCTCTCCCTACACACACACACACACGCACACACACACACACACACACGTAAAGACCTCTTCCCACACACATACACACACACCACACACACACATCTGCACAGCCTATAGTGTAGCCCTGTCTCTGGGTGAGCACAGATGATCTACACACATATACACACAAACAACCACACAGCCTTTATTGCAGCTCTGTCTCTGGCCAAGCTCACATCACGTACACACACACACACACACTCACACACACAAACCAGAATCAGCACAGCTGAATGTCATGAAGGACTAATTTTGCCAAACCAATCGTGACCAATCCATCTGTAGGGCTGGTGATGATCGGAGTGATCATTGGCTCACGGAAGGTTGGCATCAACCCCGACAACGTGGCCACCCCTATCGCTGCCAGCCTTGGGGACCTCATCACCCTCTCTCTACTGGCCGGGGTCAGCAGCTTCCTCTTCCAGGTTAAAGGTCAGGCAGATGCACTCCAGCACTGCACACGAACAGCTTTCCTGTTTCCTTTCATTCCAACTGACCCATCGGGAAAAAAGCATGCCAGTGTCTGAATTGGCAGAATCAGAGCTATTTCTATTTGGCCGACACCACATGGCTGACATGATTGACTGCAACATTAATAATTCTCAATGCTAACATCGGCTTGTTAAACCATAAAAGTCTACTTTTGACAAGCTGATTGAGCTGCTATTCCTACTATCTGAGTTCTCTGCCAGAAGCTCCATAAAATGATTACATATAAATCAATCAAATTGTTTCTTTGGTGGCCACTAGGTGGCAAATCACATTGGGCATTTGCCTGGCAAACTTACTGTTGAATTTTGTGTCTTCTTAGGCGTTCTTTCCCAACTCAGCCAGCTTTAAAGCCTTCCAAGGCCAAATGCCAGTTTAATGTGTTGCACTGTGGGAATTCCAGGGAGTGTGCTGGATGAGAGGATGGAGATTTAACACATGTTATGAGCTGAAGTGTAAGAGAACGTTTCACTAACGTCCCAGATATGTTTCTCTTTCCCAGAGATGTGGTACCTGTCCCCCATCGTGTGTGGCTTCTTCCTGTCTCTAATCCCTCTCTGGTTGGCCGTCATCCGCAGCAGCCCACCAATCAGGGAGGTGCTGCGATCCGGGTGGCAGCCCGTCATTCTGGCCATGTCAATCAGCAGGTAGTTCCATGAAAACCTATACCACATAACTAACAGAGGGCAGGGCAAGACATTCATTCAGCCAGTTTCCCTATGGATTAAAGGAGAATTCCCGTGTGATATTGACCTAAAGTGTGTTGAAACATGATACCGAGTGTGAACATATGTCTCATAGCTCACCTCGGCTTGTCCCCTGCACTCAGAAATCTGGCGCTAGTTAGCCAATGCTACCAACAGATTTTCCGTTGCGGTGCCCGCATTTAGTCACGATAAGTCGAGCGATGAGTACGAACGAACAGGTATGATAAGAGATCAGATTCCAAAAATAATTCAGTGGAAATGCATGGATTCAGTTGCTTCCAGTAGCAGCAACTGGAATCCATGCATTTCCACTGAATTATTTTTGGAATCTGAACTTATCGTGACTAAATTCAAGATGGCGTCGAACGGTAAAAATCCTTAAGGTACTGTCTGTATAAATCGTCTTGTAATAAACTACCAGTGCTTTTTCAAAGTTCTCAATGTCTCGTTTTAAATGTCAAGGCCCTCGGAAGTCTACCAATGAAGTATGGAACTACTTTGAGCCTCGTAAATGGTGTAAAACAGTGATTTATTTGCATGGCTAGGCCGATGCCCGAGGCACCGCAACGAAAAACTGTTGGTAGCATTGGCTAACTAGCGCCAGATTTCTGAGTGCAGGGGACAAGCCGAGGTAAGCTATGAGACATACGTTCACACTCGGTATCATGTTTCAACACACTTTAGGTCAAAATCACACCGGAATTCTCCTTTAAGCATAGTCCTTTTTCTTTAATTTTCTTTAAGTTTAGGACTATAGGCTTTATCCATGGAAACTGGCAGCCCATATAGTCCAATGACTGGGTATCTTCTCTTAATATCACACTCCTGCTTCCTTTCCTCTGTAGTATTTGCTTGGTGGCTTTTATCTTGTCCTTGCGGGCCACTAGCTCAGATCTTTGATGAGGTGTTGCTCTGTGTTTGGTATCTGGCCACAGCATTGGTGGGCTGATTCTGGATAAGACCATGAGCAATCCAAACTATGAGGGCATGGCGGTCTTCACTCCGGTCATTAACGGTACGTGTGCAGACTCATGGTGTCCTCATCCCTCAGTTACACATCTCATCTCATTAACCTACAAAGTGGTTTTGGATATTAGTGTTATGAAGTCCAATATGAAGTTCATCAAATACTGTTCATATCCGAATATTGAAATGGATGGTTCAGCTGTTCCATCTAAACAAGAACCAGTAAGCAATGATGTTGAGTGGTGTGTTGAATTATGTGAAATAACTCCTTTGATTATTGATTAAACCTGATGAATAAGTTATTTTTCACCATTTTCACCATGAAGTGTTGCCATACAAGATTTTTATGAGAATGATGAGTCATTCAAAACTCCTCTGAGTCTGGGTTTCTGATGGATTTGTGGTGAAAGGTTAGGAGAAAACTGCTCAGGAAGGTCATATTTCAAGAACTAACCACCAATCCTCTAGAAGTGCCACCAATCCTGCTGGTTGAGGGAAATGAGTGGGGATGTAAGAATGCCTTTACACTTTTAGACAAAGATTTGTCAGGACTCAGAAGAAGAGCTGAAGAAAGAGAGCTGGTGGTGGAGAATAACAAACTAGATGAGGATGGAGAGAGAGGGGAGGCAGAGAGAGAGAGAGAGGGGGAGAGAGAGGGAGAGAGAGAGGGGGGGCAGAGAGAGAGAGAGGGGAGGCAGAGAGAGAGAGAGAGAGGGGGGGGGGCAGAGAGAGAGGGGAGGCAGAGAGAGAGAAAGAGAGAGGGCAGAGAGAGGGGAGGCAGAGAGAGAGAGGGAGATTTACGTAAAGCTCCCATCTGCTTTGAATACTCAGATCCTGTCTCCCTCTGATTTCCTCAAAATGCTCTCCAAATCCAGTGCTTTTATGAGAATTTCAATAAGGAAGTATGATGGCTCTGCTATTCATTCTACATCTCTTCTTCTCCTCTCCCTCCCTCC
>NW_027468837.1:33340549-33383049 GCF_046254945.1 Alosa pseudoharengus
CAATATATACTCTCTCGAGATGTTGTGCAGGCTATAGATAAGCTTGGTGTATCAAGTCCACTGCCTAGTGTAAGGTGTTAGCACATACTCTCTACGGCTAGATATTGTACAGCAATGCTAACGCCGTAGTAGTCCAGTCGAGAATTTGTGAAAATCGCAACCAAGGTTTGTTGTAAATGCTTACGGTGTCAATGCACAGTATTGAAGCAATAATAGTGTATGTTTTGGTCAATAGTGTGTGAGCACGTGTCTATCTACTGCTTTAAAATGTCAACCATAGACATAGTCTATAATCAGAGTATACTATTTTAATTTCAAGCAAGCAAGTATTTTTCTAGAACATAGAAAGCCAGAATATTTTTGATAGTCCGCCATCCAGTCATGTAAGCTTTTCTTTCTTGTATCCTGTGGTTTCTGATGTCATTAAGTTGACTGTAATAAGATTATGCACTATACTGCCAAAGTATTGAACCATGGCCTATGGAAATGTTTAGATATTGGGGGAGAGTTCAATATATTCAAGATAAAGCTTTTTAAACATTCAAGTCATATAATTTTACTGTATGTTGCAAAATAGTGCATGTTCTCTCGGAAAAACATACTTATATGCAATTCCATTTGCACTGGGTTTGATTCTAATAATGCCTATACTGTCACTCAACTAGCTATGTCTCTATCAAACAAAGCTGGCTGCAAACACTTACTATTCAAAGACTTGGAGCATGCAAAGCTTCACTTGCTGCACTGTACTGCATTCTGTGCTGTGGGACTGACAATAAATGTGCCAGTTGTGCTGTAGTGGTTGTTCTCCAGCCCCATAGGAAGAAGGTCTTATCTTATCTCCATGGCATTTCCTGTATTCAAAGTGAGCCTGATGCATGCTGGGCAGGATGAGAATAGAAATAGATGGATGCTTCTTTCAGAAGGGATTCTTTCTCTCTGGAACATGTAAGGGCAATCCACACACACACACACACACACACACACACACACCAGGGTTCCCACAGGCAATTTCTGGAATATCATTGAATTTTAGAGTCTATGCCAGACATGCCAGAAAGTCAGGGAATTTGATCATTTTTGAGGCAAAGTCGTGGAATATCAGGGAATTGTGTTGTAGCAGTTTAAAATTGACTTGCCAAAATACATTAATACATATGTATTTTCACACTGAATTTGTGTATATCTGCTTATTAGCTTTACTGCTGGCTTGAGTAGCCCAACTGTGTTTATTTCATGCCCATTTATTCATCGCCCGCTCTAAAAAAGTAAAAGATTCTTTACCGCTACGTGGGTGCTCTGAAATCATTGGTCGGTATAACGTTACAGTATACATTATATAGTAAGTCATGGAAATTCAGGTTTTTTGTCAGGGAAAATCATGGAAAAGTCATGGGATTTTACATTTGACTTAGAGTGGGAAGCCTGTCACACACACACACACACACACACACATATGCTTACACTCACTGCAGTGCAATTATTTCAACAGTGACTATAGAAAGAGCACGTGTTACAACTGCACCCATTTCTCAAGAGGCAGTGGGGACACGTGTCATAGAGGGCAAGACCACAAAAGTACAGTTAACGGCCTGGAGTTCAAGGCCCGGCGTTCTTCATCACCATGATTTATTGATGGAGAGTCAGGGCGCAGAACCACCATCTGGTGCGAGGCAGGGTGATGGACAGGAGCTGTGACCTTGAACTAACCTGTGGTGGGGGCTCTACGTGCTGCCATGTACAGCGCAACCCGTGACCTTTGAACTGTACACAACACACAACATGAGCGATGGGAACCATGCAAGTGTGAAGGGCTCTTGTGTTTCAAAGGGCTTTAGCCTCTCACAAGAACAGCCTGACATATGTGCACACAGAACCACCACACACACACACACACACACACACACTCACCACACGTTGTAGTTGACTAATTTTTGTGCTTGCTTCTGCTTTCAAACCACACTGTGTTCACAAGTGGTGTGATACAAAAACCACCCCTAAGATTGCACCCCCAACCCTCACAGGCCCGTCTCAAAGGGGCAGGAAGAAGATACCACCAAAGTGTTCTGTTGAAAGTTTATTTCAGCTGTGTAAGAGAGAAGAATTCATTTGAGTGAGGTCTTTAGTCTGCATGTGGCTTTGAGAAAGCTTTGGCTGACTTGTCCCTGTCCGAACCTCTGACAAATAAATAAATTGTTACCTCGCAAGACAACAATGTCACATACAGTACTGTGGAGTGTGGATGTTGGGTCCAGAAACAAACAAACAAACATGGCTGCCACGTCAATGCCAAAAGTCCCTCAAAAAACATATCCCGCAACACGTGAAGCAGCACGTGAGGAGTCTGCAAGGAGGAGACACTGATAAGACGAGAGAAGGCACTATGTGGTGATCCACCAAGACACACTCACACGACACCGCCACAAGGTCACAGAGAGACACTGACATCCTCCTTTCACTTTCACAGTATGTTGGACAGGGTTCATGACGGGGGGGGGGGGGCGGGTGGTTGAGTCTGGCGCGGCGAGCACAGCTCTGAGTTGCCAAAATCAAAGTACTGTGAGTCTTTTTTTGTTTTTGTTTTTTTACAGGCACTTTCTTGTTCAGGCTCCATGCCCCACTGGGCACATGGGACGCTTCAAACGGACGGAAGCTTCCTGAACTTCTTTTGGCTCTGAGTGAAGCCACAGTACAGGCAGTCCCTCAGGTCTGACGTGGCAATATGTCCACATATGTCCAGGAGGCGACAGGCAGTCTGGTTAAGTATGTGTGAATGACTGTGAGAAAACAGAAGGTAAACTACAATATTCAAATGTCCCTATACCCATGACGGTAATTTACAAATCTACTGTATCATATAAATGCATTCCCCTCATATCTGACAATCTGACAATCATCTCACCTTAAGAGTCCTCAGTAAGAACAACATCAGCATCATTTCAGTTGGCTTGCAACACTTCCTTTTATAAAATCTATAAATTACATTTATCAATAGAAATTGATAAAAACAAAAAAAAAGACTTTTCACTGGAGTGGAGACAAAGTGCTTTCTGACATTCGTAGATGCTCTCCAAGTTCAAGTTCAAAACGAGTTGAAAACGAGGTGAAAAATCCAATATATTAATCCATCTGTAAGGGATCTCTGTTCAGATAGCAGTACAGGAGAGATATGTTTGTGAGATGGGCATTGAGACACTGTGACCCACCCCCCTGCTGCCCTCCCATAGTCCTCTCTTCCCTCTGTCCTCATCTGACCTTTAGGTAGCTGGGCATGGTGTAGTTGAAGAGCAGGAAGTCCATGCGGTAGAGGTTGTACAGCTTGCGCTGGAAGACGGGGCTGATGTCTTTGAAGTAGCTGGCGGCCAGCTCTCCCGTGGTGCGCGTGCTCTTGCCCGAGGCCGGGAAGTGGACCTCGCCGTCGGCCCCGGCCAACTTGAGCACGTAGGAGGCGTCCTCCTCCAAGGTCTCGTACTTGCCCACCACGTCATAGTGGATGAGGCACGGGTGGCAGAGCGAGTGCACGCGCTCCCAGTGCTCGTTGAAGGGCTCCTCGCGCTGCGTGGCCGGGTCCACCAGGTAGCGCACGAACTCGCCGAACGAGACGTCGTCGCCGCGCTCCAGCGCCTCGGGCCGCGCGTCGGGCCGCTGTCGCCGCACGATCTTGGTGCCGTAGCGCTTGTGGAAGGCCGTGTTGTAGCTGCGCGTGAACTTGTTGCGGTAGGCCGACACCAGGCGCTCGAAGGGCTCGCGCACGAACAGGAACTTGAGGTAGCCGCGCAGGCGCTGGTTGATCTCGGCCGTGGAGTACTCGGAGAGCGTCCGCAGGTTGCCCGGCACGTGGGCCTCGTGCGCGGGGATCTGGAGCGGCTGGCGCCGCTCGCGCTCGGCGCCCGCGCCACCGGTCAGCACCATCAGCACGCGCTTCCAGTTGGTGCACGCCACCTTGGGCACGTAGCAGTAGAGCAGGCCGTGCTGGTCGTCCACGATCACGTGCTTCAGGTCCTCGGGGATGAGCACGCGGCGCTTGCGCGTGTACGAGCGACACGCCTCCTCCAGCAGCTCGCGCCGGCCCTGGTGCATCACCTGCAAAGGTGACAGCTCCATCTGCAGTGACAAAGACAAAGGGGGGTTAACACTCCTCTCCTAAAACATTAGACTGTAAAATGAAGGAGAGAGAAGAAAATGTGCTGACTAGATCATTGATTGGAACATTTACTTTTAAACAACAGCCTGATGGTGTTGATTAAAAGTGTTGATTAAAATAAAGTCCTCTGCAATGTCTGCAGCAAGGAATTTGCATATCACCGGAGTTCATCAACTCTAAAGTCGCACATCAATGCAAAGAAATAGTGTTGACATTGAGGGAAGCATTTATTTTCATTTCCCCTAGGTTATATCTGTGGCCTGAAATACCTTGTATGTGAAAAACAACTTCTTCCGAAAGCACTTTTGAATTTATTTCCTCAGCATATTAGGTCATATTATAGATTATTATAGCCATTATTAAAATAATAATAAAAGAGTTTTTGAACTTTAATGTCACTAATACTAATTATTCAATGATTTATTTGAATTTAAAAATTTAAAATACTTTCTCAGCAAAAATTATATATGCGATTAATTTAGATTAATTAATCACAGAGAATGTCATTAATTAGATTAATTTTTTAAATCGATTGACAGCCCTAGTATTCAAACATGACTAAAATGGGCACAAGGCAAATCTGAATCCGCAGGTTTAAAGGAAAGAAAAGGAAAGTCGAAAGTCATCGAGGGAGAAAGGAGGAGAGAGGGGAGTATGAGGTGGAGTTGGGGAAAAGGAGGAAGGTGGAAACAGAGAAAGAAAGAGAGAGAGAAAAAGATACCCTGCAAAAATGATGCAAGATAAAAAGTGATTTGAAAATGAGCAGATAGGTCTACTGAACACATGTTGTTGGTTATCAAACCACAGGCCGTTCTTGTTAGCCAGAGCATAATTACCAAAGTAGTTTGCCAAAAGAAGCCTACCCAGCACTCGTTCCATGTGCCAAAGCAAATATAACACAGATTTTTCACCTTTAAACCAGAGCTTTGCCTTCAGTGGTGCTTCTCTTTCAATCAAGCCTGAAATCCTGAGACTTAAGCTGATGGCATCTTAAATCACTGCCATGGGGACTGGCCTATGGCCCATATGCTGAGTGGAACTGTTGCTGGAGAGCAGTGAAGGTCACACTCTCGCACATCAAGACATGATCACAGAGCTGAGCACAGGGTCTTAGGTGCCATTTGCCACAGCATTACCGAATACTCTAAGTAACTTTAGTTGTGTATTGCTGTCAGAAGTTATTTGTACTGAGGAAGGAGATAGAGTACATGCATGCATGCACACATGTCCGTTTTAACAATTTAAATTATTCACTTACATGTAATTTGTTCAATATAAAGTACAAGAATGGATCTGGGATATTACCAGTAATGCCTTAGAGCTGTGACTTTGCCAAGACAACAACAGCCATAGCTCAATTAAATGTCAAATCCTTTTTTCCTTTGAGATCTTGTTTTCCCTTCCTGAATATTTTAAAAGGGACTCCATCGTGCCAAACAAATGTTTTTCTTTTCCCGAAAGACAATAGCTCAAGTCTATTTTCTTTGCTTTGCAAGGGGGTATGGATCAGTGGGGAACGACTTTGGCATCCAGGGCAGGTCACCGCGTCCCAGATACATTTTACTCCCAGAACCATAATTCTACGCAGCACAAACTGCTAACAGTTTGGTGCTTTGGCAATCTGACCTCATGGCCGTCCATGATGTTTTAAAAGTGGATCTCAGTGTGCAGACTTCCTACCTTTCTGTCCCTACCTGGCCCAATAAAAGGCTGGAAACTGTGGAAAAACCCCTGTGTAACTGAAATGCCACTGAAAGTAAAAGAGACAGAAGAGTGCAACTGGAGCTAGAAGAAAAACAGGTGCCGACTTCTAACAGAGAGAGAGCGAGGTGAAAAGAAAAGAGATCAGAGAAAGAAAGAAAGGAGAGACTGTGGAAGGTATGAATGAAGCGTTAGGAGCTCCAGCAGGATATTTATGTGTGTGGAGTCACCTGTGTGCATAATTACAGGTCTAAATGTGAACCCACCAGGTCAGACTAGCGACTGACAGGAGCCTTTATACAGAGGAGAGCACTTACAGAGACGGCTCACTCCCAAACGAACAAGTCTGCCTTTATCTACTGCTCAACATCATGCTAGTAGTGGCATATTACAAAGGTTGGCTTTTCAGCATGGTACAAAATGAGAAATGCAGGGATGTGTCACTGAACAGATAAATATGGGCTACTTGGCCCACTTCCATGCAGGAGAGAAGGCTTGAACACGGAAGATGCTCTGCTGTCTAGCTTCTTTTATGATGGTTCTACTAGTTCAATTCTACTAGTTCAATTCAATTACTGTAAATGAAATGCAGTTGATTCTACTAGCATCAAGATGAGTACATACTGTAATTGCTAGTGTAATTGGGTATATAGCAATGATAATGTGAACTATCCTTGATCCGCTGTGATAATGAAATAAATTTCACAGAAACAGACAGAAACACACACAGGCATATACTTGCAAGAATGCCCGTGCACACACACACACACACACACACACACACACACACACACACACACACACACACACACACACACACACACACACACACACACACACACACACGGGCACACACACACAGACACACACACACACACACACACACACAGTCACACACACACACACAGTCACACACACACACACAGTCACACTCACACAGACATACCACAAAGACACTATAAAAAATCTTCAAGGCACTGACAAAAGACAGCGTCGCCACGCAAACCAAGACCGGCGACTGGTAGCAACAGGAAATGGTGTAAATGCCTTTGATTTATGGTGGTAGATTGGCTTCAGACCCATCTGACCTGGAAACAGTCTGGACAAGAGAAAGTGTCCATCTGTTTTAAATCACCAGCTGAACACACACACACACACACACACACACACACTGCCTCACTTAAGCCCTGGCACATGCCACATAGTGACTCATCTCTGGCACACTGGCCCTGACGTGATAAAGCAGCTAATGCTACAGCTCCACCACTGGACCAGCAGCCAGCAGCCACTTAGACCTCCAAACACACGTCTGGGACCAGTACTTTGCAGTTGCATGAACTATTACAATTGACTGGGCACAAGCCTAGACCGGTTCTCTTGGGAGCAGGCATGTTCTATTTGATATTCTGTTTCTGCCTCCTTGGTTCTCATATGTTGGCTCCAGCACCCATGCATATCACACATCCACATCAACATGAAGATGACCTACTGTAACATCAGCCACTGCTTGGGGAAACAGGAAAATTACCCAAAAAGCTATTTATGTGATAGTTTCGGCTTTGAGTATGGCAGCCATGTTTCTGCTGCAGCTCCAGTAGATGAGATGAGAGGGTGAGGCGTACGTGGGTATGTGGGTACTCACACATGGCATTCACAGGTGGGCACACCGACACAGGGCAATTCGGTGCAAAACTGTCACATCCATAATGCCAACACAATGCCATGGCATTTAGTTGGCGTTATGGACGTGACAGATTTGCTTGGAATTGCCCCACACAGGCACTAACTCATGCACACATGGGTACACACACACACAGGAGGGCAATTACACTTCCGCACATGGGCAGTCAGATGTGGGCACTTACCGGGTCAGTGTCGTAGAGCGTTTGCAGCGGGCTCCTCCTAGACTTGGCCAGAGTTCTGGTCTGGTCACTACCCTGTGCTGCTGCTGAGACAGAGAGAAGACAGAGTTAGCACAAATGCACACACACACTAGAGCTGCCACTAATGACTATTTTATATTGAATAGCATATTGACTAATTTGTCAATTAATCGATTAACAAATGTTGTATCAAATGTATTGATGTCGACAAATTATCAGCGTCAACTTTGTGTATTATGACAATCACACACACACACACACACACACACACACACACTCACGTCTGACCAAGTGAGTGTTATGTCTGTCTATTTATCTATCTATCTATTCTATCTTTCTATTCTATCTATCTCTCTATTATATCTATCTATCTATCTATCTATCTATCTATCTATTTTTACACTGTGTTGGCGGAGTAGAAACCAGGGTTTGTGGATGGCTACCCACAGATCTACCCCCATGTACCACACACACAGACTTAACGCACACAGTCATACACGTGCTTACTGCTTACACACACACACACGCACGCACACACACACACACACACACACACACACACACACACACACACGCACACTTTCATCACATCACATGCCAGAGTGGATCAGATTGTCCGTGTGGGGACAAGGGACCGGTCCTTTAGGTTCAGCTCTGTAATCTACTCAGCCACTGATTCATTCACAAGTTCCTTTCTATCAAACGAAGACCTTCTTCCGGCTGGTCCACCGTAATGTAACATAATAATAGGTAATAAATAGTCATTACACTGAAGTAGCATTTCAGACTATAAGTTGATAAATTGATTAAAGGAGGAGGGGGACCACATCCCATTTCTCTCTATTCGCTTTTAGCTCTAAACCTTATTCTCTAAACTCACACAGACCTGATAGCTGTTTCCATCTGATACTATTTTGAGCTTCATTTCGGACACAAGTAGGAGCAGAAAAGCTATTCTTCAAAGACCTCGCAAAAGTAGCCTGAAAATGAGAAACAATATGCACCGACTCCATAAATCCACCACCGAGGAAGTTGGTCTAAGAAAACAAGACTTTCCTCCTCACCACCAGCAGTGACTAAGTCCCACTAATAAAGCCTCTGGGGGCTATTTGAGGTGTACCATCACAGGAGGAGTTCCATCATCACGCGGTGGACAACCCCCATAACTCTGTGCCACTAAATCTGGAGAGGCCAGGCCATAAAACCACTACAAGGTACTGAAGGAGATACGTAGCTAGCCGCCTCTGGCGTCATATCTTAGTCATCCTCCGGCAGTCTGGAGGACGTACTGACGTTAAGCCTCCGGCGCCCCTGTGGTTTGAAAACTAATCCCTGCCACAGGCCATGAGCAGCGGATGGCCGGCAGCAAAATTACAGGTCTGTGTGTAAATATGGCCATAGTCCTGTAATTTGAAATGGGTCACCTCAGAAAGGCTTTCAAGTTGAACCTGCCCTCAGGGTAAGACATCAATTACTGGCTCAGGGGCTTCTGTCCAGTGCACATGGCACAGAAAGATGAGTTGCCGGTGCCCCATCTAACTGAAGAGAAACTAGAGGTACCACAATTGGTAGCTTTTGAACATTTGCATATGAACTCTGACATGGTCGTTGAACATAATGGTAGAAATGCAGCTCACACTTTACTCAGACGGCCTCTTATAGACTGATCTGATGCTCAGATTATAAACAAATGAACTGTTGACACTGTATTGTCAAGGTTAAGGGTTGGGTTTGGTTATACAACATTTTCAACTTTAGAAATCATTGTGATGGTTAAATGATCTGTTGTGGCCAAAATGGCAGCTTTCCCTGCTCCCCCTACCGTCTCCTAATTCTCTGGACATACACACGCCTCCTCAAGCATCGGTTAGCCATGCCGGCTAGTCGTAAGAACAAGCAGCGATGGCTTCATTTTTTAGATGTTCATCATGCCAGAGCCAGCGAAAAGACCAAAGAAAAGGTTGTGAAATATGCACCCTAAAGCTGTAGGGGGAGCTCCGTAGAGAAAAATGTGACAACAAAAGTGAGAAATCGCGAAGAAGTGACTAAAGTTACAGAGCGGGCCTTTAAGGTGATGATCAGTAATTGCAGCAAAAACTATTTAAAAGACTTGGATATAAACCATCATAAAGTCTCTGTAGGTGGAATACCCAAGTAAAGTTTGAAATGTGTGCATACTAGGCAGTGATAGTATATTTTTTACTACCATATTTCTCTTGAGACTCAATCAGGACGATGCAAGTCAGTATCCAGGCTTTGTGTCACCCCATCATGGGTTTCACCAGATTCTCAATATTCTCTTCTAACTTCTCTGACTAACAGAGACCATATTTAAAGTTACACACAAAGAAGGAGTGACCTCTAGGTCCAACCCAGTTTGAATATGCAATAGAAAGGGAGGATGAGGATTAGGCCTTCATCAGGTCTGGTCAGCTTCTATTATCTTTTAATTAAAACTACCCCCTTTCCTGGGAAGTCCTTCAGAGGCTTGGACACATGCTGTTCTACAAACATTCACACCTTGGTGATGGGCAAAAGGCATAAACAATGGATACACTGCATACAGACCAAAGACACACACACAGGGTACACATGGGTACACAATCACAAATGACCATAAGAACTATACAGTCTTCAAGTCATAAAGACTTGAATCATTAAACCATTCACATAAAATATGAATACAAAATATTCCCTTCAGCAGTATTGCCTGTTGGTCTTTGTGCCTTCTCAGAGAAGGCAGGACTCTGTGTTGGTCTGGCTGCATTGGAATGTTGACTCGTGTGTGGCACCCCCTGACTCAGTGTCTACATTCCACTCAACATTTAAGAGCGGGCTGTCCTCTGTCTGAGTCCAACTTTCGCTTTCCCTCAGAAGGTTTATGAGAAACAGACTCTCTGAATGTCCATGACTGAGGTTGGGTGGTTAATATGTGTGTGTGTGTGTGTGTGTGTGTGTGTGTGTGTGTGTGTGTGTGTGTGTGTGGTGTGTGTGTGTGTGTGTGGTGTGTGTGTGTGTGTGTGTGTGTGGTGTGTGTGTGTGTGTGTGTGTGTGTGTGCGCTGGGCGGGAGGCAGCTTTTACCCATCATCCTGGGGTGGACGTGGGAGACAGAGGAAAAGTCATTAGCCACACAGATGACATTACGCACTGTGTTGAGACAACCCCTGAGGTCAAGGCAAAGTGCTGCAACTTTACTCTGTGTGTATACTGTAATCCTGCTATAAACTCACAGTCATGCGCTTCCTCATCTCCTCCGACACCTCACTGCATCTGTTTTCCATCTATTGAACCCCCCACCCATGACCTCTCGACCCGCTGGCAAAACTTAGAGAGGGACAGAGAGAGAAAGAGAGAGATTATATTTTTTCCACACTTTTTTCAGGGGGTAAAGGTAGACAGGAACAGGGAAGGTTAGGCAGTTTAAAAAAAAACAGTGTGTCCCTGGTGGGAAAAGAGAAAAAACCTTGCATAAAACAGTCAACTCCTTTGTGCGGCGTCTGAAAGAGAGGCTCAAGTCCTCCAGAGCAAATCCAAACAGAGGAGGGTCTCCCAGCAGCGGGCTAGCCAGCTCACCTTACACCCAAGGGACACAGCCTCACATCCCCCATTAGCCCCTCACTGCAGGCCAGCAAAGCTGTTCCGACGTTTGCCATGTCCAGGGCAAACACTACAGGAACATTTTTAATTTCTGTCATTACAGTTAACTACCAACGGCAAAGAACACAGGTGACTCCTTGTTATATGGTAAGGGATCTGTAGTAACAGTTGTGATCTCCTGGCAAATCCTTGTATGTGTATGCTGGCTCTTATTCTTAAAGAGGGAAAAAATCACACTGACCACTGATCTGTACTTCATTAGTGTCATACAGCATGAACTGCCTGGGTTTGATCTGGACATGGAGAAGGAGATGTTTTAATAGGCCTGCTTACGGTCTTAAACAGCCTTCCCCAGCCCACCACCACCAAAGCAGCTCAACAGAGGAATATGACGATATGCCACTTTGATAACATCTGATGACGAAGCGCTGAGAGACTGATGAGAGACTGCCCGGGAGAGCAGACAGAGACATTCATTCATACCCTGAGTCATCCCTCCAGGAGGGAGCTAGTCTTCAGGTCAGGTCAGAGCGTCTCATCTTTCAGGCGGTCTAATGAAGCCTCGCATTCCGCACATTCCACCCTTTCTCTTTGTTTTACTTTTCAACCAACCGAGTCTAATCACGGGCCACACTGACCAGTTCACAGGCCTCTCACCTGGTCCAGGACACAGGATTAGAATGAAGTGTTTTCAATCACCTGATATTACCTGCCACTATTGGTGGTCATATAGCACTCTCCTGGACTCTGTTTCAAGGATATGTAGGTCATGGGAAAAGTGGCTCATTTGGGAGAAGAACATTTTCATTATAGCGAATTACTTAGGAAACCAGGTGGGGCTTAAAAAGGTGCCTCTTGATTGTGGGCTCTGACATCTAAATTGACTTCTTTCTTCACCAAGTCATTTGGTAAAGCAAATACAACAACAAATTCTATGACCATTATGACTTTTTTTTTTCAAATCAGTTTCTGGGTCACCCAAGCACATTTTAAACTCCCTGGAATGCAACTGACATCTGTTTTCCCAGTCAACTCTGGACAATAGCCCTGAACAAAATGTATACGCACATATGGGACACAGTCAGGCTCTGACACACACACACACACACACACACACACACACACAAGACACAACATATACATTCGCTTCCTCCCTGAGAGGACTGGAATTTCACATGGAAAAATGGAGCAGGAGAACTCCTCAGTCTGAGCCGCAGGGCCTCTGGGCCAGGCCAGGCCAAATGGCATACACACACACACACACACTGTCTGTCAGAGGTATATCATAAGCCCAAGGAAGTTGTAGATTGCAGTGATTTTAGAACAACTAATATATTTAATATATAAGGGGTGTTGTAAGGCATGATGCAAAGCTAAGTGCCTAAAATCTCACTGGAGCATTTATGACATTGAAGTGCTTGCGGGGGCTTTTGCCTTTCTAAAACTGTTATCATTTTGTTATACGTACTAGTGCTGTTCCTTTGCTTTTTCTGTCAGTAAGTTTTGGAGTATACATATCTTTATTCTTTTGTAATGAATATGCTGAAGAGTAGAGGCATGCGCGATTGTGTATCGCAACTCACATATATCCCATATCACATAATAATGATCTTGGAGTTCTTATGCTATATTTACAATGTATGATTAAGGAGGAGATGATATTGAGAGGTATCTTTGAAGTAGGCCTACTTTATTTATAAATCTGAATACAAGACCACTGCACAGGATTAGACAAATTGTCCATATGACCAAATCGCTAAAAGGAGATGTGGCACAAAAACGGATATAAAGCCCTGACGACAGTCTCTCTGCTCTCTGCCTACACAGCTGATGCAACAGCTCAGCAGTTTTCTAGAGAACTGCCTCCCAGTTGCTAGTTGACAGTCTAGGCAACCACCTCAGACAGTGTTGTGTTGGCCGGCTGTGGTTCCGCCTTAGAGATCTTTTGATTTAGTATACTGTACATTCTGCTTTCAAACTTGGCACAGTCTACAGTAGACCTATACTTGATCTGCCAATAACTCTTGGAGACTGCTCTGGGATTCCATGATTTCAATAGGCTGTAAGAGTTCATTCTCTGTGTCACCACAGTATGTGATTATATGTGATAGCTTAAAGGATGACACACTCGTACTTGTAGGCTACTACTATTTAATAGAGAGGTGTGTTGAAATACCACTAATAAATTCTAGTTGTGAAATAATCTTCTAAATGAAGCTCAAAGCTAAACACGACATGTGTCTAAGCGGCCTTAGCACTGTTCCAGAAAAGGTGCTAACTGTGTTGGATCCTAATTCTAATAGCCTTTATGTTTATCTGGTACCTCTGCCACATGACATGATTTGAAGAGGCCAGTAAGGGCCTTGCATTTCCACCTTCTCAAAGTGGAGAAAGACCATGTCCTAAAACAAATTAGCGAAATCCAAACGATGCTAGCACACATGCAGCCGTATGCAGATAACACATGCGGATGCTAGCACACATGCTTCATATGGGCGCATGAAAGCTGCTCGTGCTCAGATAATGGACATCTGAACTTCATTACCAACAGTTGAATCAGCGTCATTGTGGGCTATTGATGTGCCATTCTTATCAGCATGGGCATCCTGACCAACCAATCTATTTTTTCCCAACAGTGACCAACTTGTATTGCAGCGCTGAAGAAGTCCAAGACGACCTCTGCCCCCTCCCCCTAGCATGCTCACCTGCTACACTGCACTGTTAAAGTGCCAATGTGAAGGACTCTCAATTGTAATGGGAGTTGTTCTATTTAACATGGCAAGGTGAGTAACACCTTTGGTATTTCATAATGAAATGAAAATTAATAAGCCATAACAGCATCAAATATTTACATTACAGGAGGAGAGAGAGAGAATAGAAAATAGAAAGTGTGTATGTGTGTGCCCGTTGGTGGTTGTAGGCCTACATTAGTAGTTAGTTTGACCACTTCATGGCCTGTGGTGAGTTTTCCATCTCCCCCTTGTTTTCACCTTTTGTTTTCCCACTGAGGCACTTCCTTCTGGCAACATGCAGCACATTATGAGGATTGCTGCATTCGTCACATGGACAGTTGATAGGGCCACTGGTTGCAGAACTGCTCCCAGATTACTTTAAACACCAGGGACGGAATTAACCTGCCAGTATCCAATTACCCCACACGCACTGGAAATACAGTGACTTGGCATTTTATAGCCTACACCTAAGCATTCAGCAGCCACCACACTAAACATTTCCTGAGACACATCTACTACAGGGCAATTCCACAGAAAATTGACTTTTTGTCACATCCATAACGCCAGTGAAATGCCTTGGCATTTTTATGATGTGAACATTAATTTTTTGTGCATTTTCTCTCATTTACATTCTTCAGCCAAAAATAGCAAATGCTCAAATTTCATGTAATCATTCACATCATACCATACCATCACATTTTATTGGTGTTATGGATGTTACAAAAAAATTAAGTTTCCATGGAATTGCCCTACAACACGACTTGGACAACAGCTCAGCTGCTCAGTAAAGTTAGTGCTGACATGTCACACAACCTCTTGATTTGCTGCTTTAACTGTAATTCAGCCAAACCTGCTCCCCATTACTGTAAATCCTATTGTATTTATAACAACTCTTAATACCAAATGCTATATATACACTCCTCACTTAAGCTTAAGATCCTATTAGACTTGACTGCTACAGTGGTCAGAGGCATGCTAGTCAGCAGCACACGTCTATTAGCGATCACTTTTAGAGTCTGCCGTGGTGAGGTAAGCTACTGGACAGGGACACAGCAAGCAGCTGGTACCTGTGTGTGCCTTGTATCCAACACGCCTGCGTAGTTAAAATGCATGACACTTAGGAAACTATGACATTAAGCTAACTGAAAACATATGAGTTGATCTGACTTTTTACGGCCTTCCACTGTTTCTCATTTTCCTGTGGCTGTTGCATTACTGTGGGAATTTAATGATGGCAGAATCTGGCAGCTGAAATCCTTAAGATGTCCTTTTAAATACAGATGAGCAGTCAAGCCAATGAAATCTTTGGGAACGCTTGGTCAGTAGAGACATAGAGGGGAGTTAGAGTGGTCAGTGTGTGTGTGTGTGTATTTGTGAGTGTGTGTGTGTGTGTGAGTGTGTGTGTATTTGTTAGTGTGTGTGTGTGTGTGTGTGTGTGTGTGTGTGTGTGTGTGTGTATTTGTGAGTGTGTGTGCGTACGCTTCTCCGCGTCTCAGTGAAACTTGGCAGGGCTGGGCCTGAGAGTCCTCTGTGAACACTGAACCCACTCACACTGGCCTTGCTGCCACGGCGACTGCCAAGGAGGGAGGAGAGGGTGAAAGGGGGCATGCACAGGGCGAGGCACACAACGCAATGTACAGTATACAGGCTACTGTATGGCCTGCCAGTGACAGAGAGGGAGGCATATGTGTGTGTGTGTGTGTGTGTGTGTGTGTGAGAGAGAGAGATAGACACAGAGAGAGGGTGTATCTGTGTGTGTGTGTGTATGAGAGAGAGAGAGAGAAAGAGAGAGAGAGAGAAGTATGCCCATACTGGTAACTCAGAGACAAAGCAGGGATGCAGGAAGGAGCAAAGGATTTTGCAGAGCACCATCTTAGAGAGAGAGAGTGAGAGAGAGTGAGTGAGGGAGAGGAAGAGGCTTTTACAAGGCAAGAGGGAGTAATTTAATGAACGTGAGGGGAGAGTGAGATGGAAAGAGACTGATGTAGCCAAATAAGCAAAAGACGAATAAAACCCCATCTCTCTGAGAGCGGCAAGTTACAAACCTCTCAGATAATTAAATCAATTAAAACACATAGACAGACCTTTGTGCCAGCCAAACACACAACAGGACACATACAAATGCAGAACAGAGGGCTGACTATAATGGTTGTGCTTCAAAACAACCCGAGCTTAAGTTTGTTGTTTGAGTGTTTTAAACTAACTGTTGTTTAAAACACTTGCTTGCACAACATTGTTAGAAACACTTAAAACGCAGCTGTGAAATACATTAACTGATGCTCGCTAAGAAAGGCAAAGCGTTCAATGTAGTAGTCCATGCCATAGTGTAGCTGTATGGTCTAACAGCCCAGGGCCAAGCAGTTTCTGTATGGGGATCATGTGCTTTGTGCACTGTCTGGGTTTGCTGTTAGCAGCTACAAAGGTTTGGCACGTGCCAAGGTGTGGACTAGCCTACTAGATTCAGAAAAAAAAAAAAAAAACATATGACATAACACAACTGAGCTTTTATTCATTCGGGTTGTTTGCTTTAAAACACATTAGCCTTTCCTAAAGGAAACTGACAGTGGAAAAATAATAAAGACTTAAACAGTCCGGGGTGTACAGCACAGTACAGTACAGGCAGGTCTGGTGCATGGACTGTGGTCCAATCACATATCTAAACATTTATACTACAGAATGTCAAATCATTCCATGCCCCATTTAATGTTAGATGACTATGAAGGCATAAGTGTCTAGGCCAGTGGTTCCCAAACTTTTTTTCTGGGGACCCACTTTTTAAAAATCAGACTGTCGCGACCCAACTCATGACTGTGGTAGTTAACAAACTAGATCCTAACAGAAAGCTGTTAGCTTTCCAAAGCTATATAAGGTATAAGATAGGGGTATTACACAACATAAATTGTCACTAGGGCTATGCTGGCGACCCAAATAAAATCTCCCACGACCCACCTGGTGGGTCGCGACCCAGACTTTGGGAACCAATGGTCTCTAGGCAATGAGATGAAACCATGATAAGAGATGAGGCAGGGGGGGCACACAGGACCAAGGTCAAAAATACCACACAATGATAAAAGAATGATACAGTGATACATTGAGTGGGGCAGCCGTGGTCTACTGGTTAGCGCTTAGGACTTGTAACCGGAGGGTTGCCGGTTCAAACCCCGACCAGTAGGCACGGCTGAAGTGCCCTTGAGCAAGGCACCTAACCCCTCACTGCTCCCCGAGCACCGCTGTTGTTGCAGGCAGCTCACTGCGCCGGGATTAGTGTGTGCTTCACCTCACTGTGTGTACACTGTGTGCTGAGTGTGTTTCACTAATTCATGGATTGGGATAAATGCAGAGACCAAATTTCCCTCACGGGATCAAAAGAGTATACTTATACAAAATATGTTATAATCAGTTTCAATGGAGTAAACAAACCATACGTCCTTGTGGAAACAACAAAGGCAAATAAAATACATGGACAATGTCTTTCACCAAAGCATCTACTTTTTGTGTTCTCTGTGAATGGTCAAGGGAGCACAAATGGCATGTGGGCTATTTATACATTCCCCTGAGCTGAGCTAGCAGGATCTGAAGATGAAGGGTGGTGAGGGCAGAGCACAGACGTGTGGCTGTGAGAGCGGCAGGCTAAATGGCTGCACTGTGGGGATGGGAACGACTCATATAGCACACACACTATCTCTCTCTCACACACACATACACACACACACACACACTAACCTTCACATGTATTTATTATATTTAAATATAAGGTTGTGATTTTAATGCTGTTTGTCTGTTTTGTCAATGCGTTTGCTGTTTGTCACTAGGATTATTGTGCTAATTTTCACAAGGGTGTAGCCAACCCGTTAAATTAAGCCACTGATCCAGATGTTACAGACTACAAGAGTCAACCAAAGTCTTAATTCTTAGTCTTAGGAAGTAAGCAGTCCTTCAAATAGCTTGGGGTCAGATCATGAAACACAGCTGGCTACCTCAGAAAGTCAGCTCTTTGCCTACCACACTGACATTTCCCTAGACCCCCATACGGTGTCCTTCAGCTCGTTGACTCTCTCTCTCTTCACTCCTTATCCTTCCCACCAGCCTTCCCCCCCACCAACCTCATCCCACCAGCCTTCTCCCCCCCCCCAACCTCATCCCAACTGTACGGAATGGCATGGACAGGAAATGCATGAGCATAGAGGGGCTAATGTGTGCTCCCAAGGCTGCCCATGAACAGCCCTCTGTGTGGGAGACCCTCTGGGAAGGCAGCAGGGCCTCACAGCCTCCACTGCACTGCACTGCACTGCGCTCCCAACCTCAGCAGAGGAGCACAGCTGAGAGGCATGCTCTCCTCTACACTCCATCAACCCCACCTTCCCTCCATGAACCCCACCCTCCCTCCATGAACCCCACCTTCCCTCCATGAAGCCCACCTTCCCTCCACAGGGCTGGTGCAGGAGAGGCAATGCTCTGCTCTGTGGTACACTACGTGGACAGCTTCCCTTTACACAGCAGGAGAGTGCTGAGTAAGCTTCTCATAGCCGACGACAGGCGCAGGCAGCCTCCTCATTAATTACAACCACACTGGGAAAGAGGAGGCAGCCGGCCGGCTGACATTTACAATAATTAATAGATATAGAGCTATTACACAGGTACTTTAAGACAGATTGAGCATGCAATATTTGACCTTGCTTATCTGACTATATATAGTAGACTAGGACAGGCAATGCAGTACACACAATGTTTATTTAGTAAGTGTGGGTTCATGTACAATATAAAACACAGAGAGAAACTACCGGTACTTGATCTCAATCTGAAGTACAAACATGTTTGTATCGGTGTTACTGTGAAGGGTGTTGAGTTTTTTTTATCCTCCTATTTAGCACATTCAGTCTGACTGTGCTGCAGTCTGTCTATGTTGCATCCAGGTCCATGGAGGACATCATTTCTGTCAGATGCATTCTCATATTAACTGACAGACTGATTGCAGAGTAGGCTCAGCTGTGACATGGCATTTGGGCCTTCCCCTATGGGTCTCCCCCATAACCCTACTCTATACCTAGGGTCTCCCCCATAACCCTACTCTATACTTAGGGTCCCCCCCATAACCCTACTCTATACCTAGGGTCTCCCCCATAACCCTACTCTATACTTAGGATCCCCCCCATAACCCTACTCTATACCTAGGGTCTCCCCCATAACCCTACTCTATACTTAGGGTCCCCCCATAACCCTACTCTATACCTAGGGTCTCCCCCATAACCCTACTCTATACCTAGGGTCTCCCCCATAACCCTACTCTATACTTAGGGTCCCCCCCATAACCCTACTCTATACCTAGGGTCTCCCCCATAACCCTACTCTATACCTAGGGTCTCCCCCATAACCCTACTCTATACCTAGGGTCTCCCCCATAACCCTACTCTATACCTAGGGTCTCCCCCATAACCCTACTCTATACTTAGGGTCTCCCCCATAACCCTACTCTATACCTAGGGTCTCCCCCATAACCCTACTCTATAGACCCTTTCAACAAGGTAAACAAAAACAATGCTTGAACATTCTATTTGGGCCCCAATCTACTTCCTCTGCATTAAGATAATATGGAATGTTAAAAAGGAAGTCTTGTGGGGCCAACTATGATGCTGATAATGGAACTCTCTTGAAAGGGTCCATACCGCTGCCAGGGGCACCTAGGGTCTCCCCCATAACCCTACTCTATACCGCTGCCAGGGGCACCTAGGGTCCCCCCCATAACCCTACTCTATACCTAGGGTCTCCCCCATAACCCTATACCGCTGCCAGGGGCACCCGAATGCTACGGACAAAAAATACAGTCTCTCTGAAATACGCAATTGGTGGAGTTCTAATATTACATTACAAAAACATCTACCACTATAAACAATTCCCTATAGAGGAAATGCAGCTGTAAGCCAAAACACAAAACTAGTGAGTTAAGGCATACTGGATGTGTTGTGTATGTGATGGCTGTAGAATTTGTAAACCATTTTGCAGTCATCACACACACACACACACACACACACACACACACACACACACACACACCCAGGGTGCAAAAGTGGTGAAATGTTAGCCTATATGCCTTATGAGCATGTTAGATGATTGGAAGATTGCACTGTTCAAGAAACGGCACCAGGCAAGGAAGGTCAGTTGCCTCTAAACTTGGCCCTTGTGTGTGTGCAGTGCATAACTATCCTTGCATGATCCAAAATTGACGTAGAGTGTAAAATCAACCGTTTCTGTGAATAATGACTAAAATGAAGCCATGACAGACTTGGCATGATCATGCACACGATATAGAGCTCAGACCAACATATGACCACAAACAATAGAATGAGACATAGAAGGTTAAAGAAATGAACTGCAATGCATTGGACATCAAAGTAAAAGTCTGTAGGGAAGGGATAGTGAAGGGCCTATGGGTGTGGAGTGTGCTCATGGGGTCTTTGGAAACCCCCTCTCCTTTTCTCCATCGACTCACTCTTTCTTTGCTCTCCTTTTCTCTCTCTCCTTCTCTCTCTCTGTAAATCTCTCTTGTTCACCTTTGAACTTCAGTGTTTCCCAGAGAATTGAATTCCATTTGTGGTGGTTGGTTTGCAGAATTACCTTGAATGCAACAGTTTTTAACAAATTAGCACAGCGTGGTTATGATGCTAACCAGATTTAAGCACAATTTAGTACAACCTGGAAAATCATTGTGTGGTGGTCAATGCTGATATTGTGGTGGGCCGCCACAAATAAGTCAATGTATAAGGGAAACACTGAACTTCCAATGCACAGCAACTGCACTGGTGTGGGCCAAAAGTAGCACAGAGCCACGACAGCATGTGAGCCTGGAGGATGTTTGCAAACGCATGGTTGGCCCCTAAAAGATATATGAACCTACAAGCTCTGCTTGACCTTTTCCACAAGCCCAGACAGAGAAGGTATGAGATGGCTCCTTTTGTGAAGCAGCATGCTTAGCTGAGGAAACAAGCCACCACTGATAACATCCATATCCTCTAGCACCATAAGTTCCCTGTACCCTTCTGAGTCAAACTGCAACTTCTTCAAATCCCCCAGGCTTCAGTTCTGTTTATCTGACGACACCATCAGCAGCTCAGTCTCAAGCTTAACAAATGTAAAATGCAATGATAATAGAATCCTGAGGGACATCTCTTGATGGACATGGATAAGATTCCAGGGATGACTTGTTGAAACTTATGCAGTTCTCTCTGTCACACCCTTTTTGGAATTGATCAATCCCTTCACTCAGTGTTGAAGAGTCATACTGTTTTGATTTTTGGTCCAAAAAAACTGATGATAAATAAATAAAGGGAAGCAAAAAATAAAACACAATAACCCGCATGCCCCCAAACCACACACTGCATCTGGAGACTACCACAGCTTACACAAGAATGTTTTCCTTTGTGCGCTTTGGGACGGGACAACAGTAGCTCCAAAACATCCGTGGCTGTCCCAGCTCTCTGGTGCCCACTCCAAGCAACCCGCCTGTGTGATTATGTGGCGGAGTTTTGGCAGAAGAAGTGCCACAACAGGCACAGGGCTGCTATGTACAAAAGCACAAACCTCTGCTCGACACAGACAGCGACTACAGGAAAGCTTCACAATTTGAGCTTGTTCAGTGTGTAATGCATGTATTGTGTCTAAAAGGTAAAGTTAAGCCATTTTCTCATAAGGCTTTGTTTCAGTGCCTATGGACCCTGAGACTCTGTTGTTGGAAGTCAGTTTAATCCCACTGCAGTTTAGTTACTTTGTCATTAAGTACTTTGTTATGCAGAAACCTCTTACATTAGACACAATGTTAAAGTGCAACAGCCACGTAAAGACATGTGTACTGCCATGCATTTGCAATACAGCAACCTTGCGAAACGTCCTGCACTCGCAGGAAGACCCTGGATTTTTGGGGGATGGGGTCAGTTGCCCACCTGAATGCAGTCATTGTAGCTACACAGAGAGACGAATACACCAGTTATTTAACGCAACACAAAAGAACAAATTGAGGTTTTCATCAGCCAGGCTTTTTCCTACATGACAAATAGCCAGGACATAAGAGAACATTGGTAAAAGAACACGTACTGCGTTAAAGTAGTGTGTAGGACATTACTATAAATATCTCGTCGAGGCAACAGTGAACCCAGTGCCGCTTCATTTGTGAAACATTACTCAAGTTAACTTTTGAATTGTAGAATAAATATTCAACACTGAATTAAAGCGGATAATGCAATTACCACAAAAGACAGTGACATTGTTGCTGGTACCCAAACCATGAGACATGCGTAATGGTGTGCGTAATAAAACAAAGCAATTATCACACAGAACTCACCTGGCTTTAGATTAATTTGGAAATAAAATATGACCATGACGAAGGATCCCAAACACATAGCCAGGACCATCCGATTCACTCTTGGTTTCCTCATTTTGAAGCCACGACTTGAAAGAGCCGACCAAAACCTCCTCAGCTCATGCGAAACGGGTACGTAAGTTGCTTTCATTACACAGCGGAACTTAGATGAACCAAAGGTATAATGTCTGGAAGCAAAATGAGACGACTTTTCTTGAAGTCGAATTTGTGTCTGTTAGTTGAGTAATTCATCATGATATCCATTCATATCCTGTTCCAGTTAAAAGTTACGGCATTGCAACCGCAGAGAAAACCGTTGAAACATCATCTTCAAGTCCCTACATGCTGAGCAGTATCGTAAACTTCAACTGGATGGGGAAGTTTGATCTAGTTACTCATATTACAACGCAGTCTTCCTTGGTTTTGAAAATTAGCATCGTTTTCTCGAGTTCCAATGCATCAGCATCCACTGAAGCCAGTACTTCATACTCTAAACAACGACGTTTATATGCACTTCGGGAGCTCTAGCCAAGTGTTTGTTTTTGCATTAACCCTTTCATGTCCGAAAAGGTGGCCCGTGGACAGCAACGCTGAAAGACTAGGCTACGTATATTGCTGGCTGAATGGTGGTGACGGTCAGCGAGAAACTCCGATGGTCAAGACCAGAACCGATCTTAGGTCTTTGCACCTTTATTTGATCAAATTGAATTGCTTACAGAGTAAATAAAGGACTTTCAATTTGACCAATTTTGACTGAGATGTTAGTTGCTGACCACAATTTACACGCTGGCAGCATGTAGTGGATACCAACGCCCCCTTCAGAGTTCGCAATTAATTGAAAGGGTTTTTCATACAGTAGACGTGATCAGACACGGATGAATAATGTATCTGCCTGGTAGTCTCTCAGAGATATTTCCAGCAAACATTCAAGCATACAGTGGTAAGCCTACATGTTCACAAGAGGTTGATAAAGGAATCACTTTTCCTGTATGAACCTTTAGGGAAATAATTGCATTAACATTGGAATAGGTAGGCTATGTATGTTGCATGATCTCACATACTCTGTAGTGTAGTTTAGCTGGCATCCATTTTCTGTCTTTTCCCAGCATGTCCAAGTAATTTCCTTAATATCCCCACTTTCATCATAAAGCTGTTTGGGTAGCACTTTAACCTAATATCCATAAAACATTATAGACTGCATGGATGAATAATTGAGTAGGCTATAGCTCTAGCCTATAGCTATTATTAAGAAAACAGCAATAAACAGCATTAGCATAATGCAAAGATGTCATTGGTGGCATTATTAAGAGGTAAAACAGCCCTTATTGATTATCAATCATGAGGCATTATAAATACTTAATATAAATACATGAATACTTTTAACACTGGTAACATTACTTAAACCCTGTGTTTGATTCTTCTCCCTCAGAAGATGGTTTGAAGCTGTATCATCGGTCTGGTGGTCATACATGAATAGGTTGGCAATTCATCTGAATTCCATCCGGGCAGTCCAGCTTTCAAGCCCTCCGGACATAGAAACAGAATACAATTTTGCGGGTGTATGGCCTTTTGCTCCTTTGTCCTCCTATTCAGAGTCTTGCCGCAGGTCACCCTACATGAAGCATAACGTGATAATATGGTCTGGCTAGAGAAGGTGGCCCATTCCTGCCCATCCTGAGTGAGTCTGTTGCAGCTACATGAGGCATGGAGGGGGAGAGTGGGAGGCCTGCCTGACAGTAATCCTGCCCACATGACTCACATCCCAGCTGGGGATGCAGGCAGCGACATGGGGGCCTGAAACTTAAAGAAAAGAGGAAGTGAGTAACCTGGAAACTCCTCACCAGCATGAACAAGCTCCAGCATGGCATTCGTACGTTATCTGGAAGATCAACGACAAGACAATGACATCTGAGTTTCTGAGGAGCACAGCATGTAATCTCATTATCGTGGGAAACAACTACAGCAGATAATACTATGAGTGGGACCAGTTCAGACTGGCTGGCCATCAAGAGGAGGACTGGTCATATTCTGAATATACAATATGACTGACCCTGACAAAAATATCTGGGACAGAAATATCTGACTCTGTTGGTGGTAGAACTTTTTTAGGAGTCTCTCTACTTTCTCACACTCCCCTGCCTAAAATATATTTTATGGCCAGACATCATAGCACAACATATATTGTACATAACAGAACGTATAACTTGGGACTATGTTACCTCGCCTGGAAGCTAACCCAAATTTACAGAGCCCATTTGGGGAAATTGAATGAATTGAATTAGAGTCTGGCTATGCCAGGAAAAATTTTACCTTTATTTTACTTCAATATCACATCAGAGCTTGTTTATGCGTATTTCCTGACTACATAAAAATATTAATTAATATTATTAATAAATAAATAATTAGTACATAATAATTACAGACAACTTACACCATAATGGCATAATATTCACACAAGACAAAACATCCAAAGCCTGGTGTCTTGGTGATGTGGGTCTTGCTGGGTCAATTGGCTGTTTCCTGATTCTGAATGAGAGATCAAGTTCTTAACAATGGTTCCTCAAAAACGTGTTCAGAAATTGGAACTTAATTAGAGCCACAAATAATAGCCATATTCCATTACCTTTCCCATGCCAAGTCCTAACCCCTTGTTCAATCTGACGAGAATGTTGCAGCTGCTCCAGGAGAACAGAGCTAATTAAGAGGACTTCCTGAGTGAACACCCTCTGCCCTGACCCGCTTCTGCACTGGACGGGCTGTTCCCCCTTCCTGACCACTCCTGGTGCCAGGCAGCCATTCCTGCTCCGTGTCTGAGCGCCTCTCCGCTGATCAAACGAGGAGGCTGCGCCTGTCTGACAAGGAACAAGGGGGGATAAACATCCCCAAGAGTGTTCTGTGTCAGAATGAGCTAATGGCTTTGCTTGCTGCCAGAAAAAGTCTGTAAAGCGATGCAAGTGTGTGTGTGTGTGTGTGTGTGTGTGTGTGTGTGTGTGTGAGTGTGTGCCAAGTCTAAACAAATGGAAACAATTGGCTTATTTGTTACATTCTCATAGGAGGTAATATAATGACTGAAAGAACAGCGTAGATTGGGGTGGGAGGTGGTAAGATGAAGTATTGACATCTTCATCAACCATCAAGGACATGGTGAATACCAAACAGAAAATAAGCCCCTATTGCAAAATTAAAATAGAGATCATTATGCCTTGAACTAAATGGCTGTTGTATGAGGGTTTGCAAGGTGATTGAGGTGATTGAACAGCTTTACTGGATTTAGTGAGACACAAGGTGACGGAAGATTATAACTGATGTCCGCACGTCCAAAGATGACAGGGTACACAAGTGTTTTCCATTCTGCTTTTATCAGTTGCAGTTGTGCAGTTATGTGTAGTAAACAATAAACAGCCTCGCTGTGTGCAGAGTTCCCCTGCAGAGGAGAATATTTGTTACTGAGAATCCTGTTCACAGGACAGGACAATGTCATAGACAGAATTGTGTGGACATATTAACCAAATCTAATCTTTACACACTAATAAGAATGAAAGTCCATGCATTGTTAATAATTGTTAGACATGTAATAATACTATATATGATATGTATTGTTGATAATAGTTTTGACATACAGTATATACTTTGCTGACTTTGGATCTAGTGTCCTAAGCAAGCTGAGGCATCTCAGCCTAGCATTCCTGAGTGATGTGCTTTGTCACTCATTAGTGCTGCTGTGTGAGAGCAGAGATCTGTCTGGCCTGCCACCAGAGAGAGGGAAGCTGGGGGGGGGGGGCAGTGGGGAGGAGAGGGACTGAGGAGCCGGGGGTCATAGACTCTTCATTCCATCGAGAGAGGAGGAGAAGGATCGAGGTGCATGTGGTTGGGGGGGGGGGGGGGGGGGATGGCTCTAAGGGGATACAAACAAATAATGACCTATTGTGATGAGATGATAATATAGTTTATTTCAATAACCCAAATGCTATCGCCTAGCATTCTGCCACTCATCTAATCTAAAAAAACAGAGTTCTTCAACTAAGCATCAGCGCAGCACTGTCTTATCTAAATGGATATAGAGACGACAGGATTGACAAAAATACTTCATAAATGTAACCTGAGAGAGGAGGCATCATGTTCACAGCCTGGTGACTTCATCCTCACCATTCCTCCTGATGTGGCTCTAGGGAGACAGGACGTTTGAAGGTGAGCGTGCGGTGGTGAAGCTGGTGGACATGGGATTGCTCAATACCTCTCCGACTCCATGCTTTGTAAAATGACTCTCTGTAAGCAATACACATAAAGTAACTACCATTTTGATTCTAAGTGGGCGAAAGTGTCCTGAGTGTTTATGTGAGTGTCTAAGACTGATTTGCTCATGATGTGCATAAAAGGGTGCGTCTAAACAATCAGGGAGAAGCTGAGACGTAGCACATTGTGCCTTGGGCCCCAACCAGCCAGCTGTTCTGATCCAGCAGACAGGAGGAGATCTCTCTCATGTGGCTCCCATAACTTGCTCTTAACATACGTCTGCCATCCTGGGCATTGGACTTCGGAGATTCATTGCAAACACATTTTCACCCATGAGAACAAGAGCTGTCTGTTAAAAGAGCATGCCGTTCCTTCTACAACTAATCAATACCACCTTGAAGATTAAGCCTCACAACATTCATTAAAAGTGACTTTAAGATAATAAGTGTAGGAAATCTGGCTGGGAAAGGCTGTGCTGCATCATAAATCTAGGAAGTGTTTTAATTTAGCTTTTAATTTGACTTCCCCCACACCAGATAACTGCAATCTCGATTTCACAAAAGAGCCTAAAAAAAAACCACACACACGTTCGCACACACACACAAACACACACACACACACAAGCACACACACACTCATGCATGCACATGCACGCACACACACACACACACACACACACCACCCTTATCCTGATGAGATGAGTTTCGGTTTGGCTAAATATTTTTACAAAAACAGAACTTTCCATTTCCAGACATCTGCTGATAGAAACACAACTGAATGTACCCAGAGTAAATATTAAATATGACTTTTTTACTTGGAGGAGGAAAATGTTACACCATTTCTGAATAAAGATAGTAGCCGCACACTCTCAATAACCAACCTTGGCCAAATGTCAGTTATGAATAGAGATAGAGGAAGAGAGAAAAGAGTGTGTGCAGTTACTCTCTCTATTTTATTCATATCATCCTGCTCAGCAGCTCTATACTTTTTACACATTTTTTTAAAAAGAAAATGAACTTACTTATAAGTTCCAAATCATAAGCTGTTGTTGGCTTACGTGAAGGGTTTACATGAGACAACCCAACATCTTACAGAGATATCTGCTGACATCTAGTGGTGATTTAGTCAGCTTTCTCAACTTTAGTTTTCCAGCAAAAAGGTAACTAAAAAAGAGGTCAAATGACTGCTGTGATGTAAATGTGTTTCTGTCATATGATCTTATAAACCACTCTTGTCTTGTGTATTGTGTAAACAACACAAAGCGTAACTCCAGAGTAAAAACACTATAGGGTCTATTTACGGTAGTTAACAAGGTCAACATTTTTATTGAGAGCAAAATTAAGTTAATTGGTGGAGTTTTGATTAAGACAGTTTTTTGCATTAACACTTAATGAGCTAGTGAAAGCTATAAGGGCAAGCTGACTATGCCACTGACAATGCTCAAAATATAATTACACTTCTGTGGTAGTGTGGTGATAGCCTGGAAAATCCAGACCCTGGTAATCTAGAAAGATTACGACCAATGTTTACTGATCTCCAATGTTGCAGCCATACCTCCATGGTTGCAGCGCTGTCGTCATCAGTTTAGCTCGCCTCTGGCCCGCCTATCAGATAGGGTAGACTGAGTACAGTTGAGACACTTTTTGCCCACACAAAATCAAACAAAAAATACATACTGAAAAGAAGTGATTTCTCTAGATTTTGCAATGACCTTACATGGCACAATGCCATAAAATATGCCAGTTTTTAGGACACAGAATAATGTTTGTAATGATACCAGTTACGTTTAACAGTAACATAAGTGTAATGAGCTATTCATTGTCGAAGGTGCATGGTGAAGTGAAATTCTAACTTTGGAAAAAAAAAACACTTGCCGATATCCTTGGATGGGAGATACTTGTATCGTTCAAATTTTCCATGATCAAAGAGGGCCCTAATATGCATGTGCATAGCATGCATATTAGGCTTGCTGTGCAAGCAAGATATTTAAGGTGTCTCAACTATACTCAGTCTACCCCGCCGATTTGATTGGTCCCCCAGGATGCAAGGAGTAAAAGTAACGTGCATCATGGTGCCAGCTGTGGCGCAACTGGCTGGGGCACCTGCACCGTACGCCGGCGACCTGGGTTCGATTCCCGCCCCGTGGTCCTTTCCGGATCCCACCCCGACTCTCTCTCCCACTCACTTCCTGTCATTCTCCACTGTCCTATCAAATTAAAAGGCATAAAATTCCATTGTGCTCTCGCGAGAACTCTCTATTTCCAGGGTAGTGTGGTAAGGGTCTCTACAGACAAACTGAAGTAGCCTATTGTAAACTTTTGAAAGGGTTCAGAGAATTTATAACAAGACCTGTATCTGAAGGAAACAAATTGGCTGGCTTTGTGAGATATAAATAGATAGATACTTTATTGATCCCCAATGGGAAATTCAAGTCTTCCACGATCTTCGATCTCGCAGTGCTGCGCAGATCTGGCTGAATCGTACAATACAAACATGCCTTACCTTCAGCCAACGCTGAAAGAAGTCGAATTATTTGACACTACCAGAACACGAAGCCAGGCAATTTGCTTCTTTCAGATACAAGTCTTGTTATAACCTCTCTGTAATTATATTTTCAGCATTGTCAGTGGTAGGCTATAAAATAGCGTTTGTTTTTTGACGTGTTAGCTTGCCCCCTTAGCTTTCACTATAAGCCCATTCAAAACAGTCTTGCTCAAAATGCCACCAATTAACATCATTTTGCTCTCAATCAAAATGTTTATTTTGTTAACTACTATAAATAGACCCTAGGTTGTTTTCAATCTGGAGTTATGCTTTAAAGAATATACCTTATATAGGCTTTGAAACATAACAGTTTTGCACATAGGCTTAGGTCTTTGGGCTACATTTAACTGCTGACCCTTATGAAGACTAAACACAAAAAGTACAAGAATTAGATTAATGCCTATGTGGCCAAGTGCTACATGACAAACTTGTTAAGTGATTACTTAATACTGAATACTTAAAACTAAAATACTGAATTAACCAGTTAAAGCCACAGTTTACTTTTACCTTTTGAAATATATAACCACTTGGGGTCGCTATTTCACTCCTCCTCACACTTACAGCAAACTGTGATAAATGCCTAAGGAAATCAATAAAGCCACTGCACAAATAAGGCCTTCAGCAGTATCAATGGACGTAATGCATGAAGTGAAGAACTTTCTACAAGATACAAATGTCCACCGGGAGGCAAGATGTGAATAACAAAGAGCAAGCCCTTTAACAACACACTCACACAGTAATTTAACCTGCTACCTTGAGTTGTATAGCCTACACCAGTCTCTCCATTACCAGATCTCTTCAGTCAGATTATTCAGTCTCACAGTGACCAAGCACTTTAGGGTGGATGGGAAGACTCACCTTGTAGTAGGCTACAATCTTTTCTTGAGCAAACGCAGGCACCTGATAGTGTTTTGATCAGATATACGATAAAACAATCAATATTTACACTGAATAATCTTTACACAGTCATAGCAAACAGCTATTTCATGATGCTTCAAAAGAGAGGACTTCATCCATATGGCATCCACAGCTATGCCAAATATTGTCAATTTAGTAGTGGTTTCAAAAAGGAGACTTGTTTTCACAACTTTGTAGTCATTATAACACTTACAATTAAAAGTTAATGTGAACAATGCAATAACAGTGAATGTCCTTTAAAGGATGATCTGAATCGAGTCTTCCTTGGCCTGCTGCTGAAGCTCCTATTCCCAGTAGGCTACTGCCACAGGGTATCGTCGTGTCGTGACACATCGTGACCCTTGGACTCTGTTCAAAGCAGCTCTCGTGTTGCTATGACGGTCCTGCCTGCGCCGGTGATTGAATAGGCAGTGAAGCACACCTCTCAGGTACACAAAAAACCAGACAAGAGCTTCACACCAGTGCACCAGTCTGCTACTGATTGATCTAAGCACAATTAGCCCATCAAAATAAATGCATAAAGATGAGGCGGGGCGAGAGAGAGAGAGAGACAGAGGAAGAATTAGCCGACAGGCTTCAGATCCTGATTCATGAAAGGAGCTTCATCAGATTTTCACTGGACAGGTGTTGGGCCTTTGTCTGATTGCAATGACATAAACACAACCCTTTAGAGTAGGCCTACTGAAAAGCAACTGATTAAAAATCACTGATGGAAAAATAATGATGCAGAATGTAATGGACAGTGAACAGCCTACATTCTACCGCAGATCAAATTTGCCAAAAACGGTCAAGAGGTCCTTTATCCTTTCAAATTTAGTAATGCTGACATACTTCAGCAGGGCGGTAAACCATAGCCTAGTGCTCCTGCAATGGGCTATTCAACTAAGAAGTAGGCCTAGGCTAGAGTCCGACCGAAATGGGATTTTAAGACCGATACCGATTTCGATATTTGAGGATGTCAAAAACCAATAAACGATAAATCTTCCGTTGTTCATTCAATACAATGTAAAATTGTAGGCCTAGCATAACCTATTGAAGAGTTCTGATCAAGGTGAGACATTGTGTCTAAATAGGCCTAACTACCTGGTCTCCTTAGCCTGGGGTGCCATTCCGAACTTAGTCCCACCCACATGACTACGTCAGGCTATGGTCTCCTAAAGGCCAAATTATGAAATAATTATGAATAACAGCGTCAGGTCTTTGTACTTTTGTGATAGACAACAATGGCACGTTAACATTCAAGGTATGTTGCCTACTTAATGCTTTTAATTTTTTTTTTACTGTTAACAGCATTAAACAATGCAATACTTAGTTTGATTGGAAAGGAAAATTGCAAAATCTGATTCAGTGTGGTCCACGCAAGATGGGATGACCGCCATCTCCCATCAGCCTGGAAGGATACTTAAACCCTGACTATTTCCTTGACTAGTTAGAGCAGCTGGTGGATCTTTAGGTGAAGTCATGCTGTCTCTCCTTTGATGCACATCATTGCAGTGCATGAAAATGCACTGTACTGTTCTTCCTAGGCAACTTCTTATTATTCCGCTTACCACTTTTTCTATACGCAATTTCTCTTGAACAGTTTAACTTAGAAACTTCATTCAAACTTTGTAACGTAGGTCTTCAAACAGATCGGGTTGCTATGTCTTTTCAACTTTGAAACTTTTATACTTTTTAAACTATTAAAGAAAAACTTTTTAAAAATCCCCATAGACTTAACATTGCCGATTATGACATCATAATACGGCCATTAAGCAATTAGAATCCTATGGCAGGTGTTCAGGCCACCTGCAGCCTCAGGCTTTAAGCATACAATCTGGGTCAATTAGGACTACACATCCTATTCAACCGTTTCCTCTGCCCAAAACTGTTTCAAAATAAAAGTCCTCACTACAATAATCCACTGTTAAACAATGTAACCCATTAATCTACTGAACTTTTTACATTCAATTTTTAAACGGTCTACTTTTAAACTATCATCAAACTATCTATCTATTAAACTAGCGGTCTATCAACAACTTTTAAACTATCTACATTCAACTTTTAAACTTTTAAACTATATACATTCACTAGCTGTCTATCAACAACTTTTAACTTGTCATCAACTATGTCAACACTTGTCATCAACTATGACTCCTACCCACTGTAGCTAGTTAGCATGGTTAGCATGTTAGCATTTTTAACAAAACTATTAAAAATGATTAGCTAGGTTAGCTAAGTCACATGGTTAGCATAGTTAGCATGCTAGCATGCTAGTTAGCATTTTAAGCAAAACTGCTAAAAATGATTAGCTAGGTTAACTAAGTAACATGGTTAGCATAGTTAGCATGCTAGTTAGCATAGTTAACATAACTGCTAAAAATGATTAGCTAAGTTAACTAAGTAATATGGTTAGCTTAGTTAGCATGCTAGCTAACATTTTTAGCTAAACTGTTAAAAATGATTAGCTAAGTTAGCTAAGTAACATGGTTAACATAGTTAGCATGCTAGCATGTTAACATTCTACTTAGCATTTTAAGCAAAACTGCTAAAAATGATTAGCTAGGTTAGCTAAGTAACATGGTTAGCATAGTTAGCATGCTAACATTGCTAGCATAGTTAGCATGTTTAGCAAAACTGCTAGAAAATGTTAGTTAAGTTAGCTAAGTAACATGGTTAGCATGTTAGCATTGTTAGCACTGCTATAGAACATTAGCTAAGTAACATGGTTAGCAGATTTAAAAATCTTAGCATAACTGCTAGCAAACATTAGAGCCGTTCCAACTTTCAGTTATCGTCAAATATCTACCTATACACAGCCATTAAACTATTTGAATATCAACATTCATTAAACTGCTAGAAAACGTTAGCTAAGTAACATGGTTAGCATGTTAGCATTGCTAGCACTGCTATAAAACATTAGCTAAGTAGCATGGTTAGCATAGTTAAAAATCTTAGCACTGCTAGCAAACATTAGAGCCATTCCAACTTTCAGTTATCGTCAAATATCTACCTATACACAGCCATTAAACTATTTGAATATCAACATTCATTCAACTTCCAGTCTGTCAACAACTTTTAAACTATTTACCTTCAACTTTTAAACGGTCTACTTTTAAAGTATCATTAAACTATCTATTAAACTAGCTGTCTATCAACAACTTTTAAACTATCTACTGTCTATCAACAACTTTTAAACTATCTACATTCAGCTTTTAAACAGTCTACTTTTATTAGGCTATGCAACCACCATGTCTATCCTAACATCATATCACCGTAGTAACCATCTCTGTATTATCTGTTTTAACTATACATGATATTTTACATCACAACTTTAGCATTTTCATGCACTGGTAATTCCTTGGAATTGCATTTCTAGTTGTAATTAAAACACTGTTCCTGATTTTTCCTACCATTCAACTGTATCAAAATTACCATCACCGTGTTGTGTTTTTTTTACGTTAACAGCATTAAACAGATACTTTGTGATTGAAAAGGAAAATTGCATAATGTAAGATAACATACATACTCTTTTATGACTTCCTGTGGCCTGTGCATGTCCTTAACTGCTGCGTCGCGTTTCATGTGATCATTTATTGTGGAGATGAATTTCCACAGCATTAGACAATAAAGATTTCAATTCAATTTAAATTATTAACTCAGACATGGTCTCTTTTGGCTGGAAACATTTCCAATACGCTTGCGTGTCGCGTGAAAAGTATGCGCTGTTCCTTTCTCACTGGCACACATTTGCAGTGTGTAATGGAAAGACAATATTTTAACTTACAATTTAGATGATGGATCAGTATTTGGCTTTCCTTTACTTAATTAAAAAATGATTATTTGCGGTCATAAATGGCAATACCAATACGTCAACAATTATATCGGCACACCGATTTATCGGTCAGGCTCTACGAAAAAGCCACTAAAGAACTTCTGCTAACAGGTGCTGAGGTTCTGATATGAAGTTCTTTACAGTTTGAAACACAATAATAGCCAACTGGAACATGAAAAGAGGAAGATGACAATGTAGATGGGTAATGTTTTGCAAACACCGAATATCCTGAACTCTACTCGGAGCCTAGCAGCACCGCAGGTACAACTGTTAATATCCTTCCATGGATGATTAAAACAAAACAAAAAACACAAAACTGATTAAAACACAAAGCTGTCAGTGTTGTGTACATAACTTTTATTACTTATTTTATTATTCAGAACAGTGATGTTATGGAAAGGTGCATTTGTACATTTGACTGGCGTTGTTGCTAAGTGACAGCACGTCAGCAGAAATTATACCTTTTAAATACTGTCCTTAAACAATCAGAAGGGCTACAAGATCAGATACATTATATAAACACACATGCCAGTGGCAAATAAACAGATACAAACAGATATATGCTAAACTCCTTAATGAAAATGCAATCAGAAAGGTGTTCTTTAATTTACTTTTAGTCGACTTAAGTAAGGTTAAGTAAACAAACATAACATTCAGTCCAATCCATGTTTCAATACCATATACTTATATAAATATATCTTAGACATATCTAAGTGTGTTGCAAAGCGGCAAGAACAGGGAGAATTGAATGACAAATATTAAAATAACAGTGTGTTCATGTCTGAGTGTGCCCATGATATATGTGTGTGTGTGTGTGTGTGTGTGTGTGTTAGATATTGTCCTGATTTTACTCCAGTCTGACATGCACCTTTTGGTTCACAAAGTTTGGTTGAAGGATAGAGAAGAAAATGCCTGATATAAACCTGATGCCTGATGCATGTAGTTGTAGACCCACAAAACAAAACAAAAACACATGAATAATTTAATGCGTTTCGACACTGATGTTAAAACACTACCTGGAATGTTGGGCCTAGTCACAGAACAACAGGAGGAGTCAAAGTCAAAGAGAACCTGACCCTCCAATCATTTTGACTCTGGTGTACCAGATCTAAAAACAAGGACATTAGTATGCACGTACGTGTGTGTGTGTGTGTGTGTGTGTGTGTGTGTGAGAATTGGACGTAATTCGACCTCTATAAACTCGTCCCAGAAGAACATCAGTCCTAGCCCACCGCAGTGGCTGGGTTAAGGGCCAAGACATCATAAAGCACCGGTCTCAGAGTGAGAGAGCACTGAGTGTCGGCACGCGTCTGAGAACGAGTCCGAGGATTTGGCCAGCAGCAGAGTAACCCCGCTGTTTAACGAGCTGCCCCTTGACACATCGCCACACTTTCAACTCACCCCTCACACCTCCTCACCAGGCCCTCCTCCGCACCAGGTGCCACCGGGCCGCTGCGCTGTTCGGACTCCCACGGCCTGACCAATCAGAGCCACCCAATTCAGCTCTAGCCAAATGGTGGATGGATGGACGGTCTGGCTTGCAGGAGGAGCCGAAACACAGACGTCCACGTGGACCTGACCCGACTCAAGTTCTGAAGCACTGGCCCCCACAGAGTGCATTTGTTTTTAATAAACGTCACCCGTGTCTTGCTAGAATTGCTAGCTTGGTCTGATTTGAGTGGTTATAGTCAGGGTGTCGGATCGGGGATGGATAACCTGAGACTGCACTGACCTGGGGGCAGTTATGGGTGAGGAGGGCCCAGCAGAGGTGTGTGTGTGTGTGTGAGAGAATGTGTGTGTGTGTGAGAGCAAAGGCTGATCTAAGAGCAGAAGGAGCAGCTCATTAAACTAGCAGGGTTTAACCTCAGCAGCCGGCTTGTGTGATGTCTCCACCTGAGCTCTTGCTCACGTCCAGTGTGGTGAAGGTCTGCAAACAAAACAGAGGCCAAGACAAACAGCAAAAGGGTCAACAGGTAGGACCGGTATGGCACTGAACATATCCAAACAACATTTCCATAAACAAATGGACAGACAAAAGAGCCTTTATGTGAAGAGCAGAGCTAGTCAACTAGATGCCAATGTTCTGTATATCCAGAACTTCATCTATGACAAACGGTATGCTTTCTGGCTCACAGATGACACCTGGGTTTGTAATCCCAAGTATGTGGTATTGTGACTGAGGGCTGAGCTACACCAGGCACGTAACTGAAGCGTTTCATTCGCGTTGCGTCTGCTGCAACAATTAGCTACCACTATAATCAATGGAAGCAGCTCCACCAGACGTGATGGCGGCGTGTACGTTCGAAAAAAATATACCATTGATCTAAAATGGACTTTACACGTTGCGAACGGAACACTTCAGTTACGCGCCTGGTGTAGCTTCGCTGTAACCCAAATAAGTTTTAAGTGGTGGAACTCATAATAGAAGAGCACCATGGCTTCCTTCACCTAAAGAAATAAAGCCATGGGGCGCTTCTTTTTAGAAGCTGACCACTAGGTCAGAGTCAAACCAACCCAGGCTCCTCATGAAACCATGTACTCTAAGTAACCCCCTGTGGAGAGTCCTGGGAAAAACAGCCAATGAGAATGCAGCCTCACCTCAGCACAGGTGGGGTGGATGCCGATCGTGTTGTCCAGCTGGTCCTTGGTGATGCCACACTTCATGGCAGCGCCAAAGCCTTGAGTCACCTCACCGGCGTTCGGACCCAGGTAATGAAAGCCCACCACACGTTCCTGAAACCAAGAGATCGCATTCATTGAACCGCACTCATGAAAGCTTAGCATTTTACAGACTTCTACACAATCAAGCATCACTCACAAGAGTGATTAGTAGAATGCCTAAACATTTAGAGGACCATGACCGAAGTTTACTTTAAAAACAGTTTGCTGCTTAGTATTTACAGAATTTGCTCTATTCCAAATGGGAATGAACAGGTTAATCGTATGAGATATTATGGCTGAGAAAAGAGGCATGCTGGAGAGATGCATGGCAATCCTACAGATCAGCAGGAACAGTCCCTGAGTGATACTCACATTGTCCAGTTTATTGCAGATGATCTTGGAGTAGCACTTGTTGTTGTCCCTGTTGGGTATTGTGAACTCCAGAGGCCAGAACAAACTGTGGTAGACCTGCACAGAAACATTCAGTGTCATTATTACACCTGCGAGTGGCTTCACACCTTTCAACATGAACACGACTGTTCACAAGACTGCAGCTGTGCACAAGATTGTAGCCTCAATCCAAAATGACTGAACCCACAGAGGGCAAGAGTCCTAATCATTTAGTCCTTCATATGTCAGTGTGGTGTGTGCCCACTGCCCACACACACACACACACACACACACACACACACAAACAGTTTCTGGTGCCCACCTCGATGTTGTCCTGCCCATACAGCTCCAGGGCTTTCTCCTCGGACAGGCCACAGCAGCCGTACTCCAGTGGGGTGAACACCGTGGTAGGGACGTTCACGTAGTCACACTGCACACACACACACACATATATAGTCATCAACACAAGCCATTCAAGACAATAAATTCAAAGATAAACAAGCGGTCAAAACAAACAAACACTATTGGGCAGTTTCCTGTACAATAAGTACAGGAATTAAAGGGAAACTTGGCAGGATTAGCTATATTTCCCCCTCTGCTGGAGAAATTGTGCATTATGCTATTTCAAACTGTGGAAAAAGGTAACGATAAAGCACATGGATTTGTTTACAAGCTAGCAAAACGGTTAGCATAAGTTCGGCAGACAATGTGGATGTTACAAGGTAAGAAACACAATTTAAAACGAGTTTCTTGTTTCTCACTTCTCTTTCTGAGAGGGTAGTCTCAATGTTGCAAGGTTGGTTTTCCACATGGGGACGCTAGGGGCATCGGGAAAAGTCACCATTTTCACCGGAACAGGTCATTTAACCATCCAAATGATTTGTAAACGGGTTTATTACGTTGAAATATTTGCCAAGTTCCCCTTTAAGTCCTAGTCCCAGACTAAGTATAAGTATATATACTCTTTTGATCCCGAATTCTCTGCATTTATCCCAATCCGTGAATTAGTGAAACACACTCAGCACACAGTGAACACACAGTGAGGTGAAGCACACACTAATCCCGGCGCAGTGAGCTGCCTGCAACAACAGCAGTGCTCGGGGAGCAGTGAGGGGTTAGGTGCCTTGCTCAAGGGCACTTCAGCCGTGCCTACTGGTCGGGGTTCGAACCGGCAACCCTCCGATTACAAGTCCGAAACGCTAACCAGTAGGCCACGGCTGCCCCAAAGAGTTTTTAGTCCAGCACTACGCTTAATCCATATAAGGGAGGTTGGCTTGACTCACTAGACTCCTAAGTACTAAACTACTTGGGCAACAAATGATCTCAATGACCTCAAGTGGCCATAAAGTGAATCAATGCTAATGGCATAAACTACAGGGAACCCGTGTCATTAGGATGTGGAGACAGCCAGGTTGGAGTCTGGCTGATGGCTGGGGTTAGGAGAGAGGAGGTGGTGCGAGGGGTGTACGTGTGTGTGTGTGTGTGTGTGTGTGTGTGCGTGCGTGCGTATCTGACCTTCAGCGTGCCGCCAGCAAACAGCCTGCGTGCCAGCAGCTTGCCGGCCTGGATGGCCACCGGCGTCAGCTCCCACTTGCCCTCGAGGATGTCGCCGATGGCGTAGATGTGCGGCACGTTGGTCTGCTCCTCGTCGCTCACCGGGACCTTTCCATTCCTGGAAAGACAAGACAGGATTTAGACAAGGCATCAGACTTTCCGCTTGAATAAAAATAGTGCCGGTCAAAGTGACCGGTAGAGGTTTCGTTTTTCGAACATTTTGATATGCCGGTCAAATATCGAATTATCGCTTCTTAATTAGTCAAGTTGAGGAAAACTGGAGACAGGCTATGTAGCTTAAAGAATTACATAATCAGGCCGAATAGAATGCAACATGTTTTATTAGCCTAACTTACTTTATGGCCTAAACATGCTTTATAAGATCTAGCCAGTCTCTGCTGTTTTCATGGACAGCAAGAATTCGCTTCGTTGTTTTAAATAGGCTACATGTACGTTGTTTGTTGCTGCTACCCACGTCATCTCCAGTGGTTCAACAGTTTCACTTGTGCCACTGCGCACTCACATTGAATGAGCACTCACACCACTACCCCCTAATGCTATGCCTCTATTTAATATTAAGAATTACGAAATATTTCCTATTCGGGAAAATATTTAGTTTCTTTTTCTTTCGGGTCTGCAGTTCAATGATAGGCCTACCATTTGATTGTGCCGCAAATTATCCGCGGACCAGCAATCTCCTCGTCGAGGAGGCCCTAACCCTGCAGATCATAGACAGAGAAAGCATGCTTGTCCAGTGTACCCATGGGTCTGTCTACACGGAGAATGACATGTGTCTTGGTGCAGCCGCACCCCCGCAACTCCACTTTCACTGATTCCGACAGATATGCCCGACACTTCTACTTTTTCCTCTGGTGGTGGTGGAGCTGACCAGACATCTGAGGCTTGAGGCGTTACCAATTTATCATCATCCATCACGTCTGGCCTCTGAAAAAACTTTTAACCCTTAAAGGGAATGTTGGGAAATTAACATTCTAAAGAATATCTGGGTTCATTGAATTCAACATAGAATTTTAGAACCTTCAATTGTTGCGGAACTTAGAATGTTCAAAAACCTACACCTTTAAGGGTTAAGGCTAGTCTGCCTGGGCCTGGCCATGTTTGAACCGCCTCACTCATTCGTTTGTTGTTGTTTTAAGCACGCGCCTCCTATTTGAAATGCAGCATATGCGTGTGGTTTAACAACTTTCAAACGGTAGAGCCTGTTCCTTTAAAACATAGCCAAAGGACGTATTCTTGCTTTAGTATAGGCCTACATTTTCCAGCCAATGTCCGGCAATTACCGGACAACGGAAACCCTGCAAGGCATGTAGGGATCAGGGAATAAGCTTTTCCTCCTCACTGAGATGCTTTGCATGTGGTGCTATATATAACTGGGTATTTAACTGTAGTATTTTATGTGACATGGTTTTAGTGACAAAGCAGGGTAAGTTAACTCACTAAGTTAACTAGCTAAAAGAGGAGTCTTGGCTTTGCACTGCAGAGTGAATGAAGTCAAGGGGCTCTTCTATTAGAATGTCTACCACTCCGTCTCCGTCAGGACCTGTAGCTTTGGATGGAAGTGGATTGGAAGGAATCTTATCTTCTCTTTTATTTAGGCCACCAGTGGAAATTACTTGCATAAGGACATGTGGATGCAATTCATTATGTTTTCTATTTCATTAGTTAAAATAAATGTTGAAAAATCAAACAAATTGAAACAGGGCCAGTTCTGGCCTATATTAATGTGGGCTGATAGAAATATTGGGTGGGCAACATAGCAAACATGAAACTGTGGTCAAATTGGATTAACACAAACAGCAGGCTGAGATGGGAGTTTAGACCATCAACCCATCAGTCAACCAACTTCTGTCAGTTTCATTTCATTTTCTAACGCTCTGTAATTTCTCGACACCATCAATGATCAGGCGAGTGACAGAAGCACTGTAGGCTGCCCTGCCCTCCAGTATCCTCACGCTCCCCGCAACACTTTCAGCTGTCTGCTGGAGGTCTTCTCTTCCTACAACAACATGCAGTTAAGTCCCACCCTGCTCTACTTTTGATTGGCTAAACACATTTGTTAGGTTGAAAGCGAGGGCTGCCATTGGTAGGTGAACTCGGGGAGCGGCATCACGGACAACGAAAATGATGACACTCATCTATAATGATTTCCTGAAATTGTCTCCTGAGGAAATGTTCCTTACAGCCGCGACACGCCGGAGATCCGGCATGGTGCCGGAATCCTTTAAGCCCTGTAGGTGTAACGCTAGACCAAAATACACCCCTGTTGAGGTGAGAGAAATCCATGCAAACATTGTCGCTTTTACCCAATATACAGTAGGATTGGCTGCCATTTCTTTGCAAGCGCTTTCTCTTACATAAGTCAGCTGCTCCGCTGATTTCCATGTTGATAAGGGCATGACACTGCAACTTTTATAAAATCTTCAATCTCTGACCTACATGAGTTTACACAAAGTCCTTTCAGGCAAGTCCCTCCACTCGGCAGCCATATAGCAACGCTTTTTGGGCACTCATCGGGCATCCTATTCAGCAGAAATGCGCGTGCGCAAGTCTTCACACCAATCTTGCTCCAGCGGCGAGTTCACAACACATGATTGGGAAGATGTCTTCACAACATACCATATGATTGGCTCAATGTATTCACATCACACCACATGATTGGCTCAATGTTTTCACATGTCGATGTTTTGCCGAGGAAAGAGGTGGGATATGTGTAGACAACGGCCATTTTGACGTTACAAACTAGCCCCATGCATTTCTATGGAGGATTTTTTGAGTGCTGTGTCTCCTCATTAGAAAGTCTCTGGTTTACACTTACAAACGTACCAGGTATAGATCAGATCAAGCAAGGTGTGTGTAGTGGTGTAGTGGTGTGTGTGTGTGTGTGTGTGTGTGTGTGTGTGTGTGTGTGTGTGTGTGTGTGTGTGTGTGTGTGTGTAAAAAACAGAGAGAGACATATACCAGGGCTCAAGTGCTAATTCCTCACTGATCACAAGACCCATGCGCTGCAGCCTCAAGCACAGATCACATTAATCTATGGCAACAACAACAAACTGTAGAGCACAATACAGTGGAACACGCAGAAAGCAGCTCAAAACCACTGTACACTTAGCGAATAGGAGAGAGAGAGAAAGAAAGAAGAGAGGCGAGTTTAAAGCAGAAACATTGGTTTGACAAGGAAAGGAAGGTAACTGGTCAGGCAGAGTCATGTGATGGCTCCAGTGACCTTAAGGCTCATGTGCTACACTAATCAGTACAAAGCTAGCTGGACCCGTTTGTCTCACACACACACACACACACACGTATCATTTGCAGTCAAGGCAAGCCCTCGGTTTCCATAAAAGGTCTAATTTATATGCATTCTGCAGGGTGACCTCCCGCAGGTGTGATCCTTAAGCACAGCATGACTAACAGCCTCTGGTCATTCATACACAGCCTTTCCCTACTATTGTTCTCCGCAATGAGTCATGGACTTCATTGGAATGTACTTGAATACTTGGTGTGTGTGTGTGTACACAGCACGCACACACACAGACCTGTTGGCACACGTACACACATCTGCAAACGAAAGAACTCTTCTTCTAATACAATACTCTTTGTATACACCGTTGTTGCCAGATTCTGATTCAATCGCTTTCAACTTCCCTGATTAAAATGGACACACACACACGGGTGGCAATACTGCTGAATCACCATGACTGACTCCAGCCCAAGCCTGGCTGTGGTTAAAGGCACAGCTCCACCCAAAGCAGAGCGGCGCGGCGCACACACAGAGACTGAATGAGCAGAGCTGGTGGCAGAGAGTCAGAGACCCAGAGGAGGGCAGCCGACGGTGGGGGAAGGACACTCACTTTGGGTTTACTTTGACGCCAGCCTTGTCCAGGCCAATGTTCCCTGTGCAGGCGTCACGGCCCACTGCAATCAGCACCTGAGACACACACACACACACACACACACACA
>NW_027468837.1:33385549-33425549 GCF_046254945.1 Alosa pseudoharengus
CGACCGACCAATCCACAAATTTATGCATGCACCCACGGGTAACGCACCCCCACCCCCCACCCCACACACACAGATGAAAAATATTGAGCATTTCCCATGGTTGCCCATTACACCTCTGCAGAGAGGCTAAAAGTACAAAGCAGGCTTCAGTCTAGGGCCATTGAGCCCATAGCTGCAGAGCCACAGATAAGTAGGAGTTTCCCGCAACTCACCTGGTGATGCAGTACTCCTTGTCCCCGGGGACGCCCAGGTAACGAGGCCTCTCCCCTGTGGCCAGAACAAACTTGGCCGCCGTGTGGAATGCCTCCTTGCCCCGCTTGTTAGTGGCCTGCGGGAGACCAGCACAGTGGAGATGGAAATGCAAACAAGGGATAACAAGAGAACAACCAACCACCCACAAGGGGAACAGCTTAAACATTGTAATATCAGAATCTGCAGATATTCCTGGCAGATAAATTGGCAAACCATCAGGGTTTCAGTGGAAGCATCATACAGATTTTTCATCATACAGGGTTTTCTTTGTTTTTGGTTTGAAACAGCTTGTCAACATGTATATTTTATGACACTTAGTATTATTTATTTTTAGGCTTATTGTAACAACCAGAGGAGTAAAAGAAACCTTTCATTTGCATTTTTATGCTAGCATAATAGTTATTTTTGTGGTAGAAATATTGTTAGCGGTACTTGCTATTGTACACAAATGTAAATACTCATACTGGTATTGTACAGCGCACTAAGCTGACATAAGAGCCAACATATGAAACACTGGCACAAGAGGACGTCTATAGCAGAATTCAGAGCAACTTGGCTCTGAGGTGCTACCTTTAAAATGAGCGAGCAGTATGATCATGTGAATGGTATTCGGGTGGTGGGACTGGAACTGCACTAAAAAGAGTGTATCAGCTACATCATAAGGAGATTGCTTTCTGGTAAGAGGGAAGTTGTTAGACACTACAGTAAGGAATGGGTTGGCCCATCCTGGAAGCTTTATACGAGAGTGGAGAGATAAGCAACCATACCAGGTCATTCACATCACCTGAGCACACTAGAATTGTGTACAATGAAAAGGCTATCGCTAGAGAAGTCAGATGTTTAGATTTCACCATCATGTCTGTTGTACAAAATATTGACAGCGTAAAAACGTTTAAAAAAAACTAACAGAAAACAGCAATTAAGGAAACATTTGATTGCTCCGATGGGTTAGGTCTATCTAATTGTGTGCAGAAGACTTTCCCCCTGTACCGGTTAAAACATAGCCTGACTAGCATGATATTCTCAGGGTCCCTGCAATATAAATGGTACTGACAGTAGTCTTGAGAACATGCCGGGACCCAGTAAGCCCATGACATTCTCTATTCCTGTATTGACAAGAAATAGAACACAAATGCATCGAGCTTATAGGGTAAACCAGTCCAATCTCCTACCTGTACCACATCAACCTCAGATTCGCCCCATGGATCATATTTCCCCAACACTTACAGCAAAACTAGCACTCCTAAATATCAGATCTCTTTCAAACAAATCATTCTTAATTTATGATCTAATTTGCACACACAACCTTGATTTTTTACTTTTAACTGAGACATGGTTAGATCAAGCAAACAGTGCTGCTACTCTCATCGAATCAGCTCCCCCAAATTTCAGTTTTTTGAGTGCTACCAGAGCAAATAAAAGAGGTGGGGGGATAGCTACAATTTTCAAGACGTCTTTTCAGTGCAATCAGTTGTCATTCGGTGACTTTACTTCATTTGAATATCTGTGTGCATGCATTAAGTCTTCTCCTCAGATTTTATTACTGACAATTTACAGGCCTCCAAAACATTCAGCTAAAGTTTTTCTTGAAGAACTAGGTGAACTGCTATCAGTTGTTTGCATAGAGTTTGACTGTCTTATTATATCAGGGGATCTAAACTTGCATGTGGATAATCCTGAAAACAATTATGCCAAGGAATTCATGGCACTAATCGATACTTTCTCCCTAACACAGCATGTACAGGGGCCAACACACTCTCTCGGCCATACCCTCGACCTTGTTATCACAAAGGGTCTCGATGTCTCTACAGCTGTTAAAGACCTGGCCTTATCTGATCATTTCTGCGTGTTCTTTGATGTGTCTATGTCCCCACACACTCAAAACACAGCTATGATTGTAAAAAGGAGAATCATAAATGATCAGACAAGTGCTCTCTTTGAGCAAGCACTTTCACTAAAGTCAAGTCAACTGTCAGACTCTGAAGACTTATTTGATCACTTTAATGCAAAAATGGCAAACATTATGGATGACATTGCTCCATTACAATTCAAGAAAGTTAAGGACAAACAGAAAGCACCATGGAGGCAAAATCCAGCAGTTAAACTTCTAAAAAGAGAGTGTAGGAAGACTGAAAGAAAATGGCGTAAATACAAACTTCAGATCCACTATGAAATCCATAAAGAGATGCTCCGCACGTATAACTCTGAAATATGCAAAGCAAGACAGTCTTTCTTTTCTAACATTATCAATAGAAGTTCAAATAACACTCGTATTCTATTTTCAACTGTTGATAAGTTAACAAATCCCCCCTCACAATTAGCGCCTGAACTTCTCTCAACTAATAAATGCAATGAGTTTTCATCTTTTTTTAAAGGTAAAATTGACAAAATCAGACTCAACATATCTGCTCAATTACAAATTCAACAACCTGAACTTCCAGCAACAAACAGAGGGAAACTAAACTTGATGTCAGAGTTCAGCTTGATAGACTACGAAACACTTGAAAAAACGGTACAGAATCTCAGCTCTTCCACATGTGTCTTAGACACTCTGCCTACCAATTTCTTCAAAACTGTTTTTCACCTCATAGCGGCGGATGTCCTTCAAATTGTAAATGTATCACTGCTGTCTGGCACTTTTCCTAAGTCACTGAAAACAGCTGTTGTAAAGCCACTTCTCAAGAAGAATAACCTGGATGCCTCCATGCTAAACAATTACAGGCCCATATCCAATCTGCCTTTTATTGGCAAAATTATTGAAAAAGTAGTCTTTAATCAATTACCCCCTTCCTAACATCAAATGGGTATTTTGATTACTTTCAGTCTGGTTTTCGGGCAAATCACAGCACTGAAACAGCTCTCATTAAAGTTTCCAATGACATACGCCTCAACACAGATTCAGGTAAAACATCAGTCCTAGTGCTACTGGACCTTAGTGCAGCATTTGACACTGTTGATCGATCACAATATTTTACTACACAGACTAGAACACTGGGTTGGATTTACAGGCATAGTTATCAGCTGGATAAAATCATATCTACAAGAAAGGAGCTTCTTTGTTGCCATCGGAAACTGTACCTCAACACCAACGTCCTTGACCTGTGGTGTTCCCCAGGGGTCAATCTTGGGGCCACTATTATTCAACCTCTATATGCTCCCACTTGGACAAATCATTCAAAATAATTTGATTTCATATCATAGCTATGCAGATGACACACAAATTTACTTAGCTCTATCACCAAACGACTATGGTCCTCTTGAATCTATGTGTCAGTGTATAGAACAAATCAACACCTGGATGTCTCAAAATTTTCTTCAGCTGAACAAAGAAAAAACTGAAGTAATTATATTTGGTAAAAATGAGGAAAGACTTAGGGTTGCCACTCTCCTTGGCACAAAAGGGTTGAAGGCAAAGGATACTGTTAAAAATCTTGGTGTATTAATTGACAGTGATCTAAATTTCAACAGCCACATGAAAGCGATAACTAAATCAGCTTTTTACCACCTCAAAAATATTGCCAAACTCAGAGGGCTGATGTCAAAATATGACTTAGAAAAACTCATTCATGCATTTATCTCCAGCAGAGTTGATTACTGCAATGGACTGTTCACAGGCCTTCCTAAAAAGACTATTAAACAGCTTCAGGTGATACAAAATGCAGCAGCTAGGATTCTAACAAAAACTAAAAGAACTGACCACATTACTCCAATTCTTAAGTCCTTGCACTGGCTTCCAGTAAGTCACAGAATTGACTTTAAAGCACTATTGTTTGTTTATAAATCAGTAAATGGAGCAGGACCTAAATACTTGTCAGACATGCTTCAGCAGTACACACCTTCTCGTCCTCTCAGGTCCCAGGTGAAAAACCTGCTAGTAAAACCTACAGTTAGAACTAAACATGGTGAAGCAGCTTTTAGCTGCTATGCGGCTCAGCTGTGGAACCAACTTTCGGATGACATCAAAAAGGCCCCAACTGTAGCCAGTTTTAAATCTAGACTTAAGACCAAACTGTTCTCAGATGCTTTCTGCTAACTGTGCCGAGTAACAAATTCTGAATCTGCCTTGATAATTATTCTACTTTGTCTTTTATTACTTTTTTTTACTACTTTTGCCTTTGTTTTGCTTACTAATTATTCTTTATTTTTAAATGATTTTACCTTGTTTTATGTTTCCTTTTTATTATGATCTTTACCTTTTAACTATTCTTTGACTATATTGCCCTTCTATGCTTTTATTTGTTATTATTGTTTGGTTTTGTTTATGTAAAGCACATTGAATGACCTCTGTGTATGAAATGCGCTATATAAATAAACTTGACTTGACTTGACTTGACTCCGACCTTCTACGTACTTCCGCTCAATTTTCATTTTCCTTCAGTACGTTGTCTGGGTTTGCGACATATTCGCGGGTTTTCTCCGGCCCCACCCCCACGCGAACAGTGGGGGTGGCGGAGAATGATGACGTTGAGGTCGTTCAAAGACGAAACCGAAAGTTATTGTGCTAAAGAGAAGTAGCAACATCTGCAAACGTCAAAAAATGCAGTTGGAAAAATGCAGAAATTTATTTACAGCAAAGGTAGACCAACATACATTGTTTCCTGACTGTTGATGCTGTTTATTGTAGTTTGTAAAGTTTAGGCGAAGTAGGAAGTAACGTTAGGAATCTCTGATCAATGTGATTGGTAAGGCTGGACCAACAATTTCAAAGTTAGTGCTCGTCACGATGCAAGTGTTGCAATCGTTTCCCAATGGAGAGCTGTCAGACTCTATTCACTTTGTGAAAGAGTCTGGATATTTTCAGGCTAGTTAAAACACACCCCATAACCAAATCCAAATGGTCTGATACCAGACTCAGATTCTGAATAGAAACATCAGGCTAGGGTTGGCCAGCACATGGGTCAAATTCCTGCGAGAGATAAGCCCTTTGCTGCATATGTAAGCTCCCCCCCCACGACCTACACACACACAGTTCTGCTTCCCAATGCCTGAAATTTCCATGTGCATGACCTTAAAAGCCTCCCCTCCCAAACGGGCAAAAGCCGAGGGCTTACGGCATTACCACACCCCTGAAAGGTCTAGGACTCGCTTATTGAGAAACGGCAGTCGGCCTCCATACCATGCCAGCTAGGAACAAACCACTGCCCACATGCCCACATGCTAAACACTGAGGTAAGTCCTGGATGGCACTGGATGACCCAGCCTCCCCAGTTCCCCCTCCAGTTATGTATTTGGGTTTTGTAGCTTCTCTTACATAGGACAGAAAATAAATGGAATCGGCAATTGTTTGCCAACTTGGTTTGCTAGCCATAGCCAGTATGGCGAACTTTCATTTCACCCTAAACATTCGACTATAGATGAGAGCAGGTAAGTGGAGATTGACCTTGATTTTGTGGGGTTCGATGAACTCTGCGTAGGAATTGACGTAATTGACGTTCTTATCCCGCAGGGCCACTCTGTAACCCCAGTTCAGCGAGCCGATGTAGTTGTTCACCGCTGTCTTCATGGTCTCCCAGTTATGCTTCACTGTGAGAGGAGGAAAGGGAAACGTTTTCAAATGATTACCAAACAAACTCCAATGAAGAGAACATAATGCAGACGTTCTGCTGCGCTAAGAAAGTGCTTATTGCTCTGTATGTGTGCGTGCGTACGTGCGTGTGTGCTTCACTGGAGACTGCGGACTGTCTGGCTTCAAGTAATTATGACGTTCTCTCTTCTCCTTTTACACCCCAGTGAGCTGACCCCTACGAGCCTGTCCTACACTTCCCCTAGAGAGACTGACCAAAACTTGAGGAACGAACTTTACTCCATTTAAGAAAAAAAAATAAAAAAAATAAATTAAAAAAAATAAAAAAAAATAAACACAATCTCTTCAAAGGAAAAAGAACACCATCTCCCACAGATCTATTTGAAATGGAGAAGTTCAGCGATGTCACAAATGAAAACTGCCACCTCACTCGGGGGTGGTGGTGTTAGTGGGTTTTATGTGTGAAAACGTACCCGTTTCGTCAATCTCCCATCCGAATTTGCGGGCGTCCTGTATGGCGGTGCCCAGCAGAGCCGTCTGGTGCATCAACTTTTTGGGGATGCAGCCCACGTTGACGCAGGTGCCCCCCAAGCCTGGTAGAGGAAGACAGAAGAGAAAGGGGAAAGTTCAAGGGACGTCTGCCAAGGGACCTTTACCTGGTCTTACCAGGTCCGAAAGCTGTATTTAACGTAGCCACCGTCACACCACTCACCCCAGGTGGTGCCCAGCGGCGTGGGAACAACGTAGTCAAGCACCATCACCTTCTTGCCCATCATAGCCGCCTCCTGATTTTGGTTAACAAAGTTGAAAAAGTTCATATTTATCAAACCCGCGATACATTAATTGATGTTTGCCATGAGCAGATTTATTTCTCCTCATTGTTGTGGGATTGGTGGGGTTAAGCTCCTTTACCTTTGAGCAGGCCAGGCCACCCGAGCCGCCGCCGATGACGATGAGGTCATAGTCGTAGGTCTCGTTCTCGCCACACAGCAGCTGCTGCAGAAGGCCGTCTCGGTGGGCCTGCGACACAAGTGGGGTTACCATGGCGATCGCCGCAAACTCCATTCCCATTGTAATCAAGAAGCAATAAATAGCTGGAGCCATTAAGGGCCTGAGCCATCAAGGCTCTCATAAATTATTAATGGCCATTGCACCAAAAACATCTCAAACTTCAAAGAGCGAGTTTAGTAAAACAATGAGTGTTTTTTATGTGTAATGCATCAGATACAGCAACTGTTTTATCATACTGATGTTGCATGATTAAACTTGGCATGACCACCTGATTTCAAGCGACTAATCCTGTTTTTGTTTCATCTGAAGTTTGGTGGACAAATGCATTTTTAAAGACGGACAAATAGAGAGGAAAATACCTTTCCTGGCATGTCAAAAGAAACCATTAAAAACTCAAAGAAATACAAGCTCTATTCTTCATGATGTCTGATCCTTGAAAGAAGCCACTCAACCTTGTGCTCCTTCTGCATTTCACTTTGAAGTGCACCTACCACTCAAACAAGCTGAAGATGACCTTTTTATAGCTGTACGATACAGTTTAATCGTAGGTGACAACGCAACACGTAACAAGTGACTAGTCAACATGGGCTGCTTTTTCCTTCCATTCTGAAGTTTGAGAAAAAAAAAAAAAAAAAATATTGCATTGCACTATGTGCACAAGAGATATATTACCTGCAAGGTTTTGTCACAGCCGCCGACGTGAGTCTTGTTGATGAAGACATTGGGGACCGTTTTCTGACCAGTCATCTCCGACAGCACATCCTGGTAGTTGGAGCCATCCTCTGGAGAGAGCAAGAAAACCATATCAGTCACTACTGCACAGAACAATGAAAGAGGAAATCCAATTTTCTTCCTAGTGTTCAGGAATACATTACTCAATCAGACAATTCAGTCAATCGCACCAAGCATGCAGCCAAATCCAGGAAACATTGTTTATAAAACACTGAAATCCCTCAGGCTTGTTCCATAACAATCTCCAGCCCTTTTGCTGACTAAATAGGCAACTTATTGACACACTTACAGAAGTGTTTCTTATATGACACAGAGTGCAGTCATCACATTAAACAGAATCCTTCATGGGACAGGCAAGTCATTGATTTCTGCCATGTCCAGTTGACATGGCAGTTTACAGCAACATTATGCAGCAATTAGCCAAGCAAATTGCAATAAAAAAAAAAAAAACTATGCATCATCTTGTATTTCTTCTATATGTATGTCCTTCACATGATCTAGGTCATGTGAAGGAGGATAGATACACATTAGTCTGTGAAGAACTCATAACAGACTTCATTTTGCATGTGCAACATGACGTTGGTGGCATGTGCAATGTGTTTACATTTTGAGGTAGTTTGCTTACTAACGGCTCCTACACACAGTTGTGTGCGTTGCAGTGCTGGAGACGCATCCCATTCACTTTACATGGGCTCACGTCATCCGTTGCCTAACTGAATTGTGGGTCCGTTGCGTCGCGTTTCTCCCGTCGCTCGCGTTGAGAAGTTCAGCTGTTGCGCGCACCGACAGACGGCACCGGCCAATCAAGCCAATCAACGGACGACACCAACCAATCAAATTACGGTTATACTTCAAGTAATTTGCATAGCTACCGTCGGGAACACCCACTGGCATGCGTTGACGGAACGCAACTGTGTGTAGAAGCCGTAACTGTAGACCAAAACGGCACAATCTTTCTTTAAAAACCAGCATCTCTCAACATCTCCACAGATTAGTAGCTTTTAAGCAAATGCACAGATAGGAAGGGTGAGGTCATCATGCTGAACCTGGCTGACTGGGCTGGCACTCAAGCAGGGGGCATGTAAACTGACCCGAGCCCGGCTGTGTCTGTGTGTCTGTGTGTCTGTGTGTGTGTGTGTGTGTGTGTGTGTGTGTGTGTGTGTGTGTGTGTGTGTGTGTGTGTGTGTGTGTGTGTGTGCGCTCAGGAAGCCAGAGCTAGAGACCATACAACAGATCAAACAGGAAGTCAACTAATGACAAGCTGTTCTTGAAAAAAAAAAAATAAAAAAAAATAGACGGCAAGAGTGACAGAACAAGGACAGATCCAAACTATTGATGTTGCTGTTACTGCTCGTCCGTCCTGACATGCAACTTATTGAAACTAATTTACCTGTTCAACCAAATGCTCAAGTGGAAGTAAAGAGAAACAGACAAGCAAGAAGTAATTGTGTAATACAAAGCGAGGAGGGGAAAGCTAGTAAAGCTGTTGAGAGAGCACAAGAGCCCCAGTGAGAGGCCGATGGGAGATATAAGCTGGCAGATAAGGCAGAGGATGGGGCGTGTAGGACTGGGGCTGGGGGATCGTCAGAGGTGGAATGCTGCCAAGTTGAATTGTGGGAGTGACTCAGCAACTTCCATAACGTCCCAGGGAGATATACGGGCAGGTATGATTGAGCACTCTTGTGTGTAAAACATTAACGCAGACACACATGAATGTGATCAATGGTCAGCACTGAGGACAACTCAGCACATCCACTTGTTAAGACAATTACCGGTTTGAACATTTATTGGCAGTAACAGAAAAGCACTAGCATGTCCCCAAAGTTTAATGATCTACATTTATGTTCACGACAACTGTAGATATATCAAAAGACGGGACAGTTGACCACAACCCTATTGAGTGCAATGTCATGTGTGTGCATAGAACATATCCATCACTCACCCATTAAGTCCAGCTCTACGGCATTGCATTTCACATTTAGCTCCTTAAAGAGATCCTTCACCTGCCAAAAGCAACAACATAACTTAACAAGGTTTTGTTAAGTGACAATGATGACTGAACAACTGACATTGCAGCACTTAGCTAACATTAAAGACCTGATAATCTCCATTTTCAACAGGTGAAGGTCAACCATGTACCATTAAGGGTGTGGTGAAGCAATGGTAGTGTCAGTATCTGAGAAACAATAGGCCCGGGCTTTGTATTTGATAGACACCGCAGGTTTCTGTTGCCCCAAACCCATGCCATGCACATTCTAATGTGCATTCACTTGATTTGTGCTAAAATATCACACACACACAATAGCAAACAACCAGGCAACAGATGAGGACTGTTCCGTTCTTCCATGTATCTGGATCTCTGCCTTTTATCTTGGCAGTGTTCCCAATTAGGCCTGCTTCAACCCATCCATGACCCCCCCCCCCCCCCTTACTTAGCCTCACCCTCTCATTGCTCCAGTGAACCATGGTGACACACACAGCTGAAGCAGCCAAGTGCAGTACTGAACCCTTCCAACAACAGGTTGTAAGTTGAAATATGCTGACGCATGCTTACAAGGTGTTGTGGCTTCTTCAAACGTTCAGGTTTGCAAGTTCGAAATTTATATAAGGGTGCCAGACATTTAACATATTAAATCATATTAAAAAGTATACAAAGTGACTCATTGCCTATCTGCTGATTTTAGTAAAGCAAAAACATCATTGTGAAAGTCAGAAATATGGCCATACTTTGAACCTCAACACTTTCTTTTTACTTAGGAAGTGTGTAATCAAGGCGCTCTCTTTAGTGAGTCGATTACAGTCAATTGGTCATTTGATGTTTAATTTAATGTTGTCATCACCAATTTTAAACAGATACTACCCTGGAAAGTAAAATGTCTGCACAAAAAAGTACAGTAAGTCAGAATTAACTCCGAAATGGCTTGCTCGACGACGTTTTCGTCATCTAGTAGAATTGCTATTGAATAGTACATGCAAAATTGAAGTGGACAATTAAGAAACATCTAACATTACCTAGAAAACAACACTGGCCACTAGCCAGAGTTCAACCAACTATGCCACCATGTTTTACAAATTCTACGTGTTAACGCAAAGCGACTTATCGATTACAACTCGCAGGGATACGAGTAAAGACGAAAAATCGAATATGCTTCTTCCTTCCTGCTGTCAACTCACCATTCACATTGACGTCATTCAGCGTAACTATTACACTAAGGAAAATAAAGTTGTTAACTCAGCAAGAGTAGGTCACACTTATTAATGCCACATTTACAGACACCATCTATCTACATTGGGGATTTGTGACAAAGAAAAAAAAAATCAACGTGACGGGTACACCGTTCGACACAACAGCGGCTAAAACATAATGCAACGTTGTTTCACACATCAAATGAGGGAAAATAATAACAGGGTAATCAGATTTTCTTTTCAGTCAACAAGCAAAGTTAATAAAACATCACAAGTAGGGTTGATTCGTAACCTTCACGTCTTCAACCCTTAATACAGTCAGAGCCCGTTTATACAGTTATTGTCCGACGTCGCGGGAAAACAGGCACGAGAACACGGGGCATGCCAGAGTACCGTACTGTTAGCTGCTGTCGAAATGGAATGCAATGGTTTGGGTTTAGAACTTCAGTAACATCACTAAACCAGATGTACAATTACGCAACGAATGCCTTGACTTACCTTGACACAAAAAGGGCAATAACTTTTGCTGAAAACCAACACCGGGTTAGAATCAATCAGCTGCTGTATTCGGGATTTAAGTTCTGCCCGTCCGGAGTCATTCTCGATGGGAGGCATGATTTAGCAGAGCTGCTAACTGGTTTGGTTGCCTTCCAGCTCTTCTTGTTAGCTTGCTAGCAAATCGTATAGTTCGCAATCTTACTAGATAAAGGGTCAAAAAGACACTTTAAATACAACACACACCTAACACTGGACTCAAAAAGTTTAAGAATGCAAATTATTGTAAACAAGATGACAGCGGTATCCCGAGTGCCCTCATCTTGCCTCTACTCCAGCCGGTGTCTGCCTGCCCCGCGAAATACCCATAGGAAATACCGTGCGTAAAGGCAGAAGCAGAAGGGCCATATAAAATCCTGGGATTGTCCATCTGAGTGCCTGATCATCACAAGTAAAGTTAGTTCAAATTTGTTCAATGGAAAATATATTATTGCAATGAGTAAAAAATAACGGACATACACTAGGTGTTTCAAATCGTTTGTCTATTTGTTAATTTTTCGTAATCACACTATTCTACGGAAGACCAGCCGGCAAAATCTGCAGACACCAACATAATTCGATTCCCGTATATTTGGTGACATCGTGTGGTAAAAACAGAAAATTGCACAAATACAAAATTGTATGCCAACCTTAGACCAATGACTACCTAACCCAGGGGTTCCCAACCTTTTTCATTCCACGGACCAGACAACAGTTGTCATATTTCTGACTGACCGGTGTCAGTATTTTGTGAGAGGGGGTGCGGACTACTAGGCCTACCCCTATTTGTATGCCTCTATATTTGATGACACCAAACTTAGTATTTCTTGATCGGGGAAACATTTAGTTTATTTTTCGTTTATTTTTCTCTGTGGTTCCATAAGACCATTCAATTGTGCCGCAAATTAACAGACAGAAGCATATTATTATTCACCATTTGGAAGCTTGGACTTTTGAGAACCTATACATGACAATTGATAATCTTTTTCATGTATAATCTGTATAGTGCTTTACATTGTCAAATTAATCTTACTATGTCTCAATTAAATTTAATCAAACATGCCCTCCTCCCCCTCCTCCGCCTTTGGTGCTTCCATACCTTCTAGCTGCAGTGTATCCTTAGCAATGAATAGATGCAACATATTGGGTCTTGAAATGTCCACAACTTAGAATCCATAGTTCTGGAATATTCATGTTGTTTTATCCAATATAAGTTGTGCAGATGTATAGTCCATCTTATACACACCCATTGAACCAACAAAAAAAATGCAAAAATAGAAACTTTTGTGTAATTATTTCATATTTTGTGTAGTCATTCTATATCAGAACCCCTGACATACAACCAAAATAACAACTAGATGTACCGCAGAGTGGTACAAAATATGACCGCCGCCCAGTCCAGCACATTTTTTTCACAAAAATAAATCACGCTGAAAGGCATATATGATTCTAACTGTCTCACAAAATTGCATTATGCACACTCAATTCTCACTGGTATCTGCTAGACAACCAAAACATGATTTAGTTCATAGATTTCACATGCAAAATTAATTTTATACAACCCCACCCCCATCTTGCCTTTTCATAATTCTGAGAAATTCTTGAATTGTGTGCATGTGTGCGTGTACATGTTTATGTGTGTGGGTGGGTGTGTGTGTGGGTGTATGCGTGCTTGTGTGTGTACCTGCGTATTTGCCTGTGTGTGTGCATGTGCATGCATGCGTACATATGTCTACTGTGTGAGTATGTGTCATACGTATGATTACTGTGAATGTATATGCGTGCGTGTGTATCTGTTTATGCACATGTGTGCATATGGAATGGGTTAACATGACCCCTGGAGGCAAACATACGCAAAAAACTGGTCATCCTAGGCCCTACGGTTCTCAAGATATTCACAGAAAACTGTGTCTGCCCTACCCTCCTTTCGGGGGGTCCAGTCCAGCAGGGGGGCTACAGATCAAAACAAAAAGCAATGGTTCCATGCTATCCATGTGGGGTTACATGCCCACCAAATTTCGTGTACCCTATAAAGTAGTAGTAACTATAAATTAATTTATTATACGGCTCTTCACAATGCTAGTAGAACGCTCCATTGACTTGAATGGGATTTCCCAAAGTTCTAGCGGTAAGATATATTCATGTAATTACCGCTGCAAACATATAATTAACGCTGTCAATGGCAACGGGTTTTGTGCTTCTGATATGTCTTTCATATCACTACGCAAGGACTGGAACTTCATTCAAACGTGAAAGCAGACGGTTGATCAGCTGTGTTCTAAAGAATGTTTGATTCAAGTTCAGCAGCGTGTGTTGTTGCGAACTATTTGTTTCTCAGCAAATGCCACGATGAACGGTAACAAATAGGCTAGGTTATGTAGGCTGAGTGTTATCGTGGGGAGTTTATTATTTCGTTTTGGCAAGTAGCCGTATAATAAGCGGGATAATGTATAGAACACCGGTCATTACTGTGAAAATAAGTCCCTTCAGGGCGGAACAAGACCCCTCCGCTGCGCGTCGGGGTCCGGTTCGCCCTGTCGGGACTTATTTTCCCAGTAATGACCGGTGTTCTATACATTATCCCTTACTTATTGTGTGGCCCCCCATGAACGGAATTCCACGAAACTTGGCGTGCATTCAGAGGGTGTCATAATGATCCTACACTTCCAATTTCGTGCAGTTTTGACTATGTTAGGTCACAGATACCTGCGATTACAACATCTAATTTTTACTTTTTTGTGTTTAACTAGGTGGCGCTATACATGAAATGAGTGGTTATGGAATGGGTTGACATGGCCCTTTGAGATCAACATACAAAAAAAAATGGTCCTCCTAAACCCTACGGTTCTCGAGATATTCACAGAAAACTGTGTCTGCCCTACCCTCCTTTCGGGGGGTCCAGTCCAGCGGGGGGGCTAAAGATCAAAACGAAAAAAGGAGGTTCCATGCTATCCATGTGGGGTTACATGCCCACCAAGTTTCGTGTACCCCGGTCTTACAGTGTCCCGAGAATCCTTGACAGAAATTTGGACATGCGAAAAAAAAAAAAAATCTGACTAAACCTATATGACCGCCGCACAGCACCTATATGACCGCCGCTTCGCTGTGCGGCGGTCATAATAACTGTGTAAACTATTAATTTTTTCTTCTTGATCTACTTTTACATACAAAACCTGGTGCTAGGGCTCAGTTGTGTATCTCAAGTGACTTAGAGAGCTGAAATGCGGTTACATTCATATTATTATGACCGCCGCGCAGCGAATCACACAATTCAAGAATTTCTCAGAATTATGAACAGGCAAGATGGGGGTGGGGTTGTATAAAATTAATTTTACATGTGAAATTTATGAACTAATCATGTTTTGGTACTTGTTGTCTAGAAGATACCAGTGAGAATTGAGTGTGGATAATGCAATTGAGTTCAGCATGATTTATTTTTGTGGAAAAAATGTGCTGGACTGGGCGGCGGTCATATTTTGTACCGCTCTGCGGTACATCTAGTTTGCTAAGAAACTACTGGGTCTAAGCTTTCTAAAGAGGTCAAGTACTGTATTTGGTGGTAGGCCAAAATAGGTGGGAATAGTGCCCTCTGAAGGAGGCACAGTGTAATGTCAGAGGGAAAAGCCTAAAAATGGCCCATTCCAAATGAAGTTAAAGGCGCTCTAAGCGATGTTGGGTAACGTCACTTCTGTCAGGGGCGTCGAACTGGTATTACAAGTGGGACTGATTACCAGGGCCCCAAGGGGGGAGAGTGCCCTTGAAAAGTCTGGAATATATGCATGAGGGGGGACATGAGGGCCCATCAGGACTGCCAGGGCCCAGGATCTTGTGCTACACCCCTGACTTTTGTTGACGCTCAAACAAAACAGCTCGCTTCTCTGACCAAAATGTCCAGCACCAAGAAATGCAACCAAGCAAAATGTCCTTAGGGGAAACACCACCACCAACAACAATAACAACATGCCAATTTGATTTGAAGGTTTCCAGCGGTATGAATTATACATATTACTCTTCATAGCAACATCCAGATTTTACAACGTTTCCGAAGTGAACTTGAATGGATTTAATCAAGTCAATCAAATCATGTACCAAATAATTAGTTTTTGGGCCCATCTTTTTTTATCCACAAGGGGATGCAAGTGTGCCATGGATATGTGTAAATAACAGTGCTGAGACATAGAATTATGTTTCACTTACAAAGAACTTAGTTTTGATTTTTTTCAAACATTTTATTGGTGTTACTAAAGGTTCAATTTCATCAATTAAAAACAGAAATCAGTGTTTTTTTTGAAGAATATCTTATAGTCTTGTGGCTTCATCACATGGAATGCCTACCTCCAGATGTACTGGTTCATCTGTGTAGATTTTAGATGCAGGCACATGTTTGGAACGATCTGGTGGAAACTTTTCTGCAGAAACCACATGTTTTCCTATATACAGAGAGTGACTATACAAGCTGCTCACACAAACATAGTTTAAGTACAGTGCATTCCAAGGCACTGGCTGGTACCTTTTCAGGGGTTTCAATGATTGCAGAAAAGGTTTTGTTGGATGTAAATGTAAACAGTGTGTTTATAAGCAAATGTATTCAAAGCTTTTCACTTTATGATTGCCACAAATGATTGCCACATTCATTCAACCTTGTTAAAAATATATGATTATGCAAGTGAAATGCTGAAAGAATAATCAAATAAATGATTGGCCTATATACTTTTTTAAAGAATATATAAATTCACTCAACTCCAATACAGTGCGGGTCGTCATCATAAGCAGTGAGTCTTTTTCAGGCTTGTTGTCTTTCTGTCTCATTCAAATTCTGACTTAGTGCTGCAGCAAGTGTAATTTCGTGATTGGTAATGATGAATGCTGTGGCATGCAGATAGCACTGCATTGCGTTCAGACACCACTTGATATTTTCATCATATTTCACTATCCCCACTGAGTTGTGTACGCCTGGATATGGAGCACGGTTATGCATGGTAATGATGAGGAATCAGGGATATTCTTCCTCTTCATCATTTCAAGGGCCACTTGTAAAATAGTATAGTATAAATCCACTTGAGTAGAAAAAAGTTGCCAGACTTTTACTGGCACCATTATGTCTACTGTAAGTATAATTAATATTGTTTTGCAGTTCCACTTGTCGAGGTTGCAGCAATTGTGACTCATTGTTTTTTTCTCTCTAGGGAACCTTAGTCACAAGTCAAATGATAGTATTGTGATGCCTTTGAGTGACTCCTCTCCCCGCCCCCCTCTCTCTTTCTCTCTCTCTCTCTCTCTCTCTCTCTCTCTCTCTCTCTCAGTATGTTCACGAGCCCTAAGTGATATTTATATTCCACATAAGCCATCACAGCTCCAGGTTTCTCTCAGTCTCGTAAATAGCAACTGAAACATTGTCTGAGTTTGGCGTCCGCATTCTGTGCGACAGACAGTTAAGACAATCATATCGATTTCGCTCAACAGTATAGAGAATAATAATGCAATTTGGCTCATTGTTCTGTTCATAGAACTGATCCTCTGATGGGTTGAATGGCCACTCAGTGGAGCTTATAATTAAGAATGGAGAAAAGGATTTGGAGAAGTAGAAGAAATGCACTTGCACAACACAAGGTGGAATTGCATTCAGGGCAATTTAAACCAATGGGCTGTATCATCATCATCAGATATCAAATAAAGGACATTAAAATACACTTGACTTACAGGAGTTCTGAGAGAAAAGGAAAAGAAGTATCCAGAGGAAAAGTCGGCTACACAATGTGCACTTGTTCATTCCAAAACATTTACCTTTTGTGTTATACACAACAGTCAGAAATGAATTGTGAACCAACTGTACAAAAGGATTATTAACTAATTCTCAAATGAATGGTTCTTCTGATTGCACCATACCTTAATGAAGAGGATTAGGGATCACATTACTGTGGGAAGTGACTTTAGGATTACATCACTTATTCATTCAATTATTTGCTTTGACTTTCATTATGGAGGAAATGTATGGAAAAGAGCATATTCTGTATAAAGTGTGTAATAATGGTACAACACACTTTGACTTTTATTTCTTTCTGCTGTTATGATTTTGAGGTGAGGCGTGCATGAAGAATAGCTTCTGAATTAAGCAATTGCCATGGAAAATGAAACTGTATAGGAATTTGTGAAGTTCCCTCTGCAGATGCTACAGTGTGGAAACACTGGGAAAATAAAAAATTCTTATGAACAGTTTTGTCACGTTTGCCTACAGCTACTCTTAAGGGGTTTCGGCTGTGGCTCCTGAAACCCAGTACTCATTGGCAAAGTAACTGAATGCATAAATCAAATTAGGGGCAGCCATGGCCTACTGGTTAATGCTTTGGACTTGTAACCGGAGGGTTACCGGTTCGAATCCCGACCAGTAGTGCCCTTGACCCCTCACTGCTCCCCGATTGCCGCTGTTGTTGCAGGCTGCGCCGGGATTAGTGTGTGCTTCACCTCACTGTGTGTGTGTGTGTGTGTGTGTGCTGAGTGTGTTTAACTAATTCACGGATTGGGATAAATGTAGAGACTAAATTTCCCTCACGGGACTCAAAAGAGTATATACACTTATACTTACTTGAATACATCAAAATTCAACCAAGTATAAGTATATAAGTATATCAACCAAGAGACTAAATAAAACAGAAGTACACAGAAGTATGAGTCTACTTAGGTGCCAATCTGTCACAATCAACAGACAACTACTGGCACAGTATGACATAGGTTGAACAACGATGAGCATTACTTGACAATATTGTCAATGTCAATTTATCAATAGCACATTGGAAAACAACAGCAGTTGATCAAAGTGTAAAATCAAGACTACATAATGAAATAAAAAACATAATCAGTTCAAAACTAAACAATAAAGACAAAAATGACAGTCAAACTGAATTTAATTTAGAGTACATTTGTTTTAACTCTACCTCATGAGATCTACATCCACAGTGATTTGTGTGTTTGCAAATTAATTTAGCTTTTATCCCTTCAGTGGTGGATTCTTAATTAGAGAGTATGTCAGTGGAAAGCCGTGTGTCAAGTGATAAAGCAACATCCCAGCAGAAGTCATCTGAGACAATTAAACATTGCTAGTATGTCTTGGCTTTCTCACAAAAATATGACAACACACCTTATGTGCTTTTGTATAGTAATATCCCAAACTGTTCAAAAACAGTTTGGTGAAAATGAAACCATGAAACCAACCAACAACGAAACCAACCGTTTGGTGGGAATGAAAGCATCAAGCTACTCCTGAAAAATTGAATATATTCATTATTTTTTGTCATCAATATATCTGGTGGAAAAAATGCATGCGTTTGCTTCTTAAGCCTGTGTTATTTCCCAAAAGTCTCACATTGCTGCAGTGGAACAGTGCTTTCGCCAGGGGGATTTTTTTTTCCGAGGCCAAATGAGCTACGGCCCAATTAGGAGCTATTTAATAAATTACGACGGAAAGTCTCACTAACTGAGGAGCGCTAAGATGGAGCTTCTGTTTACAAAACCACACGGCTCAGCGGGTGGTTTCCAGAAGAGAGAGCAAAGCTATGTTAATTGCAATCCCCAAAAGGTGAACATGTTTATTTTTTAAAAAGGCACACATTCTGAGGCATGCACTAAGTTCTCCTTTCTCTGCCATTTGATGCACAGAGGATAAACTAAAAGAATGAAGAAGTGAAATACAACGTGTCTTTGCAGAGAAGTCAAAGAAAAATTATCTGTTTCTTCCTGTTGTTGTCTGGCTCATCCAGACCAGGCAGTATATCAATGTCCCAGAAGAAAGTGACGTGTCAAGCCATATTTAGTTCCAGCTGATGTGCAGCTTCAGGTTATTTATCCAACAACACCACTGCCTGTGCCACTGATGGAGTAAAATATGTCATGCTAGTCTGTGTATGATGCCCCCCCCCCTGCAACATCTTGTAATATAGAGGCTGGGTAGCTGCAGGTAGATGCAGTCTTTCCTATTCTGGCCTTAAGAGCCAAAGATTGATCCAAAGTTTGCAGGAGAAGCTAAAATACAAAATCGATCTCAGATTCCTGTAGAGTTCCTTGATGGATCATATATTGTTTGAATGAATGTTGCATAAATGTATAATGCTGTATAATGTATAATGAACTCAAAAGTGACCAAATATGAGTGTTCCCTTTCACTCGACTTGTGGCTCCTTGTTTCCCTGTGTTTGTGTGTGTGTGTGTGTGTGTGTGTGTGTGTGTGTGTGTGTGTGTGTGTGTGTGTGTGTAAAGTTCCATGCTCATAAGTAAAAATACTGTAAGGTTTCCTTTTGACAATACACTACCAGTAAAGCAATATTAAAAATGCTTGTCTTGGCCTCGTCTCCGCCTGCTCTGATTTCACACCGTCTAAATGTGTTGTATGGGGAGCTGCACATAGATAATGACATCCCTGGCAGCAGGAGGAATGCCTGGGCTGTTGGTTAACCATCGACTTCTCTCTGCTGCCCTCCTGTGCTCTGCCTCTCCCTTGGAATCGAAGCTGTCGTCTATGCAGGCACTCCTTGCGTGGTCGATACCTTGTTACCACGGAAAAAATCAATTATCTCGATAAAGCGGGAGGGGGTGGGGGGGGGGGGGTGGGGAAGCAGTGATAATGAAGGAGGGTTCCTCCTCCCCTCGATGATAGCCGCCGCCATTAAATATGAATCTATCAGGCCTCTGTTGTGCCGGCGCCACTGCCTCTAGAGACTCTCCAAATGTTCTCTTTTGGCTCAAAAGCGCGCTTCCAATCTCTATTTTACCGCCCTATCTGCTGTTAATTGCGGGCTGTAAATCGTTGATGCTCTGGCTTCTTTCAGGGCAGCAGCGTGTACATGCAAGATTGCGATTCCGGCTCCGTGTCCGTCTCCCCTCGAAAACTGCTGTGATGGGGTGTGGAGGGGGGGGGGGGCAGCTGGGTAAGAAAGAAGGAGCTCATGAATTGCCTCTGGCCCTGCATGTGGGAGGAGACTTATCAATACAGTGGCTAGTATAGCTCACACAGAGCTGGACTTTATGGCCAGGGTGAAGGCATGGGGGAGAAGCCACGATTGGACTGCTCCTGGGGAGAAGTCAATTAGGATGGGAAAATCATGGCGACAACTAGTGAAACCTTGATGAGGGTCTGCATGTAGTGTCCTGTAGTGCTCATCGGCGCTCAAGAAAGGCAGACACACACACACACACACACACACACACACACACACACACACACACACACACACACACACACACACACACACACACACACACACACACACACACACACACACACACACACACACAAACATCACACACACAAACATCACATTTTGGGGCAGAAATCGGGGCAGCCGTGGTCTACTGATTAGCGCTTCGGACTTGTAACCGGAGGGTTGTCTGTTCGAACCCCGACTAGTAGGCCACGGCTGAAGTGCCCTTGAGCAAGGCACCTAACCCCTCACTGCTCCCCGAGCGCCGCTGTTGTTGCAGGCAGCTCACTGCGCCGGGATTAGTGTGTGCTTCACCTCACTGTGTGTTGACTGTGTGCTGAGTGTGTTTCACTAATTCACGGATTGGGATAAATGCAGAGACCAAATTTCCCTCACGGGATCAAAAGAGTATACTTATACTTAATTTTTTCACACACAAACATCAATAGCCCGGAAACTGGCTTCAGACACCTCTTTGCCTCTAGCATCAAATGAGCCACTGTCTTAATTAGGCCAACACAGACACAAAGTGCTACTCCTGAACACTACACCAGATAGGACAGATGTGAGATAACAGCAGATGAGATAACAACATAAGCTGGGTGGTAGCCTGTATTTTTCAAAAATGGCCGACCGTCAGGATCTATCTGTCTAATCGTTCATTCTAAAACATTGGTGTGATAGTACCTGCTGAGAGTGATGAAACAATGATGAACTTTATGATTACTATGGACCAGAGCAGTATGTCTGCTCTGGTCTATAGTAATCATAGTAATCAAATGGTCCAAAGGTAATGGACATAAATGGGAGGGATCTAATTAGAAGCAGGAGAACAGACATTTGTTGTCATCTTTGTTCTAAATCCCCACACTATTTCTTATAACTTTGTGACAGGAGGAAATCCAGAACTCACTGAAGTCACTATAAAACTCTACTAACTTTCATGGCTTTTTTCTATTACTGACTTCCTTTATTATCTGCAAAGAGCTGTTTTGAAGACTTGACTGATGAATTCTTATAGACAGTAATACAGATACAGAGAGACAACATGACAACTGCAAATGAGGGAGAGAAAGACAGAGAAAATCATAACTGAGGCCGGAAGCTCTTCAGACACACATATTCTCTTGGAGCTCCTACAAGCACCAAGCCACATAGCAGCTGCCTGTTGTGTTCTATGCCAAATTGTGCAGAATAAATAGATTTGCAGTGCAGCTGCTGCACTGACTTTGTCTCTATATTTCCCAGTTACTATCTCCACCTCATCATCAGGAAAACCGTTTAAAGCAACTCAATTCTGTTCTTTTACCTGAAAAGAAAGGCTTCAAAATCACTCTATCTTAGCGCTAAAATGGCACTGAATGCCATGGTGTTTCTTTAAAGACGTTCTCCTTCAGAATAAGGGCTACTTTAAGCTTGTCAAATAAATGTTTTCAAGTTTTACACAAAGCCTTTTTGATCTCTCAGGAAGCTTGGCTACTCAGCCGTTATGTGTTTTAACCAGTGTCGGTGAAGCCTCAACCGAAAGCGGCTGGTCACTGGAACTCAGGTCGGGTGGAATGTCTCTGTCAGGCTGCACATCCTGCACAGGTGTTGGCTCCTGGACTAGTCAGGTCAAGTTTATTTATATAGCGCATTTCATACACAGGGGTCATTCAATGTGCTTTACGTAAACAAAAGCAAACAGTAATAACAAATAAAAGCATAAAAGGGCAATAGTGAAAGAATAGTTTAAAAGGTAAAGGTAAAAAACACATAAACAAAAACATAAAACGCACAAGTTAAAATCATTAAAAAAAAATAAAGAATAATAAAAAAGACAAAGTAAAAGATACAATATAGAATAATTTTCAAGGCAGATTCAGAATTTGTAACTCAGTGCAGTTAGCAGAAAGCATCTGTGAACAGTTTGATCTTAAGTCTAGATTTAAAACTGGCTACAGTTGGGGCCTTTTTAATATCTTTCAAAAGTTGGTTCCAGAGCTGAGCCGCATAGCACCTAAAAGCTGCTTCACCATGTTTAGTTCTAACAGCAGGTTTTACTAACAGGTTTTTCTCCTGAGACCTGAGTGATTTGGAGGGTGTGTACTGCTGAAGCATTATATGAAAGTCCTGCTCCATTTACTGATTTATAAACAAGCAGTAGTGCTTTAAAGTTAATTCCGTAACTTACTGGAAGCCAGTGCAGGGACCTAAGAATTGGAGTAATGTGGTCAGTTCTTTTAGTTTTTGTGAGAACCCTAGCTCACACCTGAAGCTGTTTGATAGTCTTTTTAAGAAGGCTTGTGAAAAGTCCATTGCAGTAATCAACCCTGCTGGAGATAAATGCATGAATGAGTTTTTGTAAATCATCTTTTGACATTCAGTCCTCTAAGTTTGGCAATATTTTTGAGGTGGTGAAATGCTGATTTAGTTATCACTTTCATGTGGCTGTTGAAATTTAGAAAACTGTCAATTAATACACCAATATTTCTAACAGTATCCTTTGCTTTCAACCCTTTTGTCTCAAGGAGAGTGGCAACCCTAAGTCTTTCCTCCTTTTTACCAAATATAATTACTAACAGTTTTTTCTTTGTTCAGCTGAAGAAAATGTTGAGACATCCAGGTGTTGATTTGTTCAATACACTGACACAGAGATTCAAGGGGACCATAGTCGTTTGGTGACAGAGCTAAGTAAATTTGTGATGAAATCAAATTATTTTGGATGATTTGTCCAAGTGGGACCATATAGACGTTGAATAATAGTGGCCCCAAGATCGACCCCTGGGGAACACCACAGGTCAAGGACGTTGGTGTTGAGGTACAGTTTCCAATGGCAACAAAGCAACTCCTTTCTTGTAGATATGATTTAATTGTTGTTCTTATCTGCCGACCCATCATCAGTTGAGCTGGACTCACCCTAGTGGCCTGAAGAGGGGTGGCATGGTAGCTCATCAGGGCAGCAAAAGGGTCAGACTGTTTCAACAGCGTCATCGCTGTCTGCACAGCCTTTTCTGCTTCGCCATTAAATTGAGGATAGTGGGGACTGGTTGTAACATGTTGAAAGTCATATAGACAAGTGCTATTTCAAGAAAAAGTCCTTGTATAAGGGTCTAGAGGCATTTCTTAGTAAAAGTTGGGAACAGGACTTTTTATCATAATTAACATGTGCTGAATCCAACTAGCCCTGTTCCCAAGCAGAATTTTGAGTTTTTGACCATCTAATTAGCATAAACAAAATGGCTGCCAAAATGGCGATTTTGGGCACTTTCTTCGGACGGGCATCATTATACCATGTAAATAAATTAATATTGTTCACATCTGTGCATCTCAGAAATCTCCCGTGGGCAATAAATAAAAAGTAAAGGCTATGAAAAATATAAAAATGCAAAAAAATCTATTATTATGCTAATTAGCCTTATTATCACCTTATTATACTCTTGACTATGTTTATGGTCCTCTTTGGCAAAGAGTGTGGCCTGACTTCATTGGTAAACATCTTCTTCGTGGTGGGTGGACACATGTTTGGAATTTAAAATCATTGGAGTTCCTTTGAACTAATCACAAACAACCGTAGAAATATCAGTAGAATATCGCTATGTTTAAGTGTAATAAAGTGTGTACATTTAGAAATATAAATAGAATACTATGGGTGGGATAGGGGCAAAATGTTCGCCTCCTTGTTGTCCCTGTGATGGTTGCCATCGACATGGACACCTCAACAGGCACAGGCAAGGAGGCACCGGGGGGGGGGCGTTGATGGAGGGGTGTGAGGAACCAGTGATGCGCTGAGCAGTTTTCACCATCCTCTGCCGTCCTTTCCAGTCAGAGGCAGAGCAGTTGCCAAATCATACTGTGACACAGTTGGTGAGGATGCTCTCAATGGTGCAGCGGTAGAGGTTTAGAAGTTCACCAGGATCTGAGGAGAGAGGTTGTGTTGTTTAGTCTCCTCAGGAAGAAGAGATGCTGGTGAGCCTTCTTGATCAAGGTAGAGGTGTTGAGGGTCCAAGAGAGGTCCACAGAGATGTGGACACCCAGAAACATGAACTGGATACATGCTCCACCTCAGTCCTGTTGATGAGGATGGGGCTTTGTATGCAAGCTTTTGACTTCCTGAAGTCCACAATGAGGTCTTTGGTCCTCTTGGTGTTGAGAGCCAGGTTGTTGTCGGTGCTCCGCGATGTTAGGTGCTGGACCTCCTCCCTGCAGGCTGTCTCATTATTGTTGCTGATGAGAGCAATCACTGTAGTGTTGTCTGCAAACTTGACAATGGTGTTAGAGCCATGCACAGGTATGCAGTTGTAGGTGAAGAGGGAGTAAAGGAGGGCTCAGCACACGCCAGTGTTCAGGGTGAGGGTTGAGTGAGCGAGGTTATCTAATCTAACAGACTGCGGTCTGTTGGTTAGGAAGTCCAGAATCTAGTTTCAGAGGGAGGTATTGATGTCGTTTGAGTTTGGTGATCAGTTTGGAGGGGATAATGGTGTTGAATGCTGAACTGAAGTCAATGAACAGCATTCTCACATAGGTGTTGCTATTGTCAAGGAGGGACAGGGCAGAGTGAATTGCCGTAAAGATGGCATCCTCTGTGCTCCTGTTCAGGCAAATTCTCTTGAAGCATTCTATACTGCAAACAAAATCTACCTCTGGGTACAAATAAAGTAACTTAAACTTGAAGTTGCACTAGTTATAAAGTTATTCATCTAGCTATTAATTCACAGGACATGCAATCATTTTACTAACACAAATGTTATGAAGAAATATGGGTATTTAAGGTAAAGGTACATGAATTATCATGAATGCATGCATTAATTAATACATGATTTATGCATTCCTTCATTCCTTTATATCCTATGAATCATCAGGAATTGACATGAATTCATATACTCTCATTCATGATGACCTCATGTATGAACAACACATCAACTAAAGCATTAGGTGTGATGGGTATATCATTATGATTTATGATTTCTTAAGCATGGTCATCATTATTACATGAATTTTAGGATAATTTCTCATGCATTCATCATGTCTGTGGCCCCTCAAATAAAGTAGTGAATAATGACATGTTTAGAGAACTCCAAAGTTATGTTCAAATCAGAATTTGAGCAGTGATGACCACATTTTTGGCAGAAAAATAAAGTCATGATCATGGTTAATACATCATAATTCATAATGATGTGCCCACCGTACCTAGTACTTTAGTAATGTGTTCATGTATGAGGTCACAAATGACAAACTATGAACTCAGTAAATTCCTGATGATTAATTAGATATTAATGAGTGAAGTAATACATAAATCATGAATTAATTAATGTACCCTTACCGTAAAATGTTACCGAAATGGGTAAAGGCCTGTGTAACTTACTCTGAGACTACATACATTACCAACCCAATTCGCTTCAATTATGTAAATGTAATGTAAATCAGGTTTTATGGCCAAGTATACTTGGGTATACAAGGAATTTGGTCTCTGCATGTATCCCATCCGTGAATTAGTGAACACACAGGTCACACATTGAAGCACACATTAACCTGGAGCAGTGAGCTGCCTTGCTACAGTGATGCTCGGGGAGCAGTGAGGGGTTAGGTGCCTTGCTCAAGGGCACTTCAGCCGTGGATGTGGGCATGGGAGACACCACCCACATTTTTCCTACTGGTCGGGGATCGAACCGGAAGACCTAACCAGTAGGCCACAATTTTAAACTTTACATTTCATCACACATCTTTCTTGACCCTCAAAAAACATAAGTCTCATTCGTCAAATACCGTGTGCCTGCTCAGTTAACATGGGCATAATACTAGATTTTTTTTTCTTTTTTTCACAGCCTGTATCCTTGATCTATTGGCCAAGGAAGATTTCTGTGAACAATATGAATTAATTTACATGGTATAATGACATCCACCCAATGACAGTGCCCAAAATCGCTATTTTGGCAACCATTTTGTTTATGCTAATTCAATGGTCATAAACTCAAAATTCAGCTTGGGAACAGGGCTAGTTGGATTCAGCACACCTTAATTATGTTAAAAAGTCCTGTTCCCAACTTTTACTAAAAAATGCCTCTAGGAAGCACATATCTCAAAAATATCACCTGTCTAATAATCTTTTGCAAACTGCTGGAAGGCTCTGCCAGAAAACTGTGGACCATTATCAGTAATGACAATATTAGGACATCTCGCAAACATGTTCTTCAGTCTGAAGCCTGTTAGCGGGGTTGTAAACCAGGAGTTCTCTTCTCTGGGTTGGTCTTGATTGTTGACAGTCTTTGCCGTTATGACTAACTGTTGAATGGCACGCCACCAAAAGCTCATTTGAGCCCTCTCTCTGCATTTCACAATGCCCTAATGATCACTGTGAATCCTTTGCAGTATGTCAGCATGCATACTGTTAAGGATTATGATCCTGTCGCCATATAAGACTAACCCCTGGGAGATGGATGTCTAGCATTGTGATATGGTTTTACAGCATGTGGCCATGTGTGCTTACATAGTGTTCCACCTTTTCCAGGTCTTTGTCCCTCTCAGTCTCCGCTTTCACCCTGTCCAGTTTGGTTTGTGAGATGGGCCATGCGCTGCCCACTCATGCTGCCTCTGCCTCCTGAATCAGCTCACAGCGATGACCTCTTTGATGATGACTGGCTGGGGGTGTCTCGAGAGTGTGTCAGCTACAACTGGGTCATGAGCAGTCTTTGGCACCTAAGTGGGACTGAGTCAAGGCTTTTGGCATTGATCAGTAGGGCCCGTGGTTTGTCGTTGGCTTGAAGAGTAAAGCTCTCTAGGCCATATAGAAATCTTGAGAATTTCTCGCATGCCCACACTGCGGCGAGCCACTCCTTCTCAATAACAGGTCCCTACAACAGTTTACAGAGAAGGTGGTTAACAAGTAGGACACTTAACTACCAAGAGTTAGTTTAATTTGGGGGCAGCCGTGGCCCACTGGTTAGCACTCTGGACTTGTAATCGGAGGGTTGCCGGTTCGAGCCCCGACCAGTGGGCTTCGGCTGAAGTGCCCTTGAGCAAGGCACCTAACCCCTCACTGCTCCCTGAGCGCTGCTGTTGAAGCAGGCAGCTCACTGTGCTGGGATTAGTGTGTGCTTCTGTTCACTGTGTGCTGAGTGTTTCACTAATTCACGGATTGGGATAAATGCAGAGACCAAATTTCCCTCACGGGATCAAAAGAGTATATATACTTATACTTATACTTATACTTAATGCAAGATTCTTGGAATCCACCATTAATTAAGATAGGTCTGACAATACTCACAATAGCAACTACTTTTGATATCATTTTCCAAATCACCTTGGTTAGTAAACGGTCTTATGAAGGACAAATGAAAACACCAGCCGTTTCCACTGGACCCTCACTGTTGTTTAGTGATGGAACACCTAGCAAATATGCAAGAAAATAATTCTCAGCACGACATTGCCAATTTGGCAACAATATTTCCAAAAGGCACCATTAAGCATGTTAGCAGGCTTTTATCAGTGTCAGTCCGGCTGTTGAATGTGTTTGCAAGGTATTTGCATACCTTTGAGGTAGTTAGATGCTTTAAATCATCTAATTGTCTCCCGAGCAGAACATCATTATGCCTTTTTGTAAGAAAAGACAGCGCGTAGCAGACTGTCCTAATGATGCTTCCAGGGAATGTTCAGGGGGCAGGCCTGACATTTTGGGACACATCACCTTGCCTATTCTAAGTTGAGCAGCTTCTCCCATCCAACCTGTGGAGAGCTCAGTCCATTTGTTTACAGTCATTAACATTTTGCATACTTAATGATTACAAATGAACATTTACACAAGTTTGGCATAGAGAATCCATAGGGAGGGGTAGAAAAAGAAGAACCTATTGGTGGTGGTGGTTTCAGTGTCTTGTGTCTTTTCTAAATGTCCAGCCCGTTTCACATGTAATAACAGCAATACACACATTTGCATTTAACACTGCTTTCCCTCAATCCCACTGAAAAGTAGTAACTAATTAAGTGTGCTTGCTGAAAGCTTATTGTTCTTCTTAAGTTTTATTATTCCCGTCTCCCTAATTTTTTGTCAGCTCTAGCGCCTAGGCCCACAGAGACACCGTTCCAACTTTAAAACGTCCGGTCAGTACCGGTGTAAGTTGGTCGCGAAGATGACGTCAGGTGGGCGTGTCGTTCGTCCGCCATATTGGATTGAACAGAAAGCGAAACTAAATTTTCACAGGTCACAAATTTGGTCCGAACGCCACGAAACTTGACGTACATTATCCTTGGACCAAGCCTCACAAAAGTTACTGGAAGGATTTTTGATTTTCGAAAGCGTTTGCCCGTCACAGCCAAACGAAATCGGCGGCGAAGCTCCGAAACAGGAAGTTGTCCATATCTCAGGAACACTGTCACATATCGATACAAAATTTTGTATATGAACTGGGGACTCCAGTGTGAGGGTGCATAAGCTAAAAAAAGTTTCCATCATTTGGCAAACCACCAACAGATATTTGGTAACTCTCACCATTCACCTTTGCACCATTCACCTTCTATCACAATGCCTTCCAAGTATGCTCAATGTCTCTGGGCAGCCACGATGTCTCCGGGAAACCTTGCCCAATCATGAAATCCTTGCTCTGCCATGGGATAGTATGGACTTACGAACTGAAATAGCAAGGAGAACAGTAGCTATATATAGCTTACATAATAGTGTTGTTTTCACATTGACGGTATTCAAATTACATTTTTCATTATTGTTAAATATCATGATGGGAGAGTATTATTAAAAATGTTACAAGTATGCAAATGCATATGTTTACGGGCATTTAGGTTTTACTTAGTGATGGGGACGAGACCGCCTATGCCGAGTCCGAGTCAAGACCGAGTCTTTGAAGGGTCGAGACCGAGTCTGTTGGTTTTCAAATACAGTCGAGTCCGAGTCAAGACCGAGTCTTTGAGGAAGCAAGTCTGAGTCGAGACCGAGTCCTTTAGGAGTCGAGACCGAGTCGAGACCAAGACCATAAAAAAATTTCAGTTTTAATATTCATAATTTAATATCACCCCAGTTAATAATCAACAGAAAGGCCTACAGACTAAGCTAGATTGGGAATTGTTTAGAGGAGCAGTCTTAACGTCTTAATATGGACTATGCTGACCTACAGACACTCACCGGCAGCAGAGCCATAGAGATAAATAAACGGCTCTGACGGCAGTATCTTTGCATTGCACCATGGGATGTCATTTTCAAATAATGCCGGTCAACATTGCATTTTATTATTATTGTTTTGATGTGTTGTCTGTTTTTTTATATGAACATAAAAAATGCGTTGGTCTCGAGGACTCGGTCTGAAATTACGAGTCCTTCTCCTCCCACTGTGGTCCGAGACCGAGTCAAGACCGAGTCTTTGATGGAACGAGTCGGAGACGAGACCGAGAAAGCAGAAATTGGTCTCGAGACCGGACTCGAGTACTACATCACTACTTTTACTTTGTTGTTTTGTTGTAAAGACATGCAAGGCATTCTGGGCCGTAATGAACAGTGGTCGGCAGCACTCCATAGGCTACGTATTAATATGAATAGGTGTTTCTGTAAACCTAGGGACAATAAACAGCTATCTCTGTTACAAAAACGAGCTGGTAATCGCTCATTGAAGAGGGAACTATGATAAAAAGATTGTTTTCCTAAAAGCATGGAGTTGACGAAAGAATAAACAATGTCACGTTAATGTTAAATAGCCTAGAACTACATCTGAACACTAGGTGGGAACGTTGTATTACATTTCACTAGTGTAGCCTACTTGAAATACGGTGTGAGATTCACAAGTAAGGAAGGTGCAAATATTATGTAATTTATCATGGGAAATTATTGGAAATGTTATTTCTTGTTTATTCTAATTGCAAACCACACACATCCATTCGGAATCACACGTACACATTTAATACTGAAAGACTAGCATTTCGTTTATTTGATGTCGCCTAGCAACACAGCCTTCAGAGCAAAGATTCTAGAACAGGGCTTCAGAGAGACACGTTTTGAGTTTGTGGCCAAGAACCTAAAATATCGGTTTCCATGTGCTGGATGGTGTGCGTCCTTTATGAAAGTAAGTGTTTTATACAGTTAACGTTACAGACACAATGGGCCCTATCATGACATTCTAAAGTGCATCGTCACTCGTCAAAAGTCTATTCAAATTTAGTAGGATGTCCAGTTCACATTGGGAGGGGTTTCGTTCTCAAAAGTGGAGCGCATGGCGTAACAAGGTGTTCCTAGGCCTTTTAATCAGTCATATGGGTGTGTTTGGGGCGTAACATCATTTTAAACCAATGAGAATGACATCTGTCATTCCCTTTAACGGCGCAACGCGCGATATGTCAAATAAATGCATCGGTATTTTGGCATTCAACGGCGCATTTGAAGGAGGCTGCTTGCAAGACCGTATGGAATAGTCATTCTTAAACCATGCTTTACTAAAATCTAGCATAGCCTTCACGCATTTGCACTCGTCTATTATTTGAACTCATTGGCAAAGTGAAACTAACTTCACCAAGGAGTCAGTCAACGACAAGACAGCAGTTACTTTCACTATTGACTGACAATGGGTTACCATCGAAAACATAGGCTGGAAAAAACAACACTTACCCTAATGTTGCTCAAATGACTGAATAAAACAACATTTATCCTGCAGAGGAGTTGCTTATATCTCGTGACAGTGCGTCTTCAGCTGTGCTCCATACGTGTCTCTCCCCTCTCCCCTAATCACTTTTAACCGTCATTACCAATTTGCAAATGATGGTGAATAACTACTCATCATGAGATGTACAGTATTTCGTAATATCTTTATTCTAATTATGTTTCCCATTGTAATCGTGCAATTTGTAATGCTTTGCATGGACGTGCGCTGGTGTGCGTTCATGAATGATAGAAGGATGGTGCGTGCACCTGCCAATATGACTGTTGACATGCGCTCTTAAAATAGCATATGAACAACTCGCCATTGACTTCTGACCAGGTTTAGGTGGTGTATGATAGCGATTTTTAGACAATGCGCCAGGGCCCTCCCTAGGTTGTTAATTGCCACACCCCTGGGCGCAATGCTTAAAAAATAAACGTGCAAAATACCAAATTCAACTTTCCGCGGGTGAATAACGAGTATTACGCCATGCGCTGGTGGCCCAAAATACAGCCCTAAGACTCTGGGCTGTATTTTCGGTCACCAGCGCATGGCGTAAAGTTCGTTATTCACCGGCGCGAAGTTGAATTCGTTATTTTGCACCTTTATTTTTTAAGCATTGCGCCCAGGGGTGTGGCAATTAACAACCTAGGGAGGGACCTGGCGCATTGTCTAAAAATCGCTATCATACACCACCTAAACCTGGTCAGAAGTCAATGGCGAGTTGTTCATATGCTATTTTAAGAGCGCATGTCAACAGTCATATTGGCAGGTGCACGCACCATCCTTCTATCATTCATGAACGCACGTCCATGCAAAGCATTACAAATTGCACGATTACAATGGTAAAAATAATTAGAATAAAGATATTACGAAATACTGTACATCTCATGATGAGTAGTTATTCACCATCATTTGCAAATTGGTAATGACGGTTAAAAGTGATTAGGGGAGAGGCGAGAGACAAGTATGGAGCACAGCTGAAGACGCACTGTCACGAGATATAAGCAACTCCTCTGCAGGATAAATGTTGTTTTATTTAGTCATTTGAGCAACATTAGGGTAAGTGTTGCTTTTTCCAGCCTATGTTTTCTATGGTAACCCATTGTCAGTCAATAGTGAAAGTAACTGCATATAACTGTCTTGTCGTTGACTGACTCCTTGGTGAAGTTAGTTTCACTTTGCCAATGAGTTCAAATAATAGACGAGTGCAAATGCGTGAAGGCTATGCTAGGTTTTAGTAAAGCATGGTTTAAGAATGACTATTCCATACGGTCTTGCAAGCAGCCTCCTTCAAATGCGCCGTTGAATGCCAAAATACCGATGCATTTATTTGACATATCGCGCGTTGCGCCGTTAAAGGGAATGACAGATGTCATTCTCATTGGTTTAAAATGATGTTACGCCCCAAACACACCCATATGACTGATTAAAAGACCTAGGAACACCTTGTTACGCCATGCGCTCCACTTTTGAGAACGAAACCCCTCCCAATGTGAACTGGACATCCTACTAAATTTGAATAGACTTTTGACGAGTGACGATGCACTTTAGAATGTCATGATAGGGCCCTTAGTATCATTAATTTCTTGTGTGGCTAGCTATTGGGAGGAGATGTATGTTGCTAATTGGGATTTATGTTGTTTAGCGTAATGCCATGGTCATTTGATATGAGATGCTTGCACTCGTAACTTCGTCACGTGTAACTTTAGGACTGCTATTTTTTTTTACTAACAGTAATTCACGAAGCACTTTAGCCCTAAAAGTAGCACCTACGTCTGTGACAGCTTAAAAGAAGTGGCAAGGACTCCTAACGCGATGTTTTGAAATGCGTCTACTATTGTCTACAGGAGCTTCCAATCGCGAGGGAACTTGCATTGTAGGCATAACTAAGGGATGCAATACACGGGTTTCCCGTTTACCAACAAAACTAGATTTGTTGCAGCCGCGAGGCAGAAGACGCTTGGTGGCCGTCCACAACGTTATAAACTTAACCTAAATAGTCGGCTGATGTAAGCTACAATCGGATTTTTTTGTATACCCCTGTTGTCTCAATGATAATAACATCTCATTTCAGACTATATTTCAAAGTTTGACGTTCATTTGGATTATTAATATAACATCGTATTTTGTCATTTTTGGCGAAGACATGCATTCCGTTAGGGATATTGAACATATTTAACATTCTCTAGCCATCGTGATTTCTAATTGGTGCAGTTTTTTAGCACAAAAACTCATTTTATTCTTTTGCTCTTTTGCATTGCTCTATGCTGTTCTGTGGTGCTTTCTGCCTCTTGGTTGCGCACGCATGTTTTCGTGACGTTCCATAGAAATCCATGTATAACACCACCAGCAACCAAAACTAGCCTACTCATTGTCAACATGTACATGAAATGTAACGTTTCATGTGAATCAAATTAAAATGTTTTCTTTGCAAACGTAGGCATAGGCGTATGGTGACAGATTAATTTAATAATGCTGCTGTGTGAATCACAGTAAGCGTGAATGAAGTGGCCACTTCTTAATGGGACCCACTGTATGGAAGTGGGCTAGGTAAAATAGAGATGTTTTAAATAAGATAAGGTTAATCAGAATTCTACGATATGCCCGCTTGACAACGGCAGAGATAGAACTGGCCTTTGGCCATAGCAACCATCTATTTAGAACGACTGACCTTCATAGCAACCAAAGATCTGAGCTGTGTTGCAATGTGAGGCAAAGTATAGAAAGGTGATGAAACATACAGAGACAGGTCAAGAAATATAGTGCAGTGTAGACAGTAGTATACAGTTGATTTACAGAACGTGGTTTAGAGTAATATGAATTAAATATAAATATGTACAGTGTATTAGCAGTTATCTCATACAATAAGTAGAATACTGTATGTAGATGTAGCAGTAACATTATAATAGTAGAAATAATAATATAGATATATGCAGTGTATTAACAGAATATAATAAAACAGAATAAATATGGATATTCAATATGACAAATATATAACAGATATGTACATAACATACAGCTATGTGCAGTGTGGAAACAGTGTCATTGTAGTGCAGAAACAACATTATAAGAGTAGTAAGAATAAGTCTATGTGCAGGATGAATAGTATAAAGATCAGTAGAATAACTATGTATAAATGTAATTACAGTAGGCCTATGTACATTTGTAAATAAATAGAAAACTATGGGTGAGAGGGATAAATTAATTTTATTTAATCGTAAAAGTAAATTGCATTCAATTAAATTGCAATTAAAAATCTTTCCAGTAGGCTTTAATGTCACACAAAAAGTACAAACAAAGCTGAGCTTGATCAACTAGAACATCTAAAGAACCAGAACTTGAGTGTAGTTTTTTGCTGGGTCCCAGGCCATGTTGGTCTGAGGGGAAATGAGAAAGCGGACAGTGCTGTTAAGCAAGCCCTCAATGAAGAAGTCACAGAATGTCAAATCCCTGTTTACATCTCAGATAAGTGGCAATCTGAATGGGATTAATGTACCAACAACAAGCAAGGAATGTGAATTTTGGCACATTTTCATGATCCACTGGGTCGTTATGGGCCCCACAAAATACGGTGTTGCTATAATTACTCCTATTGTGGCTATTAGAGACATGCGTTCATGAGTATCCAGCTACATTCAATGAGTTAAGTAAAATACATTCACACACACAAAAAAAACATCACTAATGTTGTGGACATTCCTTTATTCTGAGATACATCAATAGGCTCTCAAAACAATCCCAAACAGACATAAGGTCTTTATAGAGCAAATCCATATAGATTATTTGTCAAATAAACCAGTAAAACAGAATTAGGGGATGGAATATATAACATTCACACTCATAGCTCATATTTTAAAAATAAATCAGTGAAAAAGTATCCTGACAAACAAGCAGCATTTTAATGCCTTAGTCATATTTCATAATTTCAAAATTTTCTCTAGGTTACCTGATAGCCCAGTTTGAGAGGTGCAAGACGCGTGACATTATTTATTTTTGCAGCCAATCACTGCTGTTGTTTTATTTTATTGATTTGATTTTAGTCATAGAAGCTAAATTCGAAGGCAGGCCACAGGTAAAATCCAACGAACCGCATTCACCCCGCAAGGCAATAGTTGAATAGAGCTTTTGAGGTATTGCCACTGCTCCAACACTGAAAGGCACTGTTAGAATGCTTGGATCAAGCCAGGTTCAGCATAGCGTATGTCACTGTCTGCTCACGTTGGTGACCGGACCAGGGCAAGCACACTTTCGCAGTTCCCGCCGGAAATGCAGTCTAGTTGAAGATGATTAGTCTGTTTCATGGTCATGGTAAGATTGATGACACTTACTTGTTTCAAACTACCCGCCCGCACGCATCCACACACTTCCACACACACGCCCTAAAAGTAATTCCAGAAGGAAGGGGAAATGATCTCCAAAGTTGGGTTGTGTTGCTTCCATCCCACCGAGCACTGACTTTTTGTTTTGCCTCACTGCTTAGGCTGCTCATCCAGAATAAAGGCAAGTAATGAGATGGAGAAACCATATAATCTTCCCAAATAACAGAGCCTCTCACGCTGCTTCTGCTCGGCAAAAGGGAGGAGGGACAACCACTAATCTAAAACTAAAGACTAGAGAAGAGGGAAAACACATCTATTTATATGGGTCTACTTTATTACAACAACAAATGCAGACAAAACACACACACACACACACACACACACACACACACACACACACACACACACACACACACACACACACACACAAACACATGCACTCCAAACATCGGTTTGGTCTGCGGTCCCTATAAGAGATTGAGCTAGACATGAATATCCAATGTTATTAATGTGCTTCCATAGCTAGACATATCCAATATTATTTAGGTATTGAACTAGATGTACCGCAGAGCGGTACAAAATATGACCGCCGCCCAGTCCAGCACATGTTTTCCACAAAAATAAGTCACGCTGAAAGGCATATATGATTCTAACTGTCTCACTGAATTGCATTATGCACACTCAATTCTCACTGGTATCTGCTAGACAACAAGTACCAAAACATGATTAGTTCATAGATTTCACATGTAATATACATTTTATACAACCCCACCCCCATCTTGCCTGTTCATAATTCGGAGAAATTCTTGAATTGTGTGCATGCGTGTACATGTTTATGTTTATGTGTGTGTGGGTGGGTGTGTGTGCGTGCATGTGCATGTGCTTGTGTGTTTGCCTGTTTATGTGCCTGTGTGTGTGCATGTGTGCATCTAGAACATATATATATACATGTGTGCATATAGAATGGGTTTACATGACCCCTGGAGTCAAACATACGCAAAAAAATGGTCATCCCAGGCCCTAAGGGTTCACAAGATATTCACAGAAAACTGTGTCTGCCCTACCCTCCTTTCGGAGGGTCCAGTCCAGCGGGGGGGCTACAGATCAAAACGAAAAGCGATGGTTCCATGCTATCCATGTGGGGTTACATGCCCACCAAGTTTCGTGTACCCCCATTTGTTTACTGTCTTTCAGTGTCCCGGGAATCCTTGTTGGTGTACGGTCACTAAATGTACACATAAATTATTTTATTGTAAGGCCCCCCATGAACGAAAGTCCACAAAACTTGGCATGCATTCGGAGGGTGTCATAATGATCCTACACTTTCAATTTCGTGCAGTTTTGACCATGTCAGCCAGAGATATTGTGATGAAAACACCTATTGTTTTGCTTTTTAATTTTTAACTAGGTGGCGCTATACATGAAATAAGTGGTAATAGGATAGGTTGAAATGCCCCCTTAAGACCAACATAAAAAAAAGGTGGACCTCCTAGGCCTACGGTTCTCGAGATATTCACAGAAAACTGTCTCCGGCCATCTACAAGCCAGTTGGTGTATAGTAACATAAATTAATTTATTGTGTGGCCCCCCATGAACGGAATTCCACGAAACTTGGCGTGCATTCAGAGGGTGTCATAATGATCCTACACTTCCAATTTTGTACAGTTTTGACTATGTTAGGTCACAGATACCTGCGATTACAACACCTCATTTTTACTTTTTTGTGTTTAACTAGGTGGCGCTATACATGAAATGAGTGGTTATGGAATGGGTTGACATGGCCCTTTGAGATCAACATACAAAAAAATGGTCCTCCTAAACCCTACGGTTCTCGAGATATTCACAGAAAACTGTGTCTGCCCTACCCTCCTTTCGGGGGGGTCCAGTCCAGTGGTGGGGCTACAGATCAAAACGAAAAAAGGAGGTTCCATGCTATCCATGTGGGGGGTTACATGCCCACCAAGTTTCGTGTACCCCGGTCTTACAGTGTCCCGGGAATCCTTGGCGGAAATTTGGACATACAAAAAAGAAAAGAAAAAAAATAATCTGACGCTGCGCTGCGCGGCGGTCATAATAATTACTCTGATAACATTTGAATGGATCTCTGAGTAGGCCTCTTGACTCAACACCAGAGCAATTGGTTATGTCACTTCTGTCAATCACATCTTGTGTTGTCCAGTTCTCCATCCTTTTCGTCCTCCATCCACACACACACACACACACACACACACGCACACAAACGCACACACACACACACACACACACATACACACACACACATACTGAAAGTAATTGTAGGTGACTAATTACTTAATATTGATCTTAGACTGGCGAACTTCAGGAAAAACTCAGGAATCAGGTTTATTATGTTACAAGCTGAGAGAGAGAGTACAAAAAAGGTCTATGGTCTATGTAGGCCTAGCCCAGGCCTGAGGCCTAGGTTGGCCTGTAGCCAACTTATCCTCTCTTCCGCTACATCCTTAGTCCAAGTCTAGAAAATCTGATCTGACAAACATTGCAGTTTAGTTACTTTTAAATGCTTTAAACAAAGAACAAAAAATGGCGCCAAGAACAATCCCACTATTGGTTCTCCAGTTGGCATCAGACACACCTACTCACACCCACTTCACACCTATGAATTCTTATCAGAATAGCATGAGGAGAGATATCTTATATATCAGAAATATCACTTATAGAATGTTCCAAACATTCTCACAATCACATCATTACAATCCTTGTAATGAGACTATCAAAATGATACCAGACATGAATACATTTACATTTCATGATACATGGATACATTATATCAAGGTAGCATCCTTTGTCTTGTGTAAGTGATAGGCCTTAAACCAGCACATTAGCATTCCATTGGGGGAGGGGATGGGGTCTTTGTTTAAAACCATGAAGGGTTACATGGCTAACTAAAAGTAGTCTTGAAGTTAAATTATTATCCATAAATTTATTGCTATCAATACATGGAACCTAGTCTGCAAGTGTCACTGCTGGACGTGCTTTGCTGACAGCATGTTCAATCAGTGGCATATAGAATGCCAGGATTGCAGGGCTTCACATTTTGCCATTTGAAAAACAACAATAAGCAGTGGGCCAAGGTGAACGCATGTCAGGTAAATGTTCTGGTTCTCGGTTCTTTAAATAACATGTTTTGTTTATGAGCCAAAAGAGATGGTGGCAGGAGTAGTCTTACAAACACAAATACATGATAGAGTGTGTGTGTGTGTGTGTGTATGTATGTATTTACGTGTGTGTGTGTGTGTGTGTGTGTGTGTGTGTGTGTGTGTGTGTGTGTGTGTGTATGTGTGGGTGTGGGTGTGTGTGTGCACTGTGTGGCTGGGTTGTCAGAGTTGTGCAGAGAAGCAGAGTGGGGAGGGATATAGATTTCCCCCACTGAGCTCAGGGCTGATGAAGCAGTGGCTCTGCCACACCACGCCACCCTCTTCTGCTTAATCCTGATGTCTGACCCCTCCAACTCTCCTCATCCACCTTTCCTTCAGAGCAAGGCTGACCTTTAAAGTGCTGGATCAGTCAAGAATTGGCCTTTTGTTACCTTCCGAGGTTTGAATAAAGCAGAGACATAGCCAGTCGTTAATAACCCTTTTTATGTCACTGGACTAAATGGCTCCCCAGCAGTTTTCTTAGCTAAACGAGGAGTAATGAGAGAATCGGTTTGAATTTTTTCACGGGCCATTGCTAATGGCAGCTAACAACGGACACAAAAAAATGAAAAGCACAGTAATTATGACGCTTGTGAGGAGTTAGCTGCGCTGCGATGAGCACTGGCGCATTCAGGCCACAGACATCGGCTGACACTGCCGCCGCTGCGGTCTGTCATGGTATGTGCTTGCGAGAGGCAACTTCTGCCTGCCGTGTTTGGTCCATTAAACTCAATATCTAACCAAGTCGCGAGAGCGTTAATGAGAGCGAGTGCAGAGAATGAGGCTTTTACTGGGTCATGTCTTCTGACGGATCACTGCGCTGCTTTGGAGCAGGCTGTTGTTTCTTAACCTTCATCCTCCCTTTCCAGGACTCCACTCACAGGAACAATTGTGTTATTTTGCAAATTCCGGATGCAAATGTCAAGTTGAGGTCACCTACTCACAGCATGCAAACATACATATTTATAATAACACATAAACACACACACACACACACACACACACACACACACACAATGTGTATGTACTGTATCTATAGGGTTTATTTTCATGTTTTTATTTTCATTGCATTAGCCTAATTGCAGTGTTGACCGAATAGGCCTGCTTATTGCATATTTGTCTGTTCCACTTCTGCAAAATTGGCATAAGATATAGACCAGCGACTCCCACATAAAGGACTTCTTGTCTGAAACCGAAAACACTGGCACACATTTTTCCTTGTGCATATAAAATCCTCCATGTGGTGTTTGTATCGTAGAACCATATCCTTGGGGATGGATCTGTGATCTGTCACACCGTGTCCCATATGCCTGTCACAAAAGAACAATCCTAAAAGCCTCGCTTGTAAAATATGGTAATATGTATTCTTGGGTCAGTGAGAGAGTTAATGAGAACTACTGTTTCCCTGTGCTATATCTATCACTCCCTGTGTGTGTGTGTGTATGTGTGTGTGTGTGTGTGTGTG
>NW_027468837.1:33428049-33480549 GCF_046254945.1 Alosa pseudoharengus
ATACAGCCCCTGCGCTCCTGTACTTAGGGGGAGCGCTGGCCTGCGGAGACTAATAAGCCATTGTGGATGAACACATGCGTACATGTGTAAGTGCCTGTGATGTGTGCGCTTGATCCAGACCCGGACGAGAGCGCGGTCCATGTTCCTCACGCCGATGTCGGCTACGCCTCAAAGTGCCGCACAGGGGCTGCAATTACGGGGGGGGGGGGGGGGGGGGGGGGTGTGGCATTCCGCACGGTTCCCTTTGATGCCGTTTGATGTGAGAATCAGGTGCAAGCAGATGAAGGGAGATGAGCGCTGTTGTGCACATAATGCAACAAGAAAGGGTATGGTCATGATGAGGCTGTTCAAAAGCACCTCTCTTCCTCCCCCCTCTCAGTGTGCTTGTGTGCATACATGTATCTGTGTGGGGGGAGGGAGGTGAGTGTGTGTTTGTGTGAGTGAGTTAGTGTGCGTGTGTGTGTGTGTTTGTGTCTGTATCTGTGTGTGTTTGTGTTTGTCTGTATCTGTGTGTGTGTGTGTGTGTGTGTCTGTCTGTATCTGTGAGTGAGTGTGTGTGTGTTTGTGTGTATCTGTGTATCTCTGTGAGTGTGTGTGTGTGTGTGTGTGAATTCTTCCCCCCATGCGCTCCATGCTTTTTCCACCGCACCCCACTCCCTCCCCCTCGGGAGAGATGACAGCATTGACAGGGTGCCTTGAGCTGGTGCCCTGTGAACTCCTCTGCATGAGGAGTACTGAGCAGAGCACTGCTCTCCTCCCACGCTCTCCCCATCCTCAGCACACACACACACACACACACACACACACACACACACACACACACATGTGTCACCTTACTTCATTACCTAACTCTACTGGGGCCTCTTCTGACAGCCTTAGTTACGTCTGTTCAATCACTGAGAAACTGAAGACAGAGAAAGAGAGAGAAAGAGAGAGAGAAGACTGGATGTATGAGAGAAAGAGAGAGAAGACTGTATGTATGAGAGAAAGAGGGAGAGGGATATATTTTTATGTTTCAAGGGAGAGGTATATTCTGTCTCTGTCTTTATGGCTGTGTGTGTGTGCGTGCGTGTGTGTGTGTGTGTGTGTGTGTGTGTGTGCGTGCGTGCGTGCGTGCGTGCGTGTGTGTGTGCGTGTGTGTGTATGCGTGCGTACGTGCGTGTGTGTGTGTGCGTGCGTGCGTGTGCATGTGTGTGTTTGTGTGTGTGTGTGCAGACCAAGATCATGGCTGGGTTCACACATCTGCTGGTTTCCCCGAGCCCAGAAATGGACTGAGCCAGAGAGCATCCAGCCAGCAGCTTCCAGCGGCACATGGACAAGGAGCCAGTGAATGGGCACTATCAGTGACCAAGGGAGACCAGACGCAGCACGGAAGCACACAGGCAGCACAAGACCCAGCTATTCACACCAGCAGAATGGACACACTCATACCTGGACTGTAACGGGGCCAGTGGTGAGGCGTGATAAGCTTTTGACTGTTTGGGTGGGGCACTGGGTGAAGCAATGCTGAGAAATATATATATTCGGGCAGCCGTGACCTACTGGTTAGCACTTCGGACTTGTAAGTCACGGCTGAAGTGCCCTTGTGCAAGGCACCTAACCCCTCACTGCTCCCCGAGCGCCGCTGTTGTTGCAGGCAGCTCACTGCACCGGGATTAGTGTGTGCTTCACCTCACTATGTGTACACTGTGTGCTGAGTGTGTTTCACTAATTCACGGATTGGGATAAATGCAGAGACAAAATTTCCCTCACAGGATCAAAAGAGTATATATACTTATACTTACTTATACTTATTCTTTTTTTGAAAAACAAAAAAGAAGATTTCTTTTCATTCGACAACAGACTGAATGATGCAAGGGGTGTTTTGTTAGGGATCGTTATAATAACACCTCTTTGTTCTGTGTTTACCAATATGTACTGTAGGTTAGGAATAACTTAATGCCCTACAACTACATTTCCTCGTTTAAAACCTTCAAAGAGAGAAGAGGTTCGTCCCCACCTCTGATGTTGCTTCACCACTTCTCAGAAGAGCACCAGACCAGCCGCAGTAATCAAACAGTAAAAACAGGAAAGGAGAACGTGTGTTTGAAGAAATCAGCATCAGCACGCCACTCCCTTGGAGAACAGATGCTGATCTTAATGGTTAAATAAAAGGATGTATAAAATTAAGACTGAATTGAGATGAAGTACAAATGCTACACCGTATCACTGAATGTGCAGACATGCAGTGGTGCAGTCTGGAGACGGCCGCCGGTGTGCACAGTCCACCCCCCCTCCCCACAATTGATTATTAGCTGCGGGTGTCATTGATCAGCCCTGAGTGTGGTGAGGGGGCATGCTATAAGCAGGACGGCAGCTATTAAAATGAATCTGGCTCTTTGCTGATGTCACCTGCAGGGACCATCTTTATTTATGAACCGGGTCACAGCCCATTGCCTGCTGCCTCCGTCCCAAAAAAAGTGATACGCCTTAATAGAGACCCATTTGCCATAAGACCCGAGCAATTTAGCCCAACGCCGCATAACAGATGGGCCTCTCTCTCCTGCATCCAGCGATAATGCAGGTGAGTGAGGGGACGTGCATATGTACTTTATTTCCCTCTCACATGCACCAAAGAGGAGGAAGAGAGCTTTTTTATCACGGCACGGCTAGCTGGAAAAGGTGTACTCTGGGCATTTTGATTAACACTGTAAAAGATGAAGGATTTGTTTTTCCTTTCAGTGGCCGCTCTCTAATGCGTGTTTGTGCGAGTCCTGCTAAATGTTATCACTATGTGAAGTGATACATATTGGGTTATTGGCAAAATAGGCCTTTTGCCAGAAAAGGCAGCTTCATACAGAAAAGAAAATCACAATGCGCAATTTCAATCCATCCAGAAATCTTGACGATATTTGTTGCCTCTTAGTGGCAATTTATTTCCTGTCTGTGTCAGAGTTGTGCTAAAATACTTTTAAATAATGTGTTGTATTGTGGGCATAAAGCCTGGAAATGAAATTCTTTTTAAAAAAGGGAGTGACAAAGAAAATGCATTAGACAGATAAGCCAATAGTAGGCCTGCTTCGAAGCAAGAAGACTTTACATCAAACAAGAAAAAAAGCTTTTATGTCTTCTAATAAAAGGGGACTTGTGAGGAAATATGCTTTTCAGACAGCGCATCGACTAATTAAACATTTGTCAATGCGGAAAATCCCACAAGCGTGTGAGGGAAACACTCTGCTGCGATAGTGCCCACACATGGCAATCAGACCCGGCGAGCTAGCTCTTCTCCACACACCCATCCTCACAAGACTAGCCTTGCGTCTAGCATTCACATTTTGCTCTCTGCAAATAGATGTTGCAGGTTGCAGTGCATGATTTGTAAGTACTTACATCTTTTTTCTGCCTTACCTTGGAGTGCTTGGTCCAGCTCCACAGGTATCTCAGGTATCACAGGTATTTTATGTAAGACATTGCAGGCAGGTAGCAAGTCAGTATTGCTGTTGTATCCACATGTATCACAGGTATTTTATGTAAGACATGGCAGGCAGGTAGCAAGTCAGTATTGCTGTTGTATCCACTGGTATCACAGGTATTTTATGTAAGACATTGCAGGCAGGTAGCAAGTCAGTATTGCTGTTGTATCCACTGGTATCACAGGTATTTTATGTAAGACATTGCAGGCAGGTAGCAAGTCAGTATTGCTGTTGTATCCACAGGTATCACAGGTATTTTATGTAAGACATTGCAGGCAGGTAGCAAGTCAGTATTGCTGTTGTATCCACAGGTATCACAGGTATTTTATGTAAGATATTGCAGGCAGGTAGCAAGTCAGTATTGCTGTTGTATCCACAGGTATCACAGGTATTTTATGTAAGATATTGCAGGCAGGTAGCAAGTCAGTATTGCTGTTGTATCCACTGGCGTATTATTTTATCCACTGGTACATCCAACAAGACAGTACAAGAGATATCCAGACATCCATACACAGATCATGTGGAATTTGATCACTTATATAAATCAAATTACGGGAAATGAATATCATTTGTTCCCTCTATGAGAGCCTGGGTGTCTTTTGAAGTGTTTGATTCAAGTTGACCTACAATACTAAGCAATCAATAACTAAACAATTTATAAACTATTAATTACCTAGCCCTGATTCTACAATTACTGTTAAACATCAGTTCACTCTACACTCAGGTAAACCACAGCGTTTCCCCAAAATCAAACTTGCATCTTTGTCTTACACCATATCTAATCTTTTTTGTAGTCTATTCCTAGAAATCAACAGAGCATCGAGAGCTGGTTTGAAGAAACTCAAAAGAGGCTATAGAAAGTAGGACCCAGTGTTTCAACACAAACATAGAGTAAACAAGGGTTCAAAGATGAAAAGAGGTTGACAGCTTTGATAAAGGTTTGTCTCATGAGAGAAGCACATACGAGAATCAGAAACAAAGGAAGCTTGCTGTCATTGAGTGTCTGTGGGATTTGTTGTTTGTGATTCCTGTTGCAAAAATAGCACACATGCATTGTATCTGCAAGTAAACTTTAAAAGTTTACACATTGATTTTAAAGGTGAAGTTTTTTTTTACTGTATGTTCAGCTTAATCTGAATGGACAAGTCCTAGGATTTCCGAGGGAATAACCATGATAATACATCAATTGTAAATGGCTAGTACAGAACCATTATAAAGGTATTATTAAATTCCATATGAATACCCGCAGCTGCTAATTATGCAAGACTTGTTCACTTGTCCTGCCAGCCAGACATTTGAAACAAATGTCCACAAACCACTCCCTCCTCCCCTATACCTCCAACACCCCTGCTCTCTCCACTCCCCTACACCTCCAACACCCCTGCTCTCTCCCCTCCCCTACACCTCCAACACCCCTGCTCTCTCCCCTCCCCTACACCTCCAACACCCCTGCTCTCTCCCCTCCCCTACACCTCCAACACCCCTGCTCTCTCCACTCCTCTATACCTCCAACACCCCTGCTCTCTCCACTCCCCTACATCTCCAACACCCCTGCTCTCTCCACTCCCCTACACCTCCAACACCCCTGCTCTCTCCACTCTCCACTCCGCTATACCTCCAACACCCCTGCTCTCTCCACTCCCCTACACCTCCAACAGCCCTGCTTTCTCCACTCTCCACTCCGCTATACCTCCAACACCCCTGCTCTCTCCACTCCCCTACACCTCCAACACCCCTGCTCTCTCCACTCTCCACTCCCCTATACCTCCAACACCCCTGCTTTTTCCACTCCCCTACACCTCCAACACCCCTGCTCTCTCCACTCCCCTACACCTCCAACACCTCTGCTCTCTCCACTCCCCTACACCTCCAACACCTCTGCTCTCTCCACTCCCCTACACCTCCAACACCCCTGCTCTCTCCACTCCCTCCTCCCTATACCTCCAACACCCCTGCTCTCTCCACTCCCCTACACCTCCAACACCCCTGCTCTCTTCACTCTCCACTCCCCTATACCTCCAACACCCCTGCTTTTTCCACTCCCCTACACCTCCAACATCCCTGCTCTCTCCACTCCCCTACACCTCCAACACCCCTGCTCTCTCCACTCCCTCCTCCCTATACCTCCAACACCCCTGCTCTCTCCACTCCCCTACACCTCCAACACCCCTGCTCTCTCCACTCCCCTACACCTCCAACACCCCTGCTCTCTCCACTCTCCACTCCCCTACACCTCCAACACCCCTGCTCTCTCCACTCCCTCCTCCCTATACCTCCAACACCCCTGCTCTCTCCACTCCCCTACACCTCCAACACCCCTGCTCTCTCCACTCCCCTACACCTCCAACACCCCTGCTCTCCCCACTCCATCACTTGCAAACTTGTGTTTGCTTATGCCCTTGAGGGCCAATTACTGACTTTTAGCTTCTTCAGGTTTCTGTTTGGCTAAAGCCAGAGGAGCACAGAGACATTTCCGATGACTGGACTGATGTCTGGAATGCTGCCCTTTCAATCTGAGTCTGGCTTGCAGAAACCTTGTGCCTATCAAATTGTATTGCACTGTTCTCGTCCATATTGAATAGGCTACATCATTCAAACCTTCACAATGCTGCATGGTTGCCTGTTTGCCTTGAGTTCTTTGTGAACGTTTGCGGACACTCACAAACAGTTTGAGGAGGTAGTTGACTACAAACATGTTGGGAGTTGGACAGAGAGTTACCGATGAGAAGAAACACAAAATCATACAAACCTCTGTTCAAAGAATTTGAACGCACCTTAGGTCTTGCAAGAAAAAGAAATCCAAAAAAGAGATCTACAACAAATTGTTAAAGCTTGAAAGGGTTACAATGTAATTTCAAAGAGTTTAAAATTTCAATAAATTGTCATACAAAGAGATGATTTAGTATTGTGGGTGGTGTGCTTAAAATTGGGCACCCAGCCAAGATTATACCAAATGCACAATGAAGAATTGTCAACGAGGTAAAGTAAAATCAGAGTATCAGCTGAACACATGAAGGAGTCCCTGGAACTGGTCAAGGTATCTGTTCATGATGTTCACTATAGGTCAACCATTGAACTGGTCAAGGTATATGTTCATGATGTTCACTGTAGGTCAACCATTGAACTGGTCAAGGTATCTGTTCATGATCTTCACTATAGGTCAACCATTGAACTGGTCAAGGTATATGTTCATGATGTTCACTGTAGGTCAAACATTGAACTGGTCAAGGTATCTGTTCATGATGTTCACTATAGGTCAACCATTGAACTGGTCAAGGTATCTGTTCATGATGTTCAATATAGGTCAACCATTGAACTGGTCAAGGTATATGTTCATGATGTTCACTGTAGGTCAACTATTGAACTGGTCAAGGTATCTGTTCATGATGTTCACTGTAGGTCAACCATTGAACTGGTCAAGGTATCTGTTCATGATGTTCACTGTAGGTCAACCATTGAACTGGTCAAGGTATCTGTTCATGATGTTCACTATAGGTCAACCATTGAACTGGTCAAGGTATCTGTTCATGATGTTCACTATAGGTCAACCATTGGGAGTGTCCAGCAGAACACCACAGTGGAAGCACTTAGTCTCCCAAACACATTGCTCTGTGCTGGAAATGTACCATAGAGCACCTTGACACAACACAATACTGGGTAAAAGGTTTGTGGACTGATTTCATTAAACACATGTAATTATTTGAAAATAATGGTAACACTTTACTTGACGGGTGAGTTCATAACACATTCATAGCAGCTGTCATAAACTGCACATAAAGCATGGTGACTGTTTCATGAGACATGACTCAACATTCATACCAAACCTTTCATGAATGTGGAAGACAAAACGACAACAATTTGTCAAAATAAAAGTCCAACAATTGCAAAGCAGCATTGCCGTTTTTGTTCCAAACCTCTTACCTGATCACGTCACATCTGAGTCAATGGGCTACTCCAGTGCCAAAAAGACAGAACATGGTCAAGCAAATCATTTTTGTTTCATAAAAATGTATTTGGTTTATGATACCTTTGCAGATGATTTCTCATCTTTTGCTACTGGGAATGTCCAACTGTTCCAGGTTACACAAATACAGGTCAGCTGAATGTAGGCTAGTTTACCTCCCAGTGTTAAATTCAGTGATTATGAATACTTCACAACTTGTATAGTAAAGTGACATTCGATGTAGACTTCATAAGATATTCATGAAATATTTACAAAGGCTGGAGAGAAAAACGGCAATGCTGCTTTGCGATTGTTGGACTTTTATTTTGACAAGTTGTCGTCGTTCTGTTTTCCACATTCATTAAAGGTTTGGTATGAATGTTGAGTCATGTCTCATCATGAATGCTTTATGTGCAGTTTATGACAGCTGCTATGAATTTGTTATGAACTCACCCGTCAAGTAGAGTGTAACCAAATCTGCAAGCACGTTCACTAATGAACATTTCTTGACGAAGCTGGCCTATCTTAGCGATATATTTGATATATCTTAGCGATACATTTGAGTTAAATGTCCAGTTACAAGGCAAAGACAAGCACCTACCTCACCTAGCAAATAAGATTACTGCATTCACCAAAAAAAACTTGAGTATGGGACAGGCGCCTTGATCGCGACAGTATTACTTGAGATTTCTGAGCGAAATCGCTGAAACGTCTGATTGGGAGGCACTCTTGTGATCCCATGCATGCAGTAGGCCTACATCACATCCCTGCAAAGTTTATTTCAAAAATATTTCCCAACCAGCAGTGCTCAGTATGACTGGATTATGGATCCATTTAATGCAGCATGTTGGCATTTCATTGAATATATTGTACAATGCTGTAGGCCTATAATGGCCTATGCTTCCTAATATGTTGCTGGAAAACAGAAATATGTGTGTTATGTATTTATTTATTATTATATCTGCAGCACCAGCTGATTTTAACTCTGTTGAAGAGGATATATTTAGAACTTGTCATTATTTCAATAAATTTGACAATTTTAAGCTTGACCTACCACTTTCTTAGAGCGATGAGGGACAGGTGGGGCTCGAGAATGCCCCCTCAAAGTGGGGAATGAAAGAAAAAGTTTGAGAACCACTGATCTAGTTTGTTAACTACCACAGTCACGAGTTGGGTCGCGATAGTCTGTCATTTTTAAAAAGTGGGTCCCCAGAAAAAAAAATCATGATTTAGGGCTGCATTACTGTCTCAAGGACTGGCCAACTTCCTACAGGATTGCTACGAATCACTACAGGAAAAAAAATCCCAAGTTTATCAATATTCCGACAGGATAATGGCAGGCAGGTTCCCTACTGCTAAAGCTTAATACACTTAATGAATAAATAAACGTAATAAATAAATAAACTTACTGTAATAAATAAATTGTGTCATGCAGCATGATAATTACCCTAAACATAGAATGAAATCTACACCCCATTGCTTCAAAAAAAGAAAATCTACCTTTTGGAGTGGTCCAGCCATTCCCACCAGACTTCCTGAGAATATGGCTGAACTGAAGGAAGAATGTGATCAAATACCTCCTGAATGTTGTGCAGATCTGATTCACAGTTACCAGGAGCACTCACTTAGGCTTATTACTGCTGAAGGAGGTTCAACCAGTTATTAATTCCAAGGGTTCACATACTCTTTTCCACCAGCATAATACATGTTGTATGGGTGTTCTCAATAAAGATATGAAAGATAATCATTTATTTTGTGTTATTAGCTTCAGCACAATGTGTTGACACACAGCTGGTTCATGACATGTTTATATATGACAGGGGCGGACTGGCACCAAAAATCGGCCCTGGCATATTTGGCCCAAGCGGCCCTCAAATCGGTAGGGCACACCTAATTAAATACAAAATCTTTGCATTACCCTTAAATATGCATATCTTTTCAACTGTCATGGAGCACTGAAAGTGATATAGGCCTCATTGGTTATCTCTCTGACTGATCAGAGGTAGGCATGGAGCATATGATCTCCATATTCAAGTAGACTAACAAGCAATTATTAAAGAAGAGTTTCTGCTTGAATTCAAAGTATCATTTCAAATTATTCAATGGGCTACAATTGACAGCAGCACCAAAAATTACTGAAGCCTATGTGTAAAGAGTTAAATTACCAGATTGTCTTAGACATTAATGTAATTTATACCATGTTATCACTGTAGGACAACTGAAACAACACAAAATAAACAGGGCTGTTGCTGGAAATATTTTATTCCTGTAGGCTATACTTCCTACCTACATTGCTGGTACATTTTGGAACAGTACAGCTACATGAACTAATTGTCTTTAGTGTCTGACCTAGGCCTATACGTTATATATATACTGTAGCTTAGTTGGCTTGTGCATGACGTGACGTTTTGTAACCTACGTTTCCGTCAGTCTACAGTCTTTTGTCCCTTCTTTACCATGATAACCCTCCCAAGATAGAACCACCACTCATGCCATCGATGTTGAATTTTGGGCGTCTGACGGAAACTGATAGCCTAGAAATCTAGACGCACCCTAGCGGCGGCAAATTAATTTGCTCAGCTTGTACGTCTAGTATCGAACCATAGGAATTTCTATTGGCTTAACACCGTGGATGACGGCCAATCACAGCGCTCTATTTCGTTAGAGAGTCTTAAAGCGTGCTTAACAGGATAACGACATCCTGCGACGGTGAACAACAAGGAAGGTGGCTATGGCAAACGAAGAGCGGTTGTTTGAATCGGCGTTGGCGTCAACTTTGGAGGAGTTGGACTTGTGCTTTTCTTTGAAAGTAGATCAACACAATGCACTTAAGTCATTCCTTTCGAAGAAGGATGTATTTGCCGTTTTGCCGACCGGATACGGATATGGTCGTAGCGCTGGCCTATTGCATGCCTAGGCAGTTTGAAAGACAATTCTCTGCCCGCCCCTTGGATTAAGCGAGGTGAATGATTCGATGCCAGACTATACATGTCAATGATATAGGATGGCCCGCCAGGCTAGGAAACTGATCAATCTGACCAACAATTAACGTCGATTTGACACTATTTTGCTGTCCGGGTTTGCAAATCATTCATTTAGAAAATTTAAGTTGCGCTATTTGTTATCATAATCACAGCACGGCTTTACTATGTTATCATTAGGCAACCATATCATTACATTATCGCAATTAATAAGTCATCATAATCATACATAGTCAGCATGGCATGTCACTAGCCTACCTGCTCCACCACTGAGTTCTCATGTAGCCTCAACTAGGCTCGCACTCTCCACCACACTGTCCCTTGCTCTGTATATCCTCGTTCAAACTCAACGAACTTCAACATGTTGCTGACATATGCTAGCCTACTTGCTATATTGTATTGAAGCTTCTACATTGGTGTTCATTTTGCACAATTGTTACTACCGGCACCCGCCGCAATTTCGTGTAGGCAACTTTGATTAACTTTTGATGCGCTCACAGAATCCTGGCTCTGAGCCAAATACTGCCAAAATGGGAGGGGTGGGGCCTGACGTGAGCTGTTATTGGATCAGTCCAGTGTCAATATTGAAATGTAACCAATGGGCCGCTGATTGTCCTTCGTTTGGGCCGATCGTTGGCCAAAATAATCAAATTATATATATAGCCTATTCTATCGGCCCAAAAGGTGCGTCGGCCCACCGGGAAAATGCCCGGTATGCCAGATGGCCAGTCCGCCCATGATATATGATATGATTCATATGACACAGGTTTGATGTGTACATATATTGCCATGAGACCAGCAACCATCTGTTTAACTTTTCTAGTAGGCTTCACTTTGCATCTCTGAACAGCTCTGAATTTGTCAAATGCAAAACTTACAGACACACCTCCATCCTCTCCCATGTCATTATGTATTTATAGTTTCAGTCAAGATATGCATGTCACTGAATCTATTAGCACTCAAAAACTCAATAACACGTATTAACAGTTTACAGTAATACAGACGTAACTGAATGACAAAACATGCTTTGAAACACCACGGTGACACCAAAGATTAATAATAAAGTGGTGACAAGTCATGTACTGTATCCTCTGTAGTTTTACACAACTTCGTATCTCACACGGTCTCTCCGGAAATGTGCAAGAACGATAAGAACTTGTCAAATTGGCTATACAGTACTTAGTTATATAACTCAAATAAATTCAGTGTGCCTAAAAAACTTTTTTTATCACCCATTGCACAAAGCCAGGTGTAAATGGTTTCCTTTATTTAAGACCATGTAAACTGAACGTGGTGTTACCTGCCCACACCTTTTCTGATGTTTTATCAGTCTGTTATAATGGTGCTGTGTTCTAGCACGAGGCATGCACAATGTAATGCCGAGAAGACTGGCTTTAGTAAATCTGCTGTGCAGGGATGGCAAGAAACAAAAAGTGATGATATCTGAATCTGAGTTTATTTTACCACACTAGCGCTCCTGGTTGGCCAGTACATACATTGTGTTCTGCCACTGATATAAGAAATGCTTGCATATTCTCCAACGTGGATTATTTGTTAAACCCAGTTTATGGTTCTGCATCAGAACTATGCTACAGGAAATAATTTGCTCTATGCAAGAGCACACTCTTAAAACTAATGTGTTGTCCCTCTCCGGACTCAGAGATGTGTGTTGTTTTGTCAAGTTGTGTTGTTTTCAACGCAAGTGTGTTATTTTCAACACGTATTGTGTAACAAATAAAAAAGGAAACAACAGAAACTGTGTTCCCTATCTGGACAGAGAGATGTGTTAAAAATAATGCAAGTTATGTTGTTTTCAACACATTTATTCATTTATTGAGTTCATACGTCAATCTATGACAGATATGTCGCCATGGACTACTTCAGCCCTAGGCCTGACATGCACCTCCTCAGACTTACTTAGGCTTATGGCATGGCTCCTATACAGAGCCTTAATGCTGCATTCATGACGGCCGTAAACTTGGAAGACCCAATTTGAAAAATCCTTTGTGTTCATGAGATCAACTTGGAAAACAAATGGATTCCCACGGAAACACGTTTGTATTTTTGTGCTGTCTTTACAGGAAACACATAAATAAGTTACCAAGACTGCTTACCATAGTTCAGCAAGAATGTCTCAAGTGAACGTTTGAATTTAGTGATAAATAATCTTGCATATTTATAATGAGAGTGAAGTTTGTCTCTTGTTGTGTTGTTGTAACAGAGGTCACCATGATTGGAGAGCGTGATTGTGACGTCAAGTTGGGTAACTCGGGGCACAAGATTTCCACATAAGTCTCCGAGTGTGAAATCCCACCCGACTTCACATTCAAGCAATCTTTCCAGAGATTTCCGAATATCCGACATGTCATGAATGCAGCATAAATACGGCTTATGTGTTAAGCCCACTGACTGAACTCTGACCAGTATGCAGCTAATGTGAACTGATGGAGGCATGGACACATTTGACAGCTGCTGGTCATTCACACTCTGGTCACTTTTAGAAAGATAATTTCTTATTTCTCCTTAAGTAGTCTTACTTCTTATACACAGTAGATTACTCATATGGCTCATATTAATTTTTGAAATTGATGTCTAAATGACTAGATTGCTTTTGAATTAAAAGGATGGAATGTGACATTCTTTTAGACATTATTTTAATGTTTCAACAAATACATGTAAATCAAGCCTGTGGCTATGGACCTCTTCTGACTTCAACTCTCAACCCTTGTGGAAATGGTTGGGCAAAGTATGTGTGTGACTCTTCCAACAGTTCTTAAAACATTCCATGCACCTGGTTTCCTGGCTTGATGCCTGCTCCAGCAAGTGACTCGTTAGACATTTGAAGGCAACGAGGCAGACGGCAGCTGCCGGTGTCTCCGATTCTCACCTCTCTCCCACGTTCTCCCCCTGCTAAGAATAGATTCCATACCGCACAAGGTGCGCTCCAGCCCTGCCTCACCTGCTCACAGTGAGACCGTCTCCAGACTAAGCAGACTAAAGAAACACAAACAAATAGAGAGAAAGACTCAGAGTGAAGCGATTGAAGTTCAAGTCACAGCACAAAGACTTGAAAAGCAAATATGGAAATAGAAAATGGACAATGCCCCAAGCACACACACACACACACACACACACACACACACACACACACATGCAGGAACCAAGATAAGAGTGGTGTCTGTTACTCAGAGCACAGGGTTAAGAACAAGAGAAAAAGAAAGAACGGGAGAGACAGCAAACACACATGCACTCATTTCATCCTGGCTGATAGATGCATTCAAAAACTCAAACATTCATTTCAGGAGGGTAAACACATGGCAATTTGAAACTGTTTATTGAGATGGGGCTATTTACCGAGTGTGTTTGAATGGATGGTAGGCTATCATGCAATGGGGAAATAGAAGAGTTGGGTGTATGAATTAGCCACAGTGTGTTACTGATGCTGAATACCAAGGCCTTCACTGGCATGTTTACTAGCAGTATAGAGCGCTTGTGTTCACTCTGTGTTCACTTTGTTCTGAAACAGAGATCCTGGTTATAACATGCCATGGTGCAGTATGTTTTGGCCTGGGTGGGCTCTGTGATTTCTGTTCTAAGAGAAAAGATGCAAATGATTCAGACTATAACAGAGGTTTCGAGATGAAAGGATGGGGAAAAAAACACATATAGCCGATATTGCCATGTCACCATGGAAACCGAGCAGTCGAGCTTATACCAGCAGGTACTAACATGCCTTTCTATTCTGTTCACACTCTCAAGCCAAGTAGGGGTGGTAGCATGTGTGCATGTAGTGTGTGTGTGTGTGTGTGTGTAAGTGTGTGTGTTTGCATATCATACATTAACTTAGACATAATTGATTGAGAAATATAATTTTGCTCATTAAAAGCTTGTGTAATTGACATTGATGCACGTGTGGGCGGGTGTGATATCTTTGGAATGGAAGCCACGTAGGTGTGTGGATTCTAATGTAGGTGCTTGCAGAGGAGGATTCTACACAGTAATACACATAGGTCTCATGTGCTCTGCATTTTCCGTCTCTGTGTGTGTTTGTGTGAGAGTTGCCATGTGAACGAGGGCTTGGGGGGGTAGGGGGTGGAAAGCATAGACTATCCATATGCTTGCTATACTTTTATAAGTTGCCTGATAAAGGAGTCGGCGGAGTTCACTCATTTTCAGTGACAGACTACTATTCTTTAGATGAGATTTTGTTGATCTTACGGTAAAAGTGGGCTGTTGTGGCTGTGCAGGCTTTTTGTGGAGAAGCTGTAATTTTACAACAGGGACAGGTGTGTTGTTGCTTGGCTGTCACCAATGAAGGCAAGTCAGAGAACCAGGGATGCTGCACCACAGGGTGCTCGCTTTGTGTGCATCGGTGGGAAGGGTAGTCATTGGGGGAGACGCAGTGAGTGCAGAAATACATTTATTTGGCACGGTAACGCCATGTTATTGGGCATGGGCACGGCAAACAGTTGCAAAAATGACAAAAATGACTTCAAGTCAGGGTGATTGGGCATCATCAGGAGTAGCATTTAGGTGTATGTGTGTGTGTGTGTGTGTGTGTGTGTGTGTGTGTGTGTGTGTGTGTGTGTGTGTGTGTGTGCGTGCATGTTTGTTTGTGTGTGTGTGTGTGTTTGTGAATAAAAGGTGTGTGTGTGTGTGTGTGTGCGTGCGTGCATGCGTGTTTGTGTGTGTGTTTGTGTGTGTATGTGTGTGTTGTTGGTATAGGGTCTGTTTAATTATGCTGTTTACAGTAATCCTGTCCTCGCAGCACACCCTACTGGCACAAACAGAGGGAACACGCGCAAGTTTAATCCCCTCTCTCTGTACACACACACACACACACACACACACACACACACACACACACACACTTAGCCAGCCACCAGGCCTTTCATCTCCGCTCGCTGCTCAGCACCGTGCCAATGGAGATAGACGCTCCAGAGACATTTAGGTCACGGCGAGCATTAATGAGCGTAAAGTACATCAGGAGCACGCAGCAGTCGTCAGGCACACAGACACACGGAGTAGGAGCCGTGGAGCGAGCGCCTTCATCTGGCTACAACCTCCTTTTTTTCCTCCCTCCATCCACTGCCGCAAGGGAGGATTTTTCACCAACGTAAAGTGTTGTTAGCCTACTGTGTCAATCAGCATGGAGATGGCTGTAAATATTAGGACACGTGTAAGTGCTCTACAGACTAGTCTTAAGAACAACTCTTTTTGGGCAGGATGACAGGATGGAGCCAGCAGATTAGTGTCTCATCCCGTTCAGATGGTGCAACTCCCCCAAGTTCAGGCAGAGAGAGCGTTGCAATGGAGTGCCGGTTGTTTCACTCAGGCATGTGAGTGCTGTTTCTCACTGAAAGGGAGGCAACTGTAACTGTAGTGTGTGCCCACACTCTTTATTCAACACTCTCTCCTTCAGTTCTTCTGACACGTGGAGATAAATGAATAGCCTGCGCTCATCTGTTTTTTTTCCTCTTCTCTTTCTATCCCTCTCTCTCTCTCTCACTCTCTCCCTCTGTTCTGACCCTTGGAGACTACGTATTCACACCTCTCTCCTCCTTGCTCGCATTTAATGGGGATTTGAAGACTTGTTAGCGTGGGCTGGGTGTAATTGGTTTAACCTTGGTGTTCTATGCTGCTGCGGCAGCCTTGCGATTGATTGGATCGGACTCAAATCGAGACGTGTTGGAAAAACACGCTCCTGGAGACTTGATGATGCAGCTGTTGTTGTTGTTTTTCCTTCCTTATTTTCTACCCTCAGCTTAGATTTGTATCTGGTTTGAAAAGATGTTGGTTTCACTTGCATTAGTTTGTTAAGGGATTATAAAGAAAATGTAGAAGATAAAAAGAGTTGTCACTCATTCTTGATTTATGCTAAACACCTTTTTAGACACAAACAAGATTAAGATCCGTGCAAACAGTACATTTATGCCTCTGGCTTGTGGCTTACACAGAGGGCCAAGAGAATTCAGGGATTATCATTGGCTGTTTCCAATATATTTGGTGCAAGAGCTGTCACACATTTGCTTAAAAGCCAATACATTATAGAATGAAAAATAACTTTGGCCAGTGTTATGACCTTAGGGACTGTACGATATTTAGCGGGGGGGGGGGAGGGCCGGTCGCCAGACCATCGGGTTAAAAATGTTCTGCCTGGCCCTCCCCCCTGGTCAATTTTTTTTTTCCAGGGGCCTCCCCCCGGCTCAAAAAAAATGTCCTAGGCCCTCCCCCCTACGTGAATCAATTAAAACTGGTCGAAAAATGACGTTTACAAGGTTAAAACGGCCAGCAAATAGGCTTGTTCGTCTTGTCTGAGTCTGACTTTCGTCGGGCTTTCTACGTAAACGTGATCTTCAGAGGCTAGCCGGGAGGAGCTACAACAGAGGGCAGCTCATCCCGAACAGAAAGGCTACAGTCTGCCTGACGTGACTCACGGGAGACATCGCGGGAGATATCGCGGAATGTTGTTTGCAATAAACACAGCAGAACTTTCATTCTTACTCATTAAAATGAGCATGATTACTGACGAAATAAATTCTTATGATGTAGTTTAAATAAACCACTGTTGTCATACAGTTAACAGGCCTGCATTGTAGAACATAAATATCAAGTGTTTTCCCTATATGTGTGTCTATCTATTTAGCCAACAGCAGAAAATAACAGAATATCCAAACGTTTTCAGTAGGCTAGCCTACCATTGTTGCAGAAATCACGTATAAGAAGGTATCCCTTCGATTTCTGTTTATTTTCGCATATTCCAACATAAGGAAGCAGCATGAGCCTCTAGTCATAATCGTCATGAGGACATTCCTCCCAAATGGCCCTATCACGTCTTTGAACTGACGTCATGAGGGCGTGTTTCAGCTCGTGCAGCTCGTGGAAGGCAACTGCAAGATCTGTCTGCAGGCTAAGACTCCCGCGATATTTTAAGGTCATGTGACATGGTGTCACGGTGGTAAGTCCCTCCCCGGCTGACAGAAGTCGGACAGAATTTCTAACCAGTATGCATTGCGTCCATCCCAGTATGCATTGTGTTCAACCCAGCATGCATCACATCAAGTCAGATCTGCCGCAAGTCGAACTCCCCTAATGTCATAAGCACACATACACACACACACACGGGGCTACAAACCAGTGTTGCGCGGGTTTGGTCACAAGCGGTCGCCCGATATTTTAATCAACCCGCAACTCGGACCGCGAATATTAATTACGACAAAATTATACCCGACCTGCGATCCGACCCGCTTATGTACAAAATGTGTGCTTTTTGTTATAGCCTGCATGCAGTAGTCTATTTCTGTAAAACAAACTAATTTATTTGCGAAACTTTATGCAGTAGAACTACGCAGGCATGCAGGACATATGTTTGCGCAGGAGAGAGAATGAGAATAAGAGCGCAAGCACGCACGCAACCACCAAGGATTAGAACACTAGGATAAGATTTGGCCATGGACATACTTCTTTCGAAAATAGAAATGGGGAGGCAAGGTAGGCAAGAGAGATACATTGCTGGTCAAAACGTTAACGTAATAACTGGTTTAAAATGCCGAATGAAGCACAAAGCTTTACTAAAGCACATCCACTGTTTAAAGTCACAAACACAACGAACTAAGGTAACTTTTATGCATGCGCGAACCTACTGTATACATACCGGTAGATATGGCTGTGTAGTCTGTGCCATAAGATTTATTCCTGCAGGCTGCCCGTTTCGGCTGTCATACTTTTAAATGGCTTCGCAAGAAGTAGCCTAGGCCTACATAGACCATAACTTGTACTACTGTCATCTTTAAGAACTTTTCCCAATATTTCCCATAGCCTAGGCTATATCGCTTTTCCTGAAGGGGTGTCTTTATTATTTTAACTCGCGTCTTCAGCTTCTTTACTGTTGACTTACTGTATTGATGCTTTACTGCATTGATGCTAGCCTTCTCATGATATTTTAAGTAGGCCTATTTGTAGAAAATATATATTTAATTAATTTTAACTGACCTGCCCGCAAATGACCCGAATATCATTAAAATATTTGGTTTATGACTCATAACCGCGGGTGACCTGCAAGCTTACGAGGGGAGTTGTGGGAGATTCAGGTAGGGTTGCGACTTTTTGGACTCGCCCACTCTGTCAAAGAGACGTGAATCATGTTTTGGCCTACAAACCTTTTAAAATATCGAAAACGGATCATTGATCAGGGGAAAAAAATATCATGGATCAGGAAAAAATATTTTTCCTCTGCCCTCCCCCCAGGCCAAAAAAATTATCCTGGGCCTTCCCCTAAGGCTTAAAAAATTCTCTTAGGCCCTCTCCCCCCTGACGACCGGCCCTCCCCCCCCCCCCCCCCGCCCGGTAAATATCGTACAGTCCCTTACTTTCTTTAGTTCTTCTGGCCAATTCAGGAGTACTTAACTGCCTTTTCTATTTCATTTGTAACCCATGATGTGCACAAGCTATGATAACCTGCATCATTGCACAGGTAGCCATGCTGCCAGCTACCTGGAATTAAAACATGCCGAGTAACACTTCACCAATCTCACAAGTCCCATTCTATGCTAATCGATGGGATGATAAACAATGGTGCGGCAGGCCAGGCAGCGCAAAGGTCCAGAGGCAAAGGAAATTAATTGGTCCAACTCTCCACTCCCCTCTCTGCCCACTGTGCCTGGACTATTATTGAGCTCCTCTCCCAGAGTCAACAACCAACAACCGACTCTATTGAATTCCTGTGTAAACAGGAGATTGTGTGATAGCGTTGGGCTTTGACATCCAATCTCGTGCTCTCTCTCTCTCTGTATCTCTCTCTCTCTCTCTCTCTCTCTCTCTCTCTCTCTCTCTCTCTTTCTCTCTCTCTCAGTGTGTGTGTGTGTGTCGGTGTGTGTCGGTGTGTGTCTGTGTGTATGTGTGTATGTGAATGTTTGTGTGTGTGTGTACCTGTTAGGAAGATTTTCAGACATACTTTGTTGATTTGAACCACAAAGCGGGGCAAACATACAATTCAAAAATCCCTGTGTGGAGTGTGATCTGGCTCCTCACCGAATGAAAACACATTTCTCCCACCAGAAGCGCCAATGTTTCTCAATGAGGATGATGTGCTGTCTGCATTCTGTCGTCCTCCACTCCATCTTCACCCTCATTGAGAAACATGGGCTCTGTTGTTATTTCAGTGATCCCCCTCCCTCCACGTGGACCCCAGTCTCACACAGGCTGGCCTGGGCTAGGGAAACAAAAGGGCTCTCAGCTTCCGCTGTCATACACAGCACTTGATGATCCCTTGGCTGTGTACAAGCACATGTCGAAAGTACACACACAACCCCCCTCCTCAAATCCTGCAAAAGCCTCCCTGGGTTTTTTTCATGTTGCAAAGCTCTCCTTTTGTCTTTCCAAATCACTATCGCTCTCTCTCTCTCTCTCTCTCCCTTCTCTCTTTCCACCCTTTCTCTCTTCTCTTTCTCTCCGAGAGGAGAGAGAACACAAGTCACCTTGAACTCCCGCAGCACTTCCAGCAGCGTGTCACATTCTTTAATTCGGCGTCGGGTTTTTAGTCTTTTAGCCGGCGAGCGGCCGACTAGCGCGCTTCTCCTCCACACCGCGTGCAGTCGGCAGCCCGACACCTCCGCTCCACCACTGCTTCCCATGGGCCTTATTACTGGTGACATTCAGCCTGTGTCTAACTCTCCAGCTTATCTCAGTGACAGCACAGACCGAGAGGGGAGGTTAGAGAGAGAGAGAGAGAGAGAGAGAGAGAGAGAGAGATGGAAAGAGAGAGAGAGATGGAGAGAGAAAGTCAGAGGGAGTGAAGTCAGAGAGGGAGAGGGAGAAAGAGAGAAAGACTTGCAGATGGAATCGGAGAGAGAGTCTGAAAGAGGAGAAAGTCTGAAAGCGAAAGAGGGGAAGCACATGAGAGGAGAGAGAGAGAGAGAGAAGGATAGGAAGCTGCACAGGGCCAGTTTACCATACCGGAGTCTCTCCTTCGCTGCAGTGCGACTCGTCTCGACTGCGGTGGAATGGACGCTGAGCCCTCATGCTATCCCTGACATCCATATAAGAGGCGCATATCAAGCCCCTGAGTAGGCCAACAAGCCCAACGACACAGCCGCCATCACATGCCACAAACCACGAGTGCGGCCACCCACCACCCTGTCCCCAAACCTCCCTCAGTAAATGGGCAGACACTCTGATGCTTGCAGCTTACATCTGCTGATCCCTATATGGTTAAGTATCAGTTACCAGTCAACAGTTACCTATCACAGGGTGATGAGGTTTTTTGACAAAGATGTTAGTCCTAAGCGTGCTGTTTTCAAACAGGGATTCCTTTTAAATTGTTTGATTGTATATGTACTTACTGTATGTACCGGTACCCATATATTCAGTGAGTACAATGTGTGTTAACAGAAAAACAATCAAATTAGTGATGAGGTGGTAAGGCTCCTAACCAAGTTGCTTAGTTAGGCTACCAGCAGAAAAGCAGATTGAGTCCTATTTGTGGGTAGGATTCAATAAAACAGGGGAAATGGGGCCAGGTAATGAAAACCAGTATCACTTAAGCAAACAACTCAAGGAGAAAATAATCCAAACACTGCAGTTAGCGCTTTTTAAAAAACCTAACAAAATTGGTTGGCAGAGAGCAGCAGGCGTTGCATATCTTATGGGCCAGAATTCACATGCAGCAGAACAACAACCCAATCAAGTGAGTGGATCTGAAATGCAGATCGGCAGATTTTGGAAGGAAGGAAGCTGGGAGGAGTGAGGAGTGGGCTTTCAGCGCAGTGTATTTAAGTAGGACACTTTGCTTTTCTAACTCCTGTTAATTGGACATCAAACAAGCCTGCCTGCCTGTGTATCTCTGGCTGTGTGTGTGTGTGTGTGTGTGTGTGTGTGTCTGTGTGTGTGTGTGTGTGTGTGTGTGTGTGTGTGTGTGTGTGTGTGTGCGTGTGTGCACGCACGCATATGTGTGTGTGTGTGTATGTGTGTGTGTGTGTAATGCGGCGCCTGTAAATGTGTGTGTGTGTTTGTGTGTGTGTGTGTGTGTGTGTGTGGGCGAGATTAGACATCTGAGGGTATGTTGGCATGGAGGAAGATACATGCCTCCTATCAGACGCTTTGTTCTACATCAGCGCGGTTTGGATGGATATTGTTTCAGCCTCTCCTCTCCTCAGAAGACTGCCAATCCCCTCAGAGGGGCCCAGAAGAAAGGGAGGCGTAGTCGGACCGTTTACGCCTCGTTTGAGCTCTTCTTTGTACTTTTCTTGCATATCTCGAGGAATTTGTTTTTTGCTTATTTATTGATTTATGTATACAACTGCCCTTTTAGTGGTTTGCGCCATGTTTAGTAGTTGTTCCATGTTTGGCTAATGCCAGCAACTCCCTCAGCACCTTGGACAGCTCCCGGCTATACTGAGACTTACAAAGGAAACTAACTTAATCTTCCATAGAGAATATTATACCTAATATATACCAAAGAAAGTTACAGCGTATCATATCTTTGAGCCTGTCATATGTTTCACAACACATGATGGTCTCCATTGTGTATAGGTCTGACTTCTTATGGTGGATTTAAAGATGATCAGTACAGGGAGTGCTGATTTGGTCACTTTAGGTATGTGTAGCAACATTCAGTCCTATGTTCTCCTACAAGTCCATCATTCTCTCTCTCTCTCTCTCTCTAGGAGCTCATAAATATACCTTTAAAGGTAAACTCTGCAGTATTGGCAATTTCCTTACTGTTTTCTCGGTTTTTGCTTCTTTTTCGCTGGCTCTGTCATGATGAATGTCTGAGAAACTCCATCGCTACCTTTTTCTAGCCGGTGCCTGGCGTGTATGTGTATTTGAATGCAGTAAAGCAATTCGTTACACTCGTTACACTTTTCTGACACTGAGGCCGTCGGCCCACCGCCCCAAAGTTGCAAGGGTGGTTTTTCCGCTCACAGGCGCTAGGGGGAAGCGAGACGGCCACCATTCAACCCGAAAAGAGTCATATAACTATTCCAATGACTCTGAAGCTGTTAAATGAAGGTAAATTAAGCTAAAAAACTTGCATATTAAGCTAAAAAACCTGCATAGTGTGCCTTTAACACTAGACTTCTCATTGCTAATGGCACGCCCACTCTTAGCCGATTTCTCAGAAAAGGCATTTGACACTGTAAAATAATTATTAGTCTTGATGGTGATAATGGTTACTTTAATCTTTAAGGTTTCCCATCTTCTTCATTTTACTGGCTGTCTGCGTATGAGATGAGTGTTTGAGAGAGAAAGAGAGAGAGAGAGAGAGAGAGTTTATTAACTTTATCTAGCGTTCCCAAGCCACCCCAGGGAGTGTGTGTATCACTGGCTGTCGAGACACTCAAATCAATTCAAGCAGCCTGTCTTTAATTGGCAAAACCAGTAAAGAAGGAAAGAGGAATATAATGGAAATGAGGGGAAAAAACCTGTCTGACAGCACACGCAGCAGAGAGAAAGAAAAGTGTTATTTTACACCCTGGGAATGTTCACCTTGCATCCTCATTTAAATGTGCTGAGGGGAGTTGGGAGATTTGTAAAAACAAAAAAAGGAAATTGTAATTCTGAATGTATATGAGAGTCCAGAGCTCCCCAGGAGTGTAGTCCTAGAGATTCTCACATCTGGTTTCTGCCCCATGCTCTGCCTCTGAATTGCAGCCTAGGCAGGCATCAGGGGAGACCAAGCTCCTCTCCCTGCCATCGACCTTTGACCTCTCTGGGATGGAGGAAGGGGGAGGGTATGGTCAGCACAGGGTCCAAAATTGTAGGGTTTGTGTGAGGTGGGGTGAGGTGGTGTGGTGGTGAGGTGGACGCCAGGTGGACATGCAGACGCAGGGGCCTCTACCTGGGCTAATTTCACCCTCCGGTAGGCTCAGGAGGCAGGGCTTAAATAAGCACTGTGACTCCCATACCTCACACTCAACCCTCAGGTGTGAGATATCACACACACTTTAAGAAAGGAAAGAGTTGCCTCTCTGTGAGAGTGAGAAAGTGTGTGTGTGTGTGTGTATGTGAGAAAGAGTGTGTGCAGGTGTGAGAAGTAGACACACTCAAAGACATACAGAGAAAGAGGGATAGAGAGAATTTTCCCTCAGTGACGTGCATAGATAAAAAAAATGTATTTCTGGAACCATCCTATTCATTCAGACAAAACAGATAAAACATCATTAACATACTGTACAGGCACAGACAACTTATTCTAACTTAATTGCGGTGTAACATAGGCTTAGTTGTTGATGGCTGTTCCACTGGTTCCTCGTAGCGGTGCTCTGATGTGCTTTCCTCCATATGGAAGGGAGCCGGGCCGCACTGTGATGTGGGATGCGTGCGGCGACGTTGCTCTCTCCTGCATGTGCTGCCTCAGAGATAAACAGTGTGTGTGTGAGCAGGGAAGCCTGACTCCTCCGATAAAGCAGGGCCTGGGAGATATCACCGCTATGAAGCTAGCCTTGTCTGATGATCAGCCCGGTCTTGATAAGGCCTTAACACCTTGATAACACTTGTCAATCAAATGACACCGCATCGCCTCACGCTCAACTCCGAGACGAGGTTGATACCGCTTTAGGCCTGACACCTGACGCCATCGGACTCTCCTTCCCTCTCTCTCAGTCTCTCCATCTCTCTCTTTCTCTCCTTCACGCCGACTCTGTCACTCTGTTTCTCCCTATCAGTAATCAGCACATAGGGAGAGATTTATCAATTAAATCCAATTGGACTCAGGTGACCTCTAGATTAAGTTGTTTGTTTCAGGTTGGAACCCTTTGGGACTTTGGAGATGTATTAGATCATTAAAGTCTCTTGTGATAAGGCTTGACACCACAACGCCATGCCGTCTACTTAAGACTAAAAATAATTCTGTTGCCAAGGTTTCTTATTCCAAGACTGAGGGTCGTTTAAGACCTTCGCAATCTCTCTCTCTCTCTCTCTCTCTCTCTCTCTCTCTCTCTCTCTCTCTCTACACACACACACACACACACACATACAAAAGATAACATTGACTCTTGTGCCTCCTGTGAGAAATAGTTCCATCAACAGGCCAGTGCATCATGAAAAGCCAACGGCCTCTCAGCCAGACCAGTAGAGAATCTCTGTCATCACCTTGCACCCCCTTTGATCTCTCAATCACACCAAAAATGTGTTCTTTTGCTCCTTTCGTTACCCCTAGAACTTCCATCCATACAGAGAACCTCTCTGTCCTGGAATGCACAAAGCCTCATTCAGGCAACCATGTAATGAAAGAGTCTTCTGCCTGAAGCTAGCATGAGAAGGGGGAAAAAACTATCAAAGGTAAGAAAGGCAATAGCCTTTCATGGCTGCACCCACCTCCCCCCTCTCTCTCTCCCTCTCTCTCTCTATCTCTCACACTCTGAATATAAAATGTAGTCACATCAGAATTGGAGAGAAAGGGACTACACAAACCTGGCATTAAATCAAAGGAGTGCTCTTCAACATAGACACTCAAATCTGCATATAAATAAAAATGGTTTTCAATGTAGCCTGTGAAATTGAAAGAACAAGCAGGACCAGGGTATATGACAGTTAACCCTTAATGTGATTTCTCTGTGAATGAGACCATGCGAGCTCTGTGAGCATACACCAAGCAAGGGCCACTGGCAAGAGCACTATGCTGGAGACAAAATGGAGAAAAGATCATTTAAATCTGCCTTAATCAAATGACATTAAGTTATCCCACATGAAAGACAAAATAAGGCTTTGTTGCCCAGTGGCTTTCTTCCGTCTGATGTCAGGGGAAATTGGGGAGAAATTTCCTGATTTAATGAGACTGGATCCAGGTGTGTGCTGAGCGCAGATGTGTAGAATCTCCACACATTTCAGATTGGCCACTCAATTTATTGAAGAGCCTGTTCATAAGTGCTTCAACAGCTTTGGGATTTTAACCCACGATAGGGAATCTAATGAATGGAATTTAAAAGTATCATGATCCCATTTCAGAGGATCCTCCAACCATATGGTCACTCATATTCTTTGGAATTCATCTTTGTGTGTGTGTGTGTATGTGTGTGTGTGTGTGTGTGTGTGTGTGTGTGTGTGTGTGTGTGTGTGTATACCACTGAGAATTATGTTTAATTGGTGAGTGCAGCACTTGGAAATATGTGAAAGAGAAATGCACTAGAGAGTGCAGGCATGTCAATGGATAGGGAAACAGACAGGAGAAAGATGAAGAAAGAGGTGGAAATGTAACTGTTTAGCATTCTCTGTCCACCATTTTACTCCTGCCTTTCAACTCTCAGCTCCCCTGTCTGTGAACGTCAACCATGTAGTGCTGTTTATGTGCAACAAGTACAGTTTGTGGTGATGTTAATGCAGTACAAGTAAGCGTTGCTGATTCTAATATATCTCCATTACCCCCTGCAAAATGTGTATATTTGTATGTTTGTGTCCCTCTTTTTTATCATGCTGGATACAGATTGTCAAGACACAAATGTGTGTTGTTGGGATACAACGACACATACAAAGAAAGAGGATACTAACAATGCAATATAAATTTAACCCAACAATGCAGAAAATACAGAGGTGCAAAGGCAATCCCTCTGCCTCACACACACACACACACACACACACACACACACACACGCACACACACACACACAGACACACAGACACAGACACACTCACAACACAGTCACGCATACCCACCAATCTTCCCCGGCACTGAATATGGCATCTCAATGTGGGCGCTCAGGCATTCCAGCAGTGCAGGTGTGTTACCACAGCAACAAGATACTGCACTCTGCATTCCAAGACCTCACACTTCTCTCCCCACCTGCCAATCACACTTTCACATAATTTATCAGGGCTTGGGATTGGCTGGCTTGGTGTGCAGTTGATGTGTTGACCTTCTCGCTCACTCCATATGGATCTTCACAAGTGACACATAATTATCCACCTAAAAGATTACTTGTACCCCAGTGTGGAGACTCTCAGATGAATAACTAATAGATTTTCCTCTTGGCAGTTTCAGTGTAACAAACAATTTCAAATGAGTTAGTTCATGAAATGAATACATTGATTTTTATTCTGTTCATGATACAAGAAAGAAGGTTTTCAATCAGGGATTTCAGTGTGGCGCATGCCGCACAAAAGGCTTCTTCAGTGACACCCCAAAACACACAGTGGGATTCTCACAAGTAGCAAAGAACAGACATGACAGATGTACTGAGTATAGCCTAAGCCTAATATCTTCATAGGCTACATATTGCTAACCTGACTCTCGCCAGATGAATTTCGTTCCGGCTAGCTCCACTCATCCATCTAGGACCAATCCATTGGAGTGTTGCTTAATCAAAAAATGCTTGCATATGATTGAATAAGCCACTTGTCCGTCATCTATTGACATGCTACTTCAACCACTCACATCGAAGCCAACCCGTGATGCTGATAACAGTCTCACAGTCGCTTCTACGCTATGTCACATCTATGAAACTCCCGCCCTGCGTCCTGATTGGCTGTACCATAAAATCGGGTGCAGAAATCACTGTTAATGGAAGAGGTCCCAGATGGATGTCAGTGAAGCTAGGCGGAGCTAAGCAGAACGAAATTCATCTGGCGAAAGTCAGGTTAACATATTGCCACAAACATAAAAATTGTGCAACAATTTAATCTTAAATAATTATTATTATTTATGTCTCTGTGTGGTATGTAGCCTACTGGGGATGCTTACATGCAGATATCAAAGTGTTTCTATTTTGTATTGAAGTGAATTTATGTGTAGATCCGAAATTGGAGGATATTTCAGCACTATTAAGGTGGACAGCTCCCCTTAAGAGTATCTTAAAGGAGAAATCAGGCCAATTTTAACACAGAGATCAGACCATGTTCGTCAGAAAAAAACGTGTTTGACGTCTGACACGAGCTAAAGCAGCCAATGTGCCTATAAACTGCACCGTTGTGCCTTCTAACATACTCAACATGTCATGATAAGTGCTGTGCAACATGAACACGGTCCTTACATGACACCACTGTGCGTGTTCCACCCAATAATTGTGAAGGAACAGTAGCCTATACAGCCTATAAATCCTGTGCTTGTACATGTAGCCTAGCTGTCAGCCTACCTTTTCCCCTTTGTTGCTTCCTGTAGCCCCAAAGTCCATAACAAAGTCAATCTCATGCTTTTTCCCATTTCCATGGAGACCAAAGATGACAGGATAAATAAATAAATGCAGACTTAAATTATGAGATGTCGTAGAAAACCCTCGTAAGTGCATGTATCCATCGCTAACGGTGAACCGGGCCCTGGTGTTCCCCTGTGTCCACGTCCATCTCTGTCCCTCTGCCTCACCGTCACCGCCTCTGCTTCCCCTCCGCTCCACTGAGGAGTACGCACCTGACCAAGCCCCGATTCTCTGCCCAGTTAGCTTCACATTACCTCTCACCTCACTGACTAACCTAGCAGCCATTACAACGTGCCTCATGCGGTCACCTGAAGGGAACAATGACAGGACTAAATGTAGGTAAAGGGATGGGAAACAAAGACTGAGACGAGATGGTCTGCCAGGTCTATTTATGTGCCACTGACCCTTGGTGCCATGTGTAATGTGTAATTGGCATTGCATCGGTTGTAAAGACACAGCTCTGTGCGCAGTTTTAACGGATCATCATTGCCCTTGGACATTTTCAGCTGGTTTGGAAATTGGACTAATTTTAACATCACTTTTTCCCCTTTTAAAATATATTTTCTTTTTTTTTATTTGTTTATTTGTTTTGTTGTCTGTGTTGTATGTCTTGGTGTCACGGGTACGCTGGCGACTACGCCGCTCCGTCCGGCATTTTTTTGTATTTGTTATTTTTTAAATGTATTTGTCTTGTCTTGAAGTCATGGGTACGCTGGCGACTACCCCGCTCCATCCGGCATCTTTTGTCTTGTTGTTATGTGTCTTGTTTGTGGAGCGCTTTGGATTGCACTATGTGCATGTTAAATGCGCTTTATAAATAAATCTGACTTGACTTGACTTGACTTATTTCTTCTCATTCTTTTGATGCGTGTAGCTTATTTTTGGGATATTTTTACCTCAATTCTTACACATGGCACCTTATTGTATTCCAGGGACAGACTGAAGGGAGGAGTGAGCTTCATCTGGAACAGAATGAAGATCATCTTTGATCAAAGAAAATGGCTATTTGCACTCCATAAATTACAAGTGAAAACACTCAAACAGAGTGTAGATATCAGGGTTGGGCAAAATTCGAATTGCAATTCCGCTTCCTGTTTGCTAATTCAATTGAAATGCAAGTGAAATTCAAGAATTGAATTGGAATTTATGAGCCAGTTTCAATTCAATTCTGGAATTTTGCCCCTGGTGGATATGCCCTTCACTGCATTACAGGATTACATTACATTACATTACATTGGGCTGGCGCATTTTTAACCAAAGCGACTTACAACATTGTAAACAGTTTAAAGCTTTTAAAACAATTCAGTGTAGCTCAGTGCCTGTTTTCTTCCACTCACACTGTTGAGAATTGTGACCAAATAGTTCAGTCTTCATTTCATCATACCAGATGATTTTACTTCTCATGGTCTGAGAGTCGTTCAAGTGCTTTTGGGGAAACTCCCGGCAAAACATGGCCTCCATCTGTCCAATCTACCATATAGGCCTGATCGGTGGAGTGATGCACTGATGTCTGTCCTTTTTTACGCTTCCTCTCAAAGGAACTCTGGATCTCATTCATAGTGACCATTGGGTCCTTGGTTACCTGTCTGACCAAGGCCCTTCGTCCTGGATTACTCAGCGGCCAGATCTAGGAAGACTGCTCCAAACTTTTCCAATTGAGAATGATGGAGGATACTGTGCTCTTGGCCACTTTCAACGCTGCAGAAATTCCCCAGATCTGTGTCTTCACACAACCCTGTCTCGCAGGTCTACGGACAATTCTCTCAACCTCGTGGCTTGGTTTTCACTCTGACATACACCATCAACTGTGAGACTTTATATAGAGATGTGTGCCTTTCCTAATAATGTCCAGTACATTAATTTAGACTCCAATCAAGTTGGGTTTTTTTTATTATTTTTTTATTTTTTTTATCAATTTACAAAACACTTCAAACACCTGTTTTTTCATGGAATGTTAGAGTATTGTGTGTAGATTGATGAGAAAAAAAAGGATTGAATCCATTTTAAGATGAGTCTGAAACATAAAATGTGGAAAAAGTGAAGCGCTGTGAATACTTTCCTTATGCACTGTATAGGGTCCAACGAGCATGTGGTAGGACAGCTAGACGTCATGAGTCTAGATACCTCGGAGGCGCAAATGCATAAAAAGATGTGCCAGCAACCGCCAGAGGTTGTAGGAGTGCAATATCTGATTCAGTTGCGTCCTGTGGACATGTAGAAAATTGACTGCTGATTGCCGCCACTTTGTTTGCCGAAGTTAACAGACCATCAGTAAGGCTTCAGAACTCTCATGAACACATGCAAGCAGTGTTGTTACAAGCTACAGTAAATGGTGACGTTTGAGAGCCCGCCCTCCCCCCCCCCCCTTTGCCTTAAAGGAAAATTCCGGTATTTAGCACTAACCACTCGGTGAGTTGCACAGTTTTGAAAATGAACGTTAATGTTTTAGGACATGTTTGAGTAGCCTACAGTATGCCTGTTGGCAGCCACTCTGAGTAGTCAAAGGCGATTCAAAACGAGTCAGAAAAGTCGAGACAGGACCAATCGTCAAAATTTCGGTGTCCACCACTCTAGTTCATCCAAAACAAACCAGAAAAGGGACTCAAAGTGCTAAATACCGGAATTGTCCTTTAACTCTCTTAGGCTGTTGTTTCCATCCATCAAGACACATTATATCTGATATTGAAGCGCTTTGGGTTGCACTCTGTGCATGTTAAATGCGCAATACAAATAAATCTGACTTGACTTGACTTGACTATATCTGATTATATCTATCATACTTGTGGGTATGGCATGCCTGCCAACTCAAACAATCTGACATACCGTAAAACTCCAAATAATAGCCCGGCTTTTATTTTCCCAAATCGCCAAACTGCACCGGCTAGTATTAGAGACAGGCGTCTATATGAGACAGGCCTTTAATTCCCTTTACACAAAACTTTTCCTCTGCAAAGATGGAAAACATTATAGAATTAATTATTTCAAACACACTGAATGTCTACCTATATGACTAGGTTATCTGATGACAATTACGGATCATCATTCATTTAGTGTTGAGATGTTGTTCATTGAGGGAGATACAGTAAGATCCAAGCGGGGATAGCCAGAACAGATGAAACACGTTTTAATTAAACGTAATTTACAAAGAGATTGTATCACACTGAAAGCTCATATTTTGTCATTAGTAAATACCCTTTATCGGTTCTTTGTCAAATACAGTTGTATTATCAGTAGGGGTGGCACGGTTCACAAAATCTACGGTTCGGTTCGTATCACGGTTTAGGGTCACGGTTTTCGGTTCGGTACGGTTCTTGTTGTTATTTTTTTCTTTTAATCTTTAACACTCCAGAAACATATTTCAGCATATAGCTTAATCATCCACAATTAGGCTAGAGTATTTAAAGAATAGTTATCATGTAATAATGCACAAACTGAATTTGACTTCACATAAAGCACATTATTGTCTGAGGAAACTTCAAGCCAGGTGGTACGCGATCTGCCACTAGGGGGTACGCGAGATGAAAAGGGCAATGGCGGAAAGGAGTTAAAAATTATTCATTAATTAATACATAAATTATACATAATTTCTAATGGGGTTATAATGATATGGAAACGTGAAATTAAAGGAAATCATTTGTAAACTCTATAATAGGGTATGTTTTCATTAAAAAATAAGCTACACACAATAGGCTACACGTGATTTCCTGCGGGCAGCCAGAATATCTGGCGCGTTAGTTTCGTTGAAGTAAGGCTAGGTAGAAGGCTGCGTAAACATGGAAAACTGGCTAAAAACAGGGACACTGTCCAAAAGGCCTAATTAAAGCGATCGAAGAGGAGAAGCGAGAGAAACAGAGCAGGACACAGGGAACGATGGAATGGGATGGGGGGCAGACTAATCAAGGTGGAGATGGAGCGCAGGGGGATAAAAGAAAGAACGAGACAGAAAAGACTGCGCGAAGAAAACGAAAGTATGATGAGGCATATAGCCCTAGGCTTCACGTGGATTGGGAGACAGACTGCCCAAAGCCACAGTGCGTGGTCTGCAGTGAGATGCTACCTAACCATTCTAATGTGGTTCTCCACACTGTTTTTTTTAACGTGAGAGCTCATAGACCAGTTGCACATTTTTATTATGTTATCATGTAGTGCGGCTAATTAAACAACGATGCCTGGAATGCGTCAATAGAATGAGTTACTTTTGTATGTGTTGGATGGTGGGGGTTCGCGAGCCGAGTCAGGATGTAGAAGGTGGTCCGCGGGGAAAAAAGTTTGGGAACCGCTGACCTAGCATGTTCGAAGTGTTGCCAAGAGCATACTGAACACGTGTTGCACAATGTTTGCACACAGTCGCAGTCTTTTCTGTCGTCTTAACTCCTCTATCATCATAGGTAACCTCAAATCTGAAATGTTCCCACACACCAGACCAGACCTATTAGAGGCTGGCGCATCCTGCAACTCCGGGCAGTCTTTGTCTCTCGCACTTTCTAAAGACTCCAGTCGCGCGCAGCACTCAAAACTATACTCCTACTCTCGCGCGAAAGGGAAACACATTGTCACATGGGAATCAATTGCGCATGCCATAACTAGCCTGAACCGTAGGACCGTACGACGAACACACACTCCGAACCGTGACATGCCATCCGCACGGTTCGGAGCATTTTTCAAAAACCGTGCCATCCCTAATTATCAGCCCTGATCATTCGAATTTAGACAGCTAAATACGCCATTTCAGCGCTGTGTATGAGTAGGTCTAAGAGTGAGAAGTTTTATAATGCCCTGGGCAGCCACATTCCACTGCAACTATACGCATCACTTGTCACTCCGACTCATCAATAAAAACTGTGCGCGCACACACCAGTCCCATAGAAGTGCACTTGACTTTACATCATTAACCTATTTCAGTATAAAAACCTATTTCAGCATAAAAACAAGCTTACCATCGGCCTATCCGCAAATGTTAAACACAAGGGATGAATTGAACGATGACGAAGTCGGACATATAGGCATAGTTCATATTGAAAAAAAAAGTTATACAATTTGGAACTCTAGCTTTTCCCCACCGCAGTCTTTCAATGCCATCTAATCATAACGTGCGCAGTCTGCGCCATACTTAAGCCCAAATCACACCCAAGATTTGTGACGAGGTGAGCAGCAACTTGATGCAACATTCTAAAACCTTGCAACTGTGACTAGACATGGTGAATGCTTTGCGACGGCTTGAAACGACGTATAACATCTAATTCACACTGCTGTAACCTCCTTTCTGTAACGGTTTCGTGTCATTGCGAATCTTAGGTGTGAATTGGGCTTTAAACAGACGATCTGACGGGTTTTAGAAGATTAAATACAACCCGAAACTAAAAAACAGACCAGGCCTCTACTGGAGACCGGCCTTTAACCCAAACCTGTAGCCACGCCAGGCGTTTAAAAGACATAGGCGTCTCTTTGGGACTCGGTGATTATTTGAAGTTTTACGGTAACCTGACAACCTGACCCTACCTCTTCGTCCACAGGCATAAGACCAACCTTTTGTGAAAGTACAATTCTACTTTATACAGTAAAACACCATGGAATAATTGATATCTATTCCCCTTGATACCAACATTTTTCACCTTTTAGCTCCAAGACGGTACCCAGTCAAAAGGGTTATGAGCCTACCGATCAACAATGTTGCATAGTGCAATATCAAGCGTTCCAGACATGCACTGGCAATATCAGAGAATTCATTTTCCATATTATAAGTCAGTGTAGCATCAGTATGAGTTGAAGCTGTTATTTTAAGGTAAAAGAACTGCATTGTGTTTGTGCTTTAAATTGTCTCCTCAAGATTGGCTCCCCTTCCTCCTCTCTCTTCATCAGAAACATTGACTGCAGGAGAGCATTAGTACCATCAAACACACTGGCATCAACAAGAGGAACCGGAGAGAAAAGTCAAAGGAAACCAACAGGGAAATATGAGCAACCTTTCCACATACATTAAACATACCATGCTGTAAGATAAGAAGTAACATACGTACTAGTGAAATAATAACATCAAGGTTTTCTCTCTGTCCCTGCTCTTCATTACCCCAGTACTGTATATGTCTCTCTCTATGAGACACATCGCTGTTAAATTGTTCAACTTCAGTGATAAAAAAGATAATTATTTCATCATCTCTGTGGTATTTTCATGCCACGGAGTTGAGTAAATGTTGAATAAACGGAAATAACCCTCCAATGCTCCCTCTTTCCCTCTCTCTCTCACACACACACCCTCACACACACACACACACACACACACAAACACACAGAGAAACTCTCTTTCCATCATTTCTCACTAAGTCTTTGATTTGCCGGTTAGTGTGTGATGGATGATATCATTAGCGTGAACTCCAGTAAATAAGATCCGAAGTCCCTCATTACAGCAAGGTGCCTCATTAAAAGACCACCACAGTCCCACAATTCCCTGGCTCACAAGCGCAGCTGTGATAGGCGAGTGACAGAGGCAAAGTCAAAATGCACTCAAGCTTACAGGGGGAAATGGGGAAGAAAATGAGCAGATTACAGACGTGTTACCGAAAAATGGGCTTGTCACATAATGCCCCATGGAGTTCAATGGCACACATGAACAACTAACATTACACACAGGTATTATGTCTTCTCAATAGAATGAAATATTACATTTAGGGCAATCACAACTCTTTATTCAATATTTCCTGAAACCTGAAAGGAATTCTTTTCCCTGTGTTTAATGCCTTGTATTAAGAATGGAAAAATCATAATGCTTGATGTAATGTTAATGTCATAACATCATATGAGTTATCCATTCAGGTACTGCTGATGAATAGCGCCCAAATTCAAACACCTTTTAACTTCTCTCCTCCCTCCTTCCATATCTCCGGCAATTAATTGCTTCCTCGGTCCAAAGAAAAGAGTTAGCGAAAGGGGAGAGCGAGCAAATGAAAGATTTCAAAATTTCAACACAGCACCTGGCTCCATGGCAACGGTTCTGTTCCAATTTAATGTGCTTTGTTGTGCAGCTGGTGAATAGTGCCAGGAAATATGGCCATGAAAGGCCATCATTGACACACACAAAAACGAGAGGGGGATGAATTTTAATAGCCCTCTCTCTCATACCACTTTTGTTGTCCGCTTCCTTTTTCCCCCCAATGTTTGAAAGGCAGAGATGAAACATTGGTCAGTAAGAGGCTTGGCCAGATGGACCAGCTGACCATCTCTCCATGGTGAAGCAGAGAGGTTGCATCCTTTTCAGTTCAAGGAACAATTTCACTAAGAGCATTCAAGAGACTCATCCTTCGCCAATATACACTATGGAGGAAATCAGGAACAGTACAATGGCTTTTCTAACTGCAATGGGGTTCACTATTTAGAGAACAATAATAGAAGCAGTGCAGTGTAAGAGATATAGCAGGTGCACAAAGAAGGGCTTTATACGATGGACACTTAAATGTTAAACTTTTATCTACCATCATTTTCACATGTTTAAAACAACTCAATTAGTACATCAGTGTGGATGATATGTGATAAAGCTTAATGAGTGATGATGCTGTTAGGATGAGGGAGTGAAGACAAAAGGCTCCATAAATATCCATCTCCAAACGGAGCCAAGGCTTCTAAATGTGTAAAATATCCTGTTATCAATTCATGCTTGGTATGGGCCAGTGAAATTCTTTCTCTCACTCAGTAACACACACACACACACACACACACACACACACACACACACACACACACACACACACACACACACACACACACACACATTATTCCTCAGGCAACTATAATCAATTAAAATATTCATGCTGGGGCTGACTGCACCTTGTAAATGATTTGATACAAATTTGCTTTTACTAATTAAACGCTTTAATTTACTAAACCATGTTTGTTGTGTGTGTGTGTGTGTGTGTGAGTGTGTGTGTGTATGTGTGTGTGAGTGTGTGTGTGTGTGTGTGTGTGTGTGTGTGTGTGTGTGCGTAAGGTGGTTGCTGTCTCACTTGTTTAGCTGTCTCAACCATACACATGCAGACACCTAGCCCTAGGTGAAGGGATATGAATAAACTGCTGCGAAGGTGTATACATGCTCTATACGCTATCCCATTTACACTATCAGGTAGTGGTGAAAATATTGCAATTGCAACAATATATGTGTTCAAGTTGATATAAAAAAGCGTCAGCCAAATGTAATGTAATATACGTTGATGCTGAGTTTGTGGATGTTTACTGCCTCCAGTCCTGGAACAGGCCCCTTTGTCAGTCAGGTAGCACTAAGGCTCAATACCACAAATGTCTCAAAGACCTCAAGCTTTGCTACAAAGAAGGCGAAGACTCGTCCTTTGTATTACGGCAGTAGGGACTAGGCCAGAGAGTAGTTCTTAATAGAATCTTGACAGGGTGTATGTGCTTGTATGGGATTGTATGTGCAGGATTCTAGTTGTCATGGAGGCACCATTACATCCACGACAGCACTTGCAGGTTCCTAATGTTACTCATGGTTAGCTGAACACTGTGGCTATTCAGGACAAATTCCTCATCAAGCAAAGAAGTTCACAAGTATAATTATTAAATCATTTTCAATCTTATACAACACAATATATTTGACTATCTACTTTTTTTACCACAGAGTTGCAAGGCTGTTGTTAAACACAATATGGCAATTATTAGAGAACTTTGTAGCTCTTATGAGTTATTACCATGTTTTTAGGTGCTATTACTCTCTTATTATCATGTTACTACCCACTTATTACTGAACTGTGAAGTAAAATGCTACTGCACATACCTTTACAGTTTTTTACAATTGTTTACACACGTTTTCAAAACTCTGTGTCTATTTTTCAAAACTCCACACACAAAACCCACAACTGCTCACACAAAATGCAAAATGCCCCAAATCTCCAGCAAAATGACACACAACATTCAAAATGTCAAAAACACACGTTTAAAGCAAACATTCGCCTCACATTACAAACACTTTTGTCATAATATGACATTTTGGATACATCATGTACACACTGTTGCTCAAAACCTAAAGCTCTTCTGTCTTAGGCTTTCTATATGTATTTCCATACAAGAGTGAAAGTTACGGTATCAACAAAGAGAAGTTGAAATACACAGTAAAAATGCAAGCAATGTTGAAACCAAAAATAGTGATTTTTCCCAAATAATTTGCTGTTGTGAATACAGTATTTTACAGCAAACAAGAAAAAAGCAAAGAAGAATACAGTGACCACCAGATGTATATGGAGTTTTGAAAACACTGATTTTGTTTTTTTCTAAAGACAAGTGTGTGTGTGTGTGTGGGAGGGGGGGGGGGTTGTGTACAGTATGTATTCATAGGCCTATAGACTCTTTCAACTGCAGAAACAAACAATTCTACAGTAAGCGTTCCTAAGGCATTTCTGGAGGCTCAGAAAAATGTATTGAGCTAATGGTACTGTAACATGGGGACAAACAAAAATAGAGTAAAAAGACAAATTTTACATGAAGTCAACTTTTTGTAGAACATTACTGTAAGCTAAAGTCCGATTACTGTATTTTCTCTATTTTCAAAGTATCTGCATTGGTTCTGAATATTTCAACCGGAAATCCTCTAGGAGCAGATTGAAAGGGCCTATACCTATATAGAGAGTATATCTATTCATAGACCTATGGCAATGATTGAATGGTGTTCAGTAAAGTAAAGAGTGTTTGCACATGTGAAGAGAAAGAGTGAAGCACTGGTGATTTAGTGTGGCATTTTGATGGGATGTGTTTGAAGAACGAAATCAAGTTACTTCCTGTTAAATTTTTGTATGTTAGGTAGAAAATTGTGTGTGGTGTTTTGCAAAATGTGTTTTAGTCAATTGAAAACTGAGTCAAACACTGAGAATTAGTGTATGGTTTTGCAGATTTGGTGTCGGGTTATGATGTTTGGAGGACATGTTTAGAAAATTGTGTGACAAGCAAAGATTTAGTGTGTAAGCAGTTGAAAAAAACTGTAATACCTTCACAGAAGTGTATTGAAACAGTAATATATATGATCAAATATATATGCCACTATCTAAAGAGGTGCTATGCATGACATTCTAGAGACACCCTGTTTTATCTGCTGTGTTGCTGTCCTCAGGGGAAGTAAAGGTATGAAGGAGCACCTATAGCAGACACGTCCACACCCTGGTAGTGATGTCATTGTCCAGGCCTGCACTTCACCACTTATAACACTTATGACTGAGTTTGGAGTTAAAATGTAATAAAATAAAAATTCTTTATTTCAGACCCAGGGGGATCCATATCACAATAAAAAATAAACACAGAGTAAAAAAAAATACAGACAATACAAAAAACAAATGCTGCCGCATGTACTATGACTTGGACAAAACATGTACAGAAGTGTAATAGACCTTGAGCGAGGTGCTCTGCATTACATGGTGGAGACACCATGATCCATCTTCTCTGTCCTTGTCCTTAGTGTGAGCACGACTGACCGTGACTTTGGGATTGTGTGCAGCGGGAGTAAAGGCGGGTTACACAACCTGACCACATAACGAGGTGACACCGCGTCCAATGCCCCTTTCTGCAGCCACATAAACACATAAACACATAAACACATAAACACAAGCACAAACACAAACACAATTCTGAGAAGCCTGCAGGGTGTCAGCATCCATTTTCATCATGGCCAAAGTGCATGCTGGGGGCACAAAGGAGTCCATACACTGACATGCTGTGTACAGGAGGAAGTGCACTACCCCCCCCCCCCCCTTTTGTCTGTCATGCTGCTTTACGTGTGCGTGTGTGTGTGTGTGTGTGTGTGGTGATTGAGTGTGTTTATAGATATGTGTATGTGTCTGTTTGTGTAGTATATGTGAGTGTGTGTGTGTGTGTCTGTGTGTGTGTGTGTCTGTGTGTGTGTGTGTGTGTGTGTGTGTAGTTTTGATAATGCCGTACTGAACACTTTCCTTCTCCCTGGAGAATTCCCCTACATGTGAGATCCAGCATCAGTGTGTGACTAAAATAAACCCATCCACACACCCCCAGAGACAAAAACAACATGATGCCAATCATCTCTCACCCCCCCCCCCACTCCCCAATCTAATCCCGCCCCCCACCCCCACCCCACACACACACACACCTCCCCTCCCCCAATCTCTCCTTCTGGTGTTCAGTCTCTGGTGTTCAGCCTGGGGGATGAACACCAACAACAGTGCCTCTGATGCTGCCTAGCAGCTCACAAGCCACACCATTCTCTAATCTGACTAGCATCACACATTCTATTGCTCTCATCCCAGAGGTTCAAACAGAGAGGAATCTTCATGCTTGTCTGAAAGGATTCTGGTTGATGGAAACAACAATGTTTGTATATGTGTGTGTGTGCGTGTGTGTGTGTAAGAGAGAGAGAGGGAGAGATTCTGCGAGTGTGTATGAGTGAGTGTGTGTGTGTGTGTGTGAGTGAGTGTGTGTGTGTCTGTAAGGGTGATTTAGAGACTATTATGGAGGAATCTTTCCTGCAGCTGCCACACACGATTTGTCCAAACCCAGAATTTGCTTTCCTCTTCCCCTTGGCCAGAACACACAGACACACACAGGTTTTCCTGAGACTGGAGCATCAGACTGCTGTAGCTCTTTGTCATTAATGAACAAGTGCATCCATAACTGGATCACTAGTTAAGCATGTTGACACTGTAGATAAGTATAGCTTCTTGTTTTTAAATATATTTTGCATTAGCCTGAATAAGACACAATGTCTTTTAATATCTTCTCAAGGAAGAACTTATTGAGGTGACAAAGGAATATACTGTAAATGTAAACATTGAGTCTCTGTAACACTATCAACATGATTTAGTTGTGTAGTTAGTTTGTAATACAGTGCATTTATTGCATTGGAATTCTACTATAAGCCATTGTGTAACAGCTGGATACCTGCACTTACCTATAGGCTTTCTCTAGACATATACCCAGTCCTAAATAAGATGGAAGAACAAAATATAAAGATGCTGTTTCTCATAATTGTTACATTGTACTATTGTAATGAACTGTGTAGTTACAATGTAACAAGGGTACATGAACATAAACTCTTTGGCTATCCTCTCAGAATGGCTACTGCTTCATTTTTGTTGAAGTATGACAAAAGCAAATTTAATTGTGGTTGTTTCTAACATGAATTTATAACTGACTGAACATAAAACTAGTGGCCACATCTTTAGCTTCACAGTAGATGTTTGTACTATCCTATCGCTACACACACGCACATTAATGTGACAGATGAGGTGTAGACATGTGTCTCAGTGCACACTACATGGCCTAGAGACAATGCTCCCATTACGCCTGCTTCTATTGGCCCATTGTTTTAATACACAGTTGCTTTCCGTTTCCTGGACAGCAATAACAGTGTGCTTATATTACTCCATATCCCCTTGGGCCCTCACCCTGTATCCTCTCAATATAGCGCGGCGTGTTCACAACACTATCTCCTCGCTCATTCACATACGTTTGACATACATTCTCTCTTGCTTTCTCTCTCTCTTCTGAAGCTCTTTCACTCGCACAACCCAGTCTCTTGTGCCTGCATCGATTTTCAAGGTCTTTGAGCCTTAAGCCCGGCATCACTTCTCTGATTCCCCAGATACTCTTACACACGCCTCGTCTCTCCCCTCACATCCCCTACCTTCCTCTCTGCACTCTCTCTCACACACATACACAATCATGCACACACACACACGCACACACACACGCACGCGCACGCACGCACGCACGCACGCACGCACACACGCACGCACACACACACACACACACACACACACACGCACACACACACACACAGAGTTTTGTAGTGAATGCACCCCACCAGCATGTAAGTCTTCAGATTATGCTGCCAAGGAGGGAAGGCTTAGATGTTAAGAAGTCATAAGCAAGCTCATAAAGGAAGGCGGGAAAAGAAAAAAAAGTAGGTGGTGTATAGGTGAAAAGGCAGACCATCATGGGTAATAATCCATAAATATGGAAGCACTGAGGTCTCACTGTCTTCTCAACCTCGATCCTCTTTTTTATACCCTTTGGCAGCTAAAGAGTTTCACAAGCAGTGAGTGTGGATGAGCTGATTCTCTCCTTTCTGAATATGATCGTTATGATTAATAATGGATGATATACTTGCCTCCTATATCGGGTGTAATCCCCATAGCCTGTCAGGTATGAGTTGGCTCAACTTAATATATCAAATTAAAACAACAATGAGGATGGAGTCAAGGAAGAACAAAAGACAGCCCTGCTGAGACACACCAAATTAAGGACAAAAAAGAAAAAAAAGAAAAACAGATGAACTGAAAAAGCTCATGACACCCCAAGGTTGAATGTATTCTTATTAATCTTGCAATAACAAAAGTAAAAAAAAAAATTCATTCAGATCTGCTCTAAAATTGAATGGGCTATTGGCCCTCAACCTATTCAACACCCTTCTACCAAGTTTGATGAAAATCAGCATGGTAGTTTTTTGTGTAATCCTGTGCACAAACAAATAGACAAACAAATTGCATCAAAAACACTCCATCCTTGGCGGGAGGTGATAAAGAGAAAACAGTTTGCCTCCATGAAGTGTCTCCTTGAGCCCAACTCCCATCTTGCCCCTGATTATCTGCCAATCAGTTTTAAGTATGTAAGTATGAAAAGTAATATAATGATAAAGTATGTTTACTCAGCATTTTTTAAGAGAAGTTGTCATTCTGGCAACTGGTTGGGAGAGAAAAGAGTGGCCATCAGATTAATGGTCAATCCACTGACCAAACCATTGTCTGTGTCACTACATCCATCCTGTGAGTGGCGTGGTGAAACAGTGGCAGCATCATCACAGTTGGTCCAGATTTGATTCCCAACTGTTACGAGTCCACATCACTTTGGATGAAGGTATCTGCTAGATACCAGACACACTCTTAAAACGAATGTGTTGTCCCTGTCTGGACACAGAGATGTGTTGTGTTGTTTTCAACACATTCGTTTTAAGAGTGCACTCTTTACCAGTCTTTTAACCACAATTGGCGAATACTGTATGTCTTTAATGCACAGTTTTCCCTTCGCCAATCAAACATGTCACCTAAACTTCCTACCATTGCTTTTGTCTGGGTCTTATCAGTAGACAGTGTGCCCTGACACTGGGCAGTCTGCACATGCTGCCTCACGAGAGCTTGTGTGTGTGTTGCAGGCTTAATGGGGTCTCCATAGTGACAATCCCTGTTGATTACTAGCATCTGTTTAACACTGTGTCTAATGTTGCTACCGGTGTGATCAAATACAAGTCATTATCTCTCTCTCTCTCTCTCTATATATATATATATATATATATATATATATATATATATATATATATATATATATATATATCTGTGTGTGTGTGTGTAGGGGGGGGGGATACTGCCAGGTGAGCTGCTACATGGGCAGCCATAGCCTACGGGTTAGCACTTTGGACTTGTAACCGGAGGGTTGCCGGTTTTTAACCCCGACCAGTAGGCACGGCTGAAGTGCCCTTGAGCAAGGCACCTAACATACTCGCCACTCCCGACCGGTAGCGCTACAATGTGACGTCACGGGAGCGCTGTAACCATTTATACTCGCGCATGGTGGTCGCGACACTAGTTGCAATATTTTCCTGAATTGGCATTGGCCTCAATGACAGTAAAAACTACCCTCTGTGATGATACTTCAGACTTCGGTTGCTGCTATTTCACAACTACCATCATTACCATCTAGTTTCCAAAGTGTATGCAGCTAGATAGATAGATAGATAGATAGATAGATAGATACTTTATTCATCCCGAGGGAAATTTTAGCTAGCTGGCTGGTGCTGAGAGATTTCGGGGCTTAGATATCCTTTGGTTGAAAATACATATCTTTGTTACCTTTTGCTGGATTACTGGCATGTCCCTGGGTCCTAGTTCTTTCAACTTAATTCCCTGTGTTACATCTCTCTCTGGTAGCTTCATTAACTTATCCAGCAAACTATTTAAAAATCACAAACTCTCGCTGGTAACCTAGCCAGGTTAATTTTCCTCTCTTCTCAAACTGACTATTCAAACATCGTATTTATTTAAGATGTGGGCTAGCTAGGCTATATGAAATGCCTGAATGTGGTTGTTTGTATAGAGGCACGCATGCTCCCTGATCTTGGCTTCAAGCTCATCCTGCTTGTTGCGCGCATCTGAAAAAAAATCTCCTGTGCATGAAATTTCTTGTGCGACAGAGGAAATGACGCAATTTTGACGTCACATTGTCGGGAGTGGTGAGTATGTAGTACCCTTAACCCCTCACTGCTCCCCAAGTGCCGCTTTTGTTGCAGGCAGCTCACTGCACCGGGATTAGTGTGTGCTTCACCTCACTGTGTGTTCACTGTGTGCTGAGTGTGTTTCACTAATTCACGGATTGGGATAAATGCAGAGACCAAATTTCCCTCATGGGATCAAAAGAGTATATATACTTATACTTATACTATACTGAACCACAATTCCTTTGTGGACTCCTGTCCCTGAGAGTGGATGTCCAGTGTGTGTGGAGGTGACATCGAGTGTGTGCATGTGCATACGTGAATCTCTGGGTGCATCTGCACCTTAGCTGATTAAACATGCAGGAAAGTCCCACTGTGCCCAACTCCCATCATTTAACCTAGTGACCTAGCAAAGATTAATTAAAGATACCATCAGCTGAGACTTAAATAAATGTTAGGGATTTATCTTATTAGTCTCCAGCCAAAGTCAGGCTGAGTGTAGCGGTAATGTACGTTGTGATATTTATAATCTGTGACAAGGCACATAATGCTGAAATGATGACAGTTGTTTTCAAAGCAGGGAATTAGGATTTATGACACAGTTAACCGCAAATCAAGTGATTAGATGCAATTGATTTTTAAATCGGTGAGACATTTGTTGATTAGAAGTCAATCAAGGTAATCAGGAGCATCTGATAGATATAAATGACTGATCATGTTGGCGCTTGTTTCTTCACATGGGTGGCTGGCCCTGCAGTGCAGACGCCTTCTAACCCAACATCCATTAGAAAACACAAATACAGAGGAGTACAAGCCTAAACCAGACCGAATTACTTATTAGTGCACAGATTTAGAGCATGGGGACACACACACACACACACAAACATTTTTGTGATATTTACATCCGAGACTGCGGACTCAATCTACAGAATGTTTGACTGAGAAATAACTAGAAATGTAACTGTGATATTATATTATGTCAAGTTATGATATAGGGTTTCTCTAGGTTTAGGTTAGGAAAGTGACAGGTTTATAAAACAAAAGTAAAATCATACCACTTTCCATGATTTGATGTGTTCATCATTTACAAAGACAAACAACCACAGCGCTAATCTATGTTACATTGTTATTCCCTGGTGATGAGAAATACTATTTTCTGATTGTTTGGCATGTATAGGAGGATGTATAATGGGAGACCTATGAAGCAGAATAGGTCAAAAACATTAATCACAATTAATCATCAGTTTTTTGGAAACTTTGACTGGTAAACCATGTACTATGTAAACCAGGCAAATAAAAGTTGCAGATTCAGAGGCTAAAGTAAGTGCGTAGTCTAATGAATGAGAGAAACTCTCTCAATTTGCCAAGTGGTGTAAACATGAGATTTATGGTTAAATGACATGGAGAATGAGCAAGCAGGCAAACTAACAAGCCTAATGATTTGGGTGGTGTTTGTGAGGTGTGTCACATCCTATTTATATATGGCAGGACAACTTGGTGGCCATTACATGCAACCGTCTATCCAGTATCGGTAATGTTCAAGTCTACTCGCCAACAAAGTTCCTATCAGGGCTCTCAGCACACATTTTCATGCATTCCACATGCTTTCTTTAATTAATAAAAACAAATGATAAAGATAAGATAAGATAAAGTTTGAGGATTTGTGGGTCTAATACTGACCTGGGTCAGACAGGATCTGTCATTCTGGACTGGCCCTGCAGTGATGCTGAGCTGTGGAGCTGTACCTGGAACAATGTGACCTTACAGATCTCTCTTAAAGCAACGCAATGTGACCTTAAAGATCTCTCTTAAAGCAACGCAATGTGACCCTAAAGATCTCTCTTAAAGCAACGCAATGTGACCCTAAAGATCTCTCCTAAAGCAACACAATGTGACCTTTAAGATCTCTCTTAAAGCAACACAATGTAATTCTATTACTAAGACTTAAAAGTGCAGAACATCAAACCTGTTCTGCAAACTTTGATGATAGATGAAAGTTAATCTCCACAGATACGATTTGGCTCATCTATTTTAGACAGTGAAAGATCCTCTGCGGCCCTTTAAATCAGTGGTGTAGTCTACGTGATACGCAGGACTAAGTAATATACTCACTTAAAAACCATCACCATCTCAGTATACCCACTTAAAATAGGCAAGGATACGTATTAACATTTGGGGTTGGTCACAGTATACCCACTACAGCTAACTAGACTACACCACAGCTTTAAATTCTCCAAATAAAAACAGGATGACTTCCTCAGAAAAAAAAATGTAAGGCTACTACAGCATAAATGTATTTTTGGTAACACTTTATTTGAATGTGTCGCTGTTACAGTGTACCTACCTAATTAGGTACAGTGGTACAACCTGTGTAACAACATGTACTATCAGGTACTATCATTGTACTTGCATTATGTATTTGTGGATACCTACATATAGTTGTTACATTGTAATATTGAGTGCTTTTACAAAACTTTGCCAATTTGCCTAAATTTTCATCAGAGGCAAAGAGCTGACCTGAGACCTGCTGGATGGGGTAAATCTGATCATGATAGATTTGATATACAAATCATTCTTAGCTCCAGTCAAGGCCTCATTGTCTTCAGTGTACATCTAACAGCTGTGCTGCTACAACCTTGTTACTCTTTGATACAGTGGAATAAACCTATTAAGTGTACCAGTTAATTACTTACATGTACATATGACATGTTTGTTGTCTCTTCGATGTCTTGGAACAGGTCTACTAATTCACATGTACTGTGTGGTGTAACAGCAGACATGTTTCAACACATCAATTACAGGATGCATGACATCATTGACAGGATGTATATAATATGTACATGTAAGTACTTCACTGGTACACTTTATTTTAATGGGTTTATTCCACTGTATCAAAAGAGCAATAAATGTGTACCAACACAGTTGATACATGCACTACAGTATGTAGGGTAATGGCAGACATGTTCCAAGACAGGGCCGGAGTGGGGCCACTTTTCAGCCCGGGAGTTTCAGGCCCAAGACCGGCCCAATTTTTCCATAGTGGTGGAAATTGGATAAATGAATGTAGTTTTTATTAGTATGGTTCAACAAATGTGTAAAGGTTATATAATAATTCACTTCAACTGAGAAGTTAACTAAAATATTCCACTATTCCACAAGTTAACAAAAACAGAAAGAAATTAAGAAAGAAAGCCTTTGAAATGTAGCCTATCCCACGCTTCCACAAAGAGGCATATTGAACTAATGTTTAGGCTACATGCTTTTTTGCATGGGTAGGCTATTGTTTGGTGATTTAGCCTAGGCTACTCCTTTACTACACCCTTCTGAGCAAGCAAGGCATATAGGTTTATCATGTAATTGCTCTTTCTTACATTAAATAACTTTAATTTATCCTCTCTACTTGTCCCTGTAGTCATGGCCTCCTCATCACTAATTTAGGGCTCATCATTTTCAATGGTCGACTGGTTGATCTGCTGTTCAGAGGCTACAATTTTTACCGCAAAGGCCTACACAGATCAAGCTTCAGTTTTGTTATTTGCATACTGCAAAGTCTATGAATCGGATACAAAAGGCTATATTTTAAGTAATTTAATATGTTGCTTACGAATAGCTTGACAACAACGTCCAATATTAGCCCAATAATTACATTGCTAATAATCATTGCCTATAGGCTATCTCTCTTTACCAGTTGCCACTTTTGTCTGTAATCTGGAAGCTACAGTATGCACATTTAGCAACATTCTACCTGGCCGTTTCAGTCCCTCCTGGCCTCTTTCTACCATCCATCCTTCCTGACGCTTATGGCTACTGTAGGGCCGGCCCGGCTGAGAAAACTTTTTGGAAAAGACGGGCTATATGGACACAACCAACTCTTTTTGGGAGGAGAGAACTCCCTCACATGGTAGGCTACAACCCATGCAGAGGCAACGGTGTCATGCACAGAATGCGGAACGTGTATAGCCTACTAACTAGACTAACGTGACAAATGTCAACATTTTTTTTCCTCGACCGGCCCAAAAGTGAAGCAGCCCACCGGGAATACTCCTGATTCTCCCGATTACCCACCCTGGGCCTGTTCCAAGACACCAATGATGTAACATGTAATTGTAAGTACTTAACTGGTACACTTCATTTTAATGGGTTTATGCCACTGTATCAAAGAGCAACTAGATGTACCGCACAGCGGTACAAAATATGACCGCCGCCCAGTCCAGCACATTTTTTCCACAAAAAGAAATCACGCTGAAAGGCCTATATGATTCTAACTGTCTCACTAAATTGCATTATCCACACTCAATTCTCACTGGTATCTGCTAGACAACAAGTACCAAAACATGATTAGTTCATAGATTTCACATGTAAAATTAATTTTATACAACCCCACCTCCATCTTGCCTGTTCAAAATTCTGAGAAATTCTTGATCTTGTTTGTGTTATGTTTATGTTATGTGTGTGGGTGTGTGTGTGTGTGAGTGTGTGTGTGTGTGTGGGTGTGTGTGTGTGTGTGTGCGTGCTTGTGTGTGTGCCTGCGTATGTGCCTGTGCATGCAAGCGTACATATGTCTACTGTGTGAGTATGTGTCATACGTATGATTACTGTGAATGTATGTGTGTGTGTGTGTGTATCTGTTTGTGCACATGTGTGCACATGAAATGGGTTAACATGACCCCTGGAGGCAAACATACGGAATATCTCTGTGAATATCTTGAGAACTGTAGGGCCTAGGATGACCATTTTTTTCCGTATGTTTGCCTCCAGGGGTCATATAGGCCTTTCAGCGTGATTTCTTTTTGTGGAAAAAATGTGCTGGACTGGGCGGCGGTCATATTTTGTACCGCTCTGCGGTACATCTAGTTTTTTCCATCAAATAGGCATTGGGCTGAAGAATCTCTACTTGATATTGGAGTAAAAATTACTTTTGCCAGTCATTAGCTGTCAATGCCACAGATAGCTGTACATGAAAACTGTTCGCACATCATTACTAGTGTGTTGTCGAGGTGGAGGCGTATACATTCCTTTGTGTGTGTGTGTGTGTATCTGTGATTGACATTCCACTCTCAGCAAGGCCATAACTCGATTTCCATCAAGTCTCATTTTCATCTCAGAATAAACGCATCCAATGAATAGGCTATCATGAAAAACAGCATCTCAGTTGTACAACAACTACTTTAAGACACCAGACTGCTGCCACTGAATGCAAATTAAACCCTACGTTTGACAATTACCAGAAAAACATGCTTGCTGCGACCCCACTGCAATCACTCACTCGCATGACCGACAACGATAAACAAAAGACTCACACAGACATAAGTAAGGGGGGAAAAACAGGTGGTTGATTTGTGGATGTAGAGAGAGGGGCTCCCTCCTCATCTCTCCAGACACACAGTGGCTTGATAAAATATAGAAGGAGGGGGAAAAAAATAAACAGAGAAGGCAATTATCTCCTAACGTAGAACTTTGCGGTTGCCATAGCACCGCCACTTTGCACGTCTGCACAAAGTGCTTTCATGAACCTAATTGGAGAAGCGTTCCAATTAGGTCTCCACAGTGGCCACCAAAATGAGGAAGATTAAAGATATTTTTTGTCGCAAGGATTCTCTCTCTCTCACTCTTTTTCTCTGCAGCAAAGATGGACACTTAAAAGAGTACAAATGAACAGTGTTTATTACCACCCTACACACACACACACACACACACACACACACACACACACAAACACACACACACACACAGACGATGTTTAAGCCTTATAAATGCTTTCTAAAGCCTCATCTTGTCCTCTCCATCTGGTTTTCTGGGCTTTGGTGAGAAGCATACGCACCCCTGCAGTGATGGCCTTTCTCAGCGTAAAAAGCCCATTTGTCCTCTTTTAATGGTGAATATTCATAGACAGGATCACAGGTAGGCCTGGTGAGCAACTAATGACCCTCTAAGAGATTTGCAAATGTGTGTATTACGACAGGAAGTCCGAGGGAATACATTGCAGTGAAGGAGAGAGATTAGCTGTTAATAAATGATATCGCTGAGCAGACATACACTTTGTGCAGCTCATAGCACATACCATATTCCTGTGTGTGTCTAGCTGGCTCCTCCAATCCTGACACACACAGATGGATTTTTTTTCTCAGTTGTTTTTGGCCTTCATTACTCTCCCTAGATTTGCTTCATCTACTTCTCGCTTTTGCTCTCTTTCTCTCTCTCTCTCTCTCTCTCTCTCTCTTGCTCTCTCAGACAAATGCACTTATCAGACCAGGCCTGGAGGGGAGGTCAGGGAAGCAAGCAGCTTTTTATTAAGGCACATTGATTCGAAGAATCTTGCATTCAGAAAGTTCGCAAATCCTCTCATCCTCCACTCATCCTCCTCCCCCCACTGAGCTGTGACCTGCAGCGTAAATATTTCGCTCGCCTCGGCTTCGGCTACGGCTGGGTTGGGCTGGGCTGGGCTGTCATGTTTCAGTCAATAAGAGCAGGCACATCTCTGGGGCTCTGCTCTGAAATGATGATTATTGCCAAACCACACAGAGGCCTTGTAGAGATGAAAGGAGGAATGTGTGTCTTCTTCACGCTGTAGGATGTCAGACAGTTAAAGAGATGATGGTATTTTTGATTTTTTTTATACTTTTTGTGATGCTGCCTCAAATTGACTGTATTGTTTAGGCATATGGTATAGCAGGGCAGGTATAGAGACTACTGTATATTGAGTAGTGTGGCTTTAAAATACAGCATACACAGTCAGACATATAAATGTTATACATGAAAATCCTGAAGAGTGGACTTTTTTGGAATAAGGATTACAACTACAACAATTTAGGTGTTGTAATGTATCCTTCCTGTTTTTCTGTTTACTTTTTTAAACCACTGCATAGGGCTTTGTACTTAAAGATGCAGTCAGCGATTGTACTCAATTTCAAGCCCATACATTTTTTTGTCACATTCAGCAATCATCTCCTTACGACCGCAAGCTGCCCATTTTGTAAAAAAAAGAAAAACAATCTCTGTAGGCAGCCCAAGCTCTGTAAACTGGAAACAAACAAAGTGGGGGCAGCCTGTCTCCCCAAACAGAAGTGAAAGCTGTGTGGAGTTTCTCTGGGAATACTGAAGGGAGGGGTGAACTACCTCTCTGGTTTGTTTTATTTGGTCCTTGGTTAAATATAATGTTTGTTATTTTGGACAAAATGTTTGAAAAATGTAAACACAAACATAACAAAGTGAATTCCTGCGCTATCGCTGACTGCACCTTAAAGATTTGTTATAATATAATAATAAGACTATTTATTGTATAAATTCTTTTTTATTCCTCACCTTTTTGATTTTGAAGCTGCAGAACTTAAATAATAAATAAGATACTCCTGCACTGTTACTGTACTGTTTCAGATCAGCTCTGCTTTGTGAAAATAGATTGTATTCGACTATAAATCCTTGTGCTTACTGACACACTGTTGAGAGCAATGTTGTGAAGGTTCCCTGTGTAATAAGTACAGTGGTATTTGGAAGCCACTGCCTGAAGACTCTGAGAACCTCAAGAGGCTTCAGAGAAAGGTCACCGTTATCATTCATCCATCATGAGTACCTGGTCTGATTGTAATGGTATATTTCTAGCACGGCTCTTTAAACTTGCCATACCAGCGCACAGGCTGGAAGCACTGACTGAGATTTAATGCACACACAGGCAAGGCAGACACATGGGTGAATCATTCCATTTAACTGACCTAGATCTGTCAAATATTAACGTTCAGACAAAGCTGAAGGACTTTTTCATCTGAGACACACAAACATTTTGTAAACAGACACACACACACAGAGATGCAGTCATACAAACACATACATACACACTCACACATGGTGTGCACACATTCCAACTGAGACTGAGAGCACGCATTCCAAGTGAGAGGCACACACCTTCAAATACACACAAATATGCACACTTAAAAAATACACACAAAGCACCAGCACAAGACACACACTCATGCCTTTCTCTCTCTGTAATACTGAGTGGCACAATCTCGCTGTAGAGCTCTCAGTGGCACTCAAAGTGACAAAACATGGAGAGGCGACCCCTCCACTCCTCTCCTCTCTTCCACTCCTTCCATTAATCCTGATGGAGGACAGCAATGTCTGCGCTGAAGACTAGAGAGGGGTACCCAGAGTGGCAATGCTAGCAGATAACTCATCATTTCAAACCGTGCCAACCACTGACTTGAGATGAATCTCCACAGAGATGGCTTGTTTTGTTGTTTGTTCTACTTGTCTTATTGGTTTTAAACTGTAGCTGATATTTTGTATAGTTCCTTTAAAAAGCATGTTTCCATTTTGGAATTCTCCAGTGTAGCTAATGAAAATTCATTAAAGTCATCTCAACCAGCATAGAAGGTCAAACATACACAATATCAGCATTTACTGTGTCGTTTAAAATGTTCCTGGTGAAGTTTGATATTCTATCAAGCGTTTGTGATGTGACATTGCCTCTGCCTTTGCATCAGAGGCCTCGGGACTTGTCCATTAATATAGAGGGATTTAGTCATGTATAGACAGCCCAATCAGTTATGGGGAGGTGTTGGGGTACTGAGATAAGATAAGAACATTGACCAGACTAAGGGATAAGTGCCCTGATACAGAAAATGTGGCATTAAGAAAAAAAATAATGATAACAAAAAGAAGTCGGATAAGATAAAGTTTGAGGATTTGTGGGTGTAATACTGGCTCAGGGTCAGACAGGATCCGTCATTCTGAACTGGCCCTGCAGTGATGCTAAGCAGCTGAGCTGAGCCCAGGACAATCTGACCTTAAAGATCTCACTGAAGGCCTCTGCACACTAAAAATCAATAATTGTGTATGTTTTTCTTCCAACCCATCAAATACAGAACACTGTAACCCCCATTCCGTGACACTATACGGATGGGAAAAGTGCAGAAAATCAAACCTGTTTTGAAAACTTTGATGATGGACAAAAGTTGTTTGGTGTGTAAATACGATTGACACAGTGTGAGGTTGTATTTATCTTTAATCAATCTGACCATTTTGGACAAAAGTGACAGATTTATTGTGCAATTGCCTTTCCTCACACACACCGTTGTGGATTGCACAGAACCAGTGGAGCATCAGACCCTCCGGTCAATTAACCAAATGCCCATGGAGAGTGCACTGTGTGACATTTCTAATCAATTGATCAGCCTAATCGCAAATGCCTGTAAAGCTTTGTGACATTTCTGCCTTTTTAATAATGGATAAAACCCGACCTGCTGATTGGGAAGCGCTGGCGATTGCTGCTCTTTGGGACAGGGGAAGCTCTGATAAAAATTGTAAATTATTAAATTAATATTATTAAGGTGCTATATTGTTCTTTGAAGGCAAAAATTATCCCAAACAGTAGGCATGGCAGACATGGCATAATGTAGCCTACACCGTTATATAGCGCGCTACCTAACTTAAACTAAATACACAACTGCAACAAAAGCAAGTCACAAACTCTGTAACTCCACATTACGGTTTTATTTACAGTATGCTATTAACAAAGACAAATAGAAACTGTATTGCTCCCAAATTATGAGAATTTGAGCTGCAACTTGCCTTATCTCTCGACTTCACCTGCCAACACTAACGTTAACACGCATCCCTGCCTTGAACTTGAACCACTTCCTGTCAGATCGCGACATATGCTGTCAATCAAAAAGAGTCCGGCCTCTATGACGGTTCCTCCAATCATCATACAGAAGCTCGGCGTCCAGGCCATCCCACTGTCCCATTCACTCCCAGAGACGCCGGGCTTCCCTGGAAA
>NW_027468837.1:33488049-33490549 GCF_046254945.1 Alosa pseudoharengus
GGTCATTGGTAATTGATTTCACCTTTTTAATATAAGAAACTTTTAAAAGGAAATCACGAGAACAACAAAAACAACGCGAGGAGATTGCGGAATTATCCGGTTCACACTATGCTACTGACCATTTACAATGTGAGGGCACTTTGACATAGGCTGCACGCACTGTGATTTGGACTGATAGAATATGAAGAGTGGTCAATTGCCTTTGTGTAATGGAATTGGTGAGTCTTGAAATCTTCAATAATCCGTTTCCCTTAAACTAAGCATTTACATGAAGCACATGATAACTATGCCAATTGAAACACTTTCCACTTAGATAGCTAGGTGGCTACCAGGTTCATAATTCACTTTTAATTGCAAACAGAAAATATCTAGCTAGCATCATTACATGCTTCTATTTCCACAGGAATGAAGGTTGTTTACACCAACTTAATATACTTATAATTGTGCTATAGGCCTAAATGTGGCACAAACAATGTTAGTTTGTGGAATGACCATAGGCTATATTTGAATGGAGCTGGCAAAATATTATGAATACTGTGTAGAGTAGACTATGCTCTTAAAGTGACAGTACACCATTAGTAAATTAGTTTTTTTTTTTTTTTTTTGGAGGGGGGGGGGGGGGGGGGTCCCGCATTTGAAGTGAAGTGTCCCTCATTTGGGGTTGAGGGAGTTGGCAACCCTACCCTCAAAGGACATCGTCCATTGGTTCAAGTCCAAGTCTTAACCTCTCGGCCATCACAGCTGAGTCATGAGTGAAGGAACTACTCATCTCATTAACCATTGTAAATGCCTTTTGTAACATTTTCCAACTGATAGTTTACTGTGGGTAATTAGGGTGACTAACTTCCCTATGTTTACTTTTAGCAAATTCAAGGTGAGAAAAACACTTTTGATCAGATGGCCACTCATTGCTCCTCACTACCTCGATCACCTTGTTCAAACAAGTGACAACTGTGGGCTGTTAGTTTAGTCATAAATATTTCTATGGCAACAGTGAGCTCCACAAATCAAAGACATTGCTTTACACTTTAGGATTTGGGGTAGTGTAGTAGGCCTACTTCCCCAAATAAGACACGTTTTTCTTAGAACAAAGTTGATATCATTTAAACCTATCACATCTATTTTCATAGTAATTCTACCTGGGATGGTTACAATATTCTAGCCTGGCCCCACCAACCTAGATCTTCTTTCAGGGTGATCTACTCTGGAAACCCATAATTCATAACTGCGACAAGAGGGGAAGATGAAACTGAAACTTAGGCAATTGTGATAAACAGAAGTAGCAACATCTGCAAACATCAAAAATGCAGTTGGAAAAATGCAGAAATTTATTTACAGCAAAGGTAGACCCACATACATTGTTTCCTGACTGTTGATGCTGTTTATTGTAGTTTGTAAAGTTTAGGTGAAGTAGAAAGCAATGTTAGGAATCTCTGATCAATGCGATTGGTAAAGCTCCTGGACCAATGATTTCAAAGTTAGTGCCCATCACAATGTAAGAGTTGCAAATGTTTCCCAATCGAGACTATTCACTTTGTGAATGAGTCTGGATATTTCCAGGTGTAACAAAGTTATAAATGTAGTTTAGTGTTTGTATGTGATTTTCGCCGTAATTAAGCAGCTGTATTGAGATTGGTGTTTTGGAGCCCCCCTTTGGAAAAACGGTGTACTGCAGCTCTGCTACGTTTTGTCCATGTGTTGTTGTCGTACCCGATCAGAAGCGTTATGCTTTGCATTGGGTAGGTTGACTGTATAAAGCACTCCCCACTTTGTTTTAATTTTGTAACTGTAAAATGTTGTTTAAGTTGAAAACTTCGACATATTATGTTATATTACTTTACATGTATTACATGTATTGTTAGGATTTGGGTGCATTGCTATGACCAGGAGATCATACACACTGTCTTACATGACTATAGCTGTAAGACAAGCTAGCAATTTTCCATGCATTCAGTGTAGTTTAGTTTAGTGTGCATGGAAAGTGAATTAGCAGGCAATGAATCTACAGTTAGTTTAGCATTATGTGTATGCATTATCTCCGTATTTCGTCTGTGAATCTCTTGGAATATTAATTAATTTGTTCTGTGCACCTGAACGTTCCATGTTGCATGTCTCCCTTTCTAGTAGGGCTGACAGTGATGATATGAATGATGCATCTAATATAGCCCATTCAACCTAGTGTACTTCCTTTTATTTTGCTTGTGCAGATGCTGTTTTATGTACGCCAGTGCCTGAAGGCATATGTTGTTTTGGTTTTCCCAAAGGTATGTTGCTCCATATGTAAAATGTGAATTAGTTATAGAATGAGGAAATATTTTCCTGTGCATTTTTCTTCATTTTTTATTTCATCACCGTCTAGTATGCTAAAGGTGTATCCTTCTGTATGAATGTTTCTTTCTTTGTTATTTTAAAGAGAGAATTCTCAGAAGCGTTATGCTTTGCATTGGATGCTGTTTTATGTACGCCAGTGCCTGAAGGCATATGTTGTTTTGGTTTTCCC
>NW_027468837.1:33500549-33505549 GCF_046254945.1 Alosa pseudoharengus
CGTGCACGTGTGTTCGTCCTCAGAGTGTGTCTACTTTCTCCTGCTAGTGAACACAACCTTGCTTGCCAAAGGCTTAGTGAAACTTACTGTCACTGCTGATGACTTCAGCATTATTGTTGGGCCACACCTTTTCAAATGGAGGTTATCGGAGGTTATTGGGGGGCAGCCGTGGCCTACTGGTTAGCGCTTCCGACTTGTAACCGGAGGGTTGCCGGTTCCAACCCCGACAAATAGGCACGGCTGAAGTGCCCTTGAGCAAGGCACCTAACCCCTCACTGCTCCGAGCGCCGCTGTTGTTGCAGGCAGCTCACTGCGCCGGGATTTGTGTGTGCTTCACCTCACTTGTGTGTTCACTGTGTGTTTCACTAATTCACAGATTGGAATAAATGCAGAGACTAAATTTCCCTCACGGGATCAAAAGAGTATATATACTTACATACTATACTATACTATATCCTCATCATCTCCAGTGACCACCTGCACAGAAATCAAACTGTTTGCCAGTGGTCAACCTCATAATGTCTTGCTGAGCCAGTGTCCAAATAGGGGCGGCCAGTGAAAGGCGCTAGCGTATTAGTTTGACAACAGACAACATTATCTCGCCTGTTGAGCTTTCAAATCAAAATATTGGTGAAAAGCTTACATGCCCAGTCCATTTCTAAAATGAAACCAGGAATAAGTCACTTGTAAATTACATTCCTACTCTACTGGATCAAATGCACTGAAGTGTGCATGAAGGCCTTTAAAACGAACCAATTCCCAGACGGCTAGTGCCATTTTGTAAAGTGGAACCTTTTCTTTGAGGTCAGATGTGAGGTTATCGAACTTTCATGCCTCACACTCCTCTTTCAAGTCCACCCCCCCCCCCCACCCACCTTAACAGGATAGGAGGAAGTTTAGGGATGTCATACAGCCATACAGCCATACAGCCATAATACATTCAGACATCCATGTCAGCCAAGAGCAATTTGAACACCTTTTTTTAACACCGTTTCCTATATTTTCATTTTCCTCCCAAAATGGGCTTTCCTTCCCTTCCTCACGCTCCTGCTCCCTGTATTGATATCAAATGCATTGCACTCGGGGAGGCCAGACCAGGCCGTCTATGAAAAATGGATTTCTCTCACTCCCTTATTGCCACGGTGATAGACAGCTTACCCCATCGCCACGGCGATAGACAGCTTACCCTGCAGTTCTGCCCTTTTAAGGATTTGCATCAGAACTTTCTTTTGCCATGAGATGGGGTAGAGGAGGAGGGAGAGGAGGAGGGAGAGGAGGAGGGGTGGGGTGAGAGGGGGATGAAAAGAAACGTAGGAGAGGAAAAGCGAGGGAGAGGAGGAACCGTAAACAGATGGAGAGGCAGACAGAGGGAAGAAAGGATGCAGAAGATTGAAACTGTGAAGAGAGAGAGAGAGAGAGAGAGAGAGAGAGAGAGAGAGAGAGCAGGTGAAAGGGTGCCTCTTTGGATGGCATAGGCAGAGAAACCAGCATACATTTGCCAAAAATATACTCTCGGGTGTCTTCTCTGTAATGAGTGTGTTTGTGTGTGTGTGTGTGTGAAATGAAAGGGAGAAGAGAGTTGAAGTGAGAGGGAGAGAGAGAGAGAGAGAGGGAGAGGGAGAGAGAGAGAGAGAGACAGAGTTAGTCATACTCTGGAGTATGTTATGTGTCTGTGCATATATACATGTCTCTGCCTGTGCAGATGGAGGAGCCCCTGTGCCATCCTCTACTCTGTCTCCAGGATGACTGCTTCCCCGACACACTCGTTTGCACACCGACCAAAACCCCCAACAACCCCCCCCCCCCCAGCCCTGCCTGCAGCACTGCAGCACTGCCATTCCAACCCCAGGCCATGACACCCTCCCCCATACCCTCACCCCTCGGCTCGGCCTCATCCTACCCACAATCCCTCTGGCCTGCAGCAGCTCTGTGAGCCTGACACAGCAGAGCAGAGCACACACACACACACACACACACACACACACACACACACGTAAGACGTAAAACCTCACTGGACTAGAAATCAGTTGTACTTGTCAAGCTCCTTTACTTCTTTGACCACTTCTCTTTCAACACCATCGCTCCCTTTAAAAATCCCCTCTTTCATGTATGTCCTGTTCTAACACTCTCTCTCTTTGTCATTGTTTTACTCTCTCCCTAGTTCCTTTCGCTAGGTCCTCTGAGTCTCACTCCCTCGTGATACAGCAGCTTTCCCCACACAGACACAAAAAGCCTGGATTGTTTCTGCATCCTCTTGTCTGAAACCGCTTTTCCAGACAACAAAGGGAGGCACGAAGTCAACAGCGTCACACGGCTGGTATCTACCTGTCCATCACAGAGCTCCTTTCTTCTCCCAAACACAAAAGACACTGTAATGTGCTGTGAAGACCGTCGCCTGTTGTTAAAGAGGATCTTTGTGTGTGTGTGTGTGTGTGTGTGTGTGTGTGTGTGTGAACGTGTTTATGAGTGTGTGTGTGTGTGTGTGTGTGTGTGTGTGTGTGTGTGTGTGTGCATGTGTTGTAGGGGGGCCTTGCTCTTATCTATAGAGACACAGATTAGACACAAAGCAGGCTACAGATTTGTCTGCTGATACGCATCTTCCACAGATGAAACTCACAAACAACTCAAATTAAAGAGGGAGAGGGGGGCCCAGAGGACTTTGTGACAAAACCACAATGAGCCAGCTAGGTTGTTCATGCCCACACTGTGATCAGATGAAAGAGAGCGCATTATGAGGGAGGACTGTCATTTGTGACTTTAGCGCACCAAGTCTAGAGCACGTTTCTAGACTCTTTATCTCTACAATAAACAGAACAAAGAGGACCACAGGTGGACCATATGGAGAAAAGTAGAAATGAAGTCTGGTGGAAAAGTGGACGATGGCAAAGCCTACAGGTCAGAGTGGGCATGGACAGAGAAGAGGAAGATGGAGGCAAAGAAGGAGAGCTGAACAGAAGAGGAGAGATGGTCGGAGATGAAGCTTACATTACATTGCATGGCATTGAGAACGCATGCTTTCTCTACCTCTCTCTTTTACTTTCTCTACTTACAATAAGCACAACACACACACATGCATACAGCCACACACACTAACGCACACACACCTATTCCGTCCAGCCTGTCTGTGATCAGTGCAAATCTGTTCCAGACGCTGCTGCTATCCCAACCACAAGGTCCCCCACCCCTCTTCCTGCTGTGCATCCATAAATAATACACGGCTGATTTAATTAATCATCATACACAATATAGATATATAATTCATTGCATAAACAAAAATAAATAAATCATCTGAGAGCGTGTGGCGTGCCAAATGTCACTGGGGATGGTAGGGTGGGGGGGACAACGCAACACTGATGAAATAGATGTCAGACTCTCCCTCCCGCAGGCATTCTCCTGGCCAGCTATTAGCCATGTGAGGCGGGTCCTCGGAGGCCTCTGTCCGGTACGGTCAACCAGGGTGGAGGTGAGAGAGTACGTCAGACTCTGCCTCTGTGATCATGGCGGTGTTAAGTTACTGGGGGGGGGGGGGGGGGGTATGGGTCGGAGGAGGTAAACTGGCTCCTCTGATACAGTGATGGGAGGATCGTGAGGCTTTCATAGCACAGGCTAGGGACTAGCGCCGGATACGTATGATGTTTAATGGATGAACGGATGACTTGGGGCCAGGCCTCCTCAGCAGAGAAGGTTCAGCCAAGAGCTTCCCTCATCTGCCAAAACATTGCTAATAGAGATGATACTTCAGAGAGTCTTACTGTCGACTGTTTTGATAGTCTGCTTGCACTAATTAAACGACCAAGTTGCAGCTTTTATTGGTTTGTTTCACTTAACGAGTTTTTGTGAGTTCGCATGGTTCATGTGGCTGTTTACTGTCAGTTTTGCTTGACTTGATTGCATTCAAAAGCTTCCAAACTGATTCCAGGTGATTGCACATATTGAATGCTTTAATTAACGTTCTGATTCAATCTTCTATTTTGAGCATCAAACAGAATTGCAGAATTGTAAGAAAGTGTTTGCCGATAACACTGCTTTGTTCTGTGTTGATTAAGTTTGCTGCTCTTTGTTGTGAAGCTCAGAAATCAGTGGCTTTCTGCAGGCTGTCTTTTTCTGGCAGCTGGATTCATGTGCAAATTCTTCCCATTTTTGATCATAATTTAACACACAAAGTCTCTGTAAAGTGATACGGTGACATTACAAGAAATTACATTTTTCTCGATTATTGAGATTATTGCCGAAATAAACAATCAAGCTGGGAGCAAATTGGAGCTGATCAACACCATCTGAGATGGGTATCAAATACTGTAAAATCCAATGTGAGGAGATTGAGAGTAAATCTCTCTTGTGTTTTCTCTCACCCCCTGTGTGTGTGTGTGTGTGTGTGTGTGTGTGTGTGTGGTGTGTGTGTGTGTGTGTGTGTGTGTGTGTGTGTGTGTGTGTGTGAGAGAGAGAGAGAGAGATAAAGGGGGAGAAAAAGAAAGAAAGAGATAGAGTAGAGGTCCGAAAGGACAGTCATTGATGAATGGAAGTGATAGAGAAAGGAGGTCTGTGTGTGTGTGTGCTTGTGTGTGTGTGTGTGTGTGTGTGTGTGTGTGTGTGTGTGTGTGTGTGTGTGTGTGTGTGCAGGTGTGTGTGTGTGCAGGTGTGACCCTTGGTCCAGGGAGGGCGAGGGACAAGGGGGGCAAAGTGATAAATGTGGAGAACAGAGAGAGAGTGTCTGTGCATGTGTGTATGTGTGTGTGCGTGTGTGTGTGTGTGTGTGTGTGTGTGTGTGTGTGTGTGTGTGCGCGCGCGGGGGCGTGTGTGCGTGTGTGCGCTTGTATGTCTGTGGGTGTGTATCTGTGTGACAGAGTAAGAGAGAACGAATGAGATCATTATCTCTTTCTTCACCTGTGGGCTCTCTTTTCCACAGTTTGTCCCTAGATGTGTCTGTCTTTCTGTCTGTCTGTTTATGTGTCTGTCTGTCTGTCTGTCTGTCTCTCTGACTGTCTACCTGTCTACCTGTC
>NW_027468837.1:33512376-33514876 GCF_046254945.1 Alosa pseudoharengus
AATGAAAGGAGGGAGACAGGGAGAGAGGGAGTGAGCGAGTGAGCGAGCGAATGAAAAGAGAGAGCTCTGGCTGTTCATTAAAGGGCGAGAGGGTGCTGGCGCTCGGAAGGCCGATGATGAAGCGCGGCAGTGGCAGCAGCAGGAGTAAGAGCATTATCATGTGAATAATAACATCAGACACAAAGCATACATTACACTGGCCTCTGGTGTCACCGCTCATCACACACACACACACACACACACACACACACACACACACACACACTTGTAGTAGGGCATGCCTGCCTGCACACACCCACTCCAATCTAAACAAAGAAATAGCACTGATATATACACACTTGCACACATGCACACACACACACACACCGCGTGCAGGAATGAAGACAGAGTGTGTGTGTAGGGAAGCGGAGAGGGTGTTTGTTTTCTCCCCGTCGGTGCACAGCGAGACGGGTCATCAGAGCTGCCACCTTCTCTTTCTCCCTTCCTCCCTCTCTCTTCCTCCCTCCCTCATTTTTTCTCCCTCCCTCCCTCTCTTTCTCCCCATTTCCCTCCCTTCCAATCTTATCTCCATCTCTCTCATACAGCCTACACACACACACACACACACACACACACACACACACACGCAAGCACACACACGCTCGCTTCATAACTCTCCTCCCTCTATTCATCTTTCAAGCTCATTGCATTAAAAGTCTTCACTAAAAATAACTCCTAAGCCACCCTATGAATCTTATGTTCTCTCTCTCTCTCTCCCTCCCTCTCTCTCTCTGCCCAGTAAACGAGAGAGGAGGAACACACTAATCTTCTTCCGCCCATCTTCCACCTTCGCTCTCAATCACGCGACGACACGCCCATCGGTGCATACGAGAGACACTCAATCAACGCCAGCTTTCAGGCTAGCCACTTCATAGCTCCAATTAGCGCAGCACTAATGCAGAGCCTGACTTGGGCTAGAGCTCCAGCAAACAGGCATTTGAGTTGATCCTACTGGTGTGGTGGTGCTGCTGTTAGCGTTAGCGTGGTGCTAAACCACGTAGCTCCAATTAGCCCAGAGCTAATGCAGAGCCTGGCTTGGGCTAGCTACGGAGACCAGGTATTTCAAGTCAGTCCCGCTGGCGCTGTGGAACGGTTAGCGCCATGCTAAACCACATAGCCTCCGCCAGCACTTTGCCTGGATATTAAGGCAATCTGCTCGAAACATTATTCCACCGGCGACAGACGGCTGGCTCTGAGCCAGCCATACGGAGCGGGCGGTACAGGAGAGGCAGATTCAGGCTTGCACCAGCACTTTGTGTGTGTGTGTGTGTGTGTGTGTGTGTGTGTGTGTGTGTGTGTGTGTGTGTAATCCCCCCACAGAGAATGAAAGATGAAACCTCTGCAAGACATGAAAACAAAAAAAACAAATTCAATTTCCCAACCGGCGACTCTTCAGCAACAAGGCAGTGAAGCATGGCAGGTTTAGTTGTGGGAAATGTGGATGAGGGTGTGTGTGTGTGTGTGCTTGCGAGGCAATAAGCTACATGCTCTGCTTGCTGAAGTGTGCAGTGTATTACTGAATTTGTGTATTACACAATATCCCCATACAGGAGCGCGCTATAGCAGGACTGCATTGGGCCTCTGTGGTGCAGGAGACCAGCCTTCTATTCATCCTCCTCTTTGTCTCTTTCTTCTCTCCTCTCCCTTTTTCACTCCCTTTCTTAGCTATTCTCTCCATCTTCACCTCCCTCTCTTTCTCACCCTCTCTCAATCTGTTCCCCTAAACATTCACTCACTCTGTCGCTCTCTCTCTCCCTCCCTCCCTCCCTCCCCATAACCCTTAAACTCTTTGGCTTTTTCTCTCGCTCTGGCTCTGTGTATATAAAATAGGGCATTAGGTTAGTTAACTGGGGGGATGGGGGGGGGGGGTTGGGGGCTGTAGGCGAATGGGGAATGAACAGAGGGGGTAAAAAAAGACAGAAGAAAGACAAAAGGAGGAATTGAAAAGGCACAAGAAAGACAATCTTCATGCCAATCTCATCAAAACACCACCACCACCACCACCCCCCTCCTCTACTTAACCATCCGCATCCACCACCCACCCCCCCCCACCCCACCCACCCCACCCCACCCTCTAAGCCTGATCAAATCCCGCTTGTCGAGAATCAATTTTGCTGCGCGGTGCGGGAGGCAGGAGCTGGATTAGAGACATTAGCAACATTTGCGTAATTTAATCAAACAAAGCTTCCTCTCGCCACGCCGATGACAACCAGAGGGAGGATTTCAATCAGTTCGCCGTGGCAACAGGGTCAACACTTAACGTTTACATGGAGTTTAGACCTAACAACGAGAGAGAGAGAGAGAGAGAGAGAGAGAGAGAGAGAGAGAGAGAGAAACAAGAGAAAGAGAGAAGTGAGGTGTGGAAGAAGGTAAAAAGTCAAAGAGAAGGAGATCAATAGCACCCAACAGAGGCTTTGCTCTGCAGGATGGTCAATAGGCCCCCCTGCCTGCCTGCCCATCA
>NW_027468837.1:33524876-33527376 GCF_046254945.1 Alosa pseudoharengus
GTGTGAGTGAGTGATGAGGAAAGGGAGCTGGGCAGGGGTAATTGCTCCTAATGGCTGTGTGTGTATGTGTTTCACTGGGAGATGAGGACGAATGGCCCTTGGCCTGATTCAGCCTTCCAACATCCTTCCATCCATCCCTTCATCCGTCAGTCTGTCTGCCCGCTCGGCCTGGCTCTCTCTCCCCAGGTGCAGCCACTGCTCTGCCCAGCTTTGGCACCTCTGCCTGGGGCACAGCTGGGTGGACGACCAGGGTGGAGTGAGCTTGATCCAGCCAAGGCTGGCATGGAAGGTGCCAGGCCCTGCTGCCAAGACACTGGACCAGGCATCTACCGTGTAATACTGTCTCTCCAGCTCACTGTCTCTTTTCACACACACACACACACACACAGTCACGTGCACACACCCTCTCACACACATTTGCAGGGACACACACAGAGCCTGCTAACAAAGCCCTCCTTTCTGCAGCAGAAGGCCGACACCCCAGCATGGGTCCCCAAACACTGGCTGCTGCCCACCAAATAAAGTTAACATCTCAGTGCTGCAGGCCAGGGCCCAGCCATGGAGGTGGAGGAGGGGGGGGGGTGGAGCTGCGGCCCAGCGAGGGAGATCGAAACTGGGGCAGAGCACACAGCCAGCCTGGGCTGGGAGAGCCAGGAAAAGTCAGAGCCGGCACAGAGTTGGCCGCGGCTAACAGGTTGAATTGTGCTGTGAAGGGAGGCAGAGAGGAAGAGGTGGGAGAGAGAGGGAGAGAAAGAAAGAGGGAGAGAGAGAGAGAGATAGGGAGTGAGTGAGAGGGAGAAAATAGAGAGAGTAAGAAAGAGGGAGTGAAGGGAAAAAAGAGGGAGAGAAAGGGAGGGAGGAGAGAAACAGAGACACAGAGAGTGTAGGATTAAGGGTATGAGGGAGAGAGGGAGGAAGAGATATGGAGGTACAGAGAGAGAGAGAGAGAGAGAGAGACAGAGAGAGAGAAAGCAACAGAGAAGAGGTACTGAGGCATGGAGAGAGATGAAAAAAGCCCAAAAGTGCCCAGACTTGGAGGGAAATTCTCCGCTATTGTCCACGGCAGCCACAGGCCCCCTGGAGGGAGTAGAGTGGCCGCCTCCACCCACCACAACAGGCCCTCTCAAAGCCCTGCACAGGCTACCCCGTCTGGCTCTCACACCACCAGATCAGGCTCACATTCCACAGGAACATTTAACACACTCCGCCTCTGATTTATACACTCGTACATACACACACACACACACACACACACACACACACACACACACACACACACACACACACACACACACACACACACACACACACACACACACACACACACACACACACACACACACACACACACACACACACAGGGCCGGCACATCTGGCTCCTTTACAGCTTTGAAGGAACGTGTTCCAGATGTGATAGATCACAGCGCTGGCTGCAGGCGGGAGGAGCAGGAATATTCCGGACTGACATTGAGCAGATGGGGGGGGACCTCTGGGGGTCAGGGACATAAAGGCCATCTCGGATGATCCAGCGCTGATATTATGACTATCGTATAACAAAGCCAATATGTGACCCTGGCCACGGGCCAAAACACGGCCTTCCCGGAGGCGGACAATTGCATCCTGGGAGTTGTAGTGTAGGGAGTTCTCAACAAAGGCCTAGCCCCAACAGAGGCCACACATGAGGCTACCTGACCACATAATGGTGGATTGATGGCCATCTTTTTCCTTTAAAGAATAAAAGAGTCAGGGGTCGCGCCAGGACAGATTAAAAACTTGCTGCATGTGCAGGGTCAGTGTAAATATACAGCGCCGGGATTCTTGGCAGGTCTGTGTATATTTAGCCATCAGGCTCCGAGTTGGACAGCAAATTCCACAAAAGGTCATATGCAATGCAGTATAAAAAAAGAGGGAGACAGAAGAGACAGAGAGAGAGAGAGAGAGAGTGAGAGAGAGAGACAGAGAAAGAGAGAAAGAGACAGACAAAGAGAGAGACAGAGAGACAGAGAGAGAGAGAGAGAGAGTGAGTGAGAGAGAGAGAGAGAGAGAGAAAAGAGAGTGAGAAAGAGAGAGCAGACAGGAAAAGGCCACATAGTACGCATTCAAATGCTATAGCAAACCTCACCAGCTGCACCCCCACACAAGACATCTAGTGGCTGGAAAACTCCAGCCTACACACTCTTCCCTCCTCCTCTCTTGTCTCTGTAAATCTCTCTGGGTGCGACGCGGGACCTATTATGTGGGAGACGAGCTGATTTAGCAATAGATGATTGGGTTGGAGGGGCCAAACAGGAAGGGAAGGCATTGTCTTACGGAGCTTCGCTCGCTCCGCTCGGCGGGCTGACAGGGCGGAATCTATTCTGGGTCCCCGGCTCTGCACGCTGGACGCCCGTTTGGAGATATTTATATCCGTCCGAGAGCTCAGTCGACTTGGATGACATCTCTAATGCGGGATACATCCGGCTCTACTCAGACCGACTGTGGCAAGGAAGAGAGGAAGAGA